>NC_133331.1:237570317-237926817 GCF_042186555.1 Aquarana catesbeiana | reverse complement strand
TTGTATGTAAGCTCCAGTAAGGATTAGCTGTGGGGGGTCAACCGATAGTGACCCTACATTCATCGGGGAACTTGGAGAGATCAGTCCCCACATATGGGCTTAGTTTGTAAAGGGTGGGGGAGAAGGACTGTTCCACTAGTCCTGCAAAGCCTATAGGGAACAGACATGAAATGAGTCACGTCTCAACAAACCATCAAAGTGCAAAGACAAGAGGCAGCATGCCAGGAGATGCTTACCAATCCATAAGATACAGTGGGTGACCCAGGGAGGCTGTACGTGTGGGATGCACTAGCTGGCATCCTTAAGGCTGGGTTTACACCTCTGACAGATGTGGCTCACAGCAGGAGTCTGGTGCGTCCCTGTTCACCGTTTCAGGGACAAATCGGGGCTGAATTTTTGCCTGAATTCGGCCCTGAAACGGAGCCAAAGACGCGCATCGTTCCTGTACAAAGCCGATTCGCAGCCACAATGGAGATGTGTGAACCGGCTCAATAGAGACTCGGTCACAATCTCCTGTCATGCGAATTGGATTGTGAACCCAGCCTTATACCCCCACCACCGAGAGGACACCGAAGGGTGCCTCATGGTAGCCATTGACATTGAGGCATTATACTCCTCCACCCCCCATGAGTTAGGTTTGTAAACAGTATGAAGATTCCTTGATGAAAGAGGTGAGGCATCTTACAAATTCAACCAATTTATTTGAAACCTCTTTTGCATATCCTCACCCAGAATGTGTTCACCTTTGGAGGTTCCCACTTCCTCCAGGTATAGGGTGTTGCAATGGACACTTGCTGCATGCCCTTATATGCAAACCTGTACCTGCAGATGAATTGGTCGACTTACTATCCAACATACTCTGTTGGTTTGGATATATTGACGAGGTATTCATGGTGTGGGCGGTTTCAATTGAAGCTCTTCAACAACTTATGACTGTCCTTATCAGCAATAGGTACAATCTTAAGTTTATCATATGGTTTAGCACCACAAGTATTGCATTTCTGGACATCAATATGTATATCAATGAGGCTGGCTCCATTGGCACATCCCTTTATTGAAAGCCCACGGCAGGGAATACAATTTTACATGCATCTAGCGCACATCCGCTCAGTACAAAGTACTCCCTTTAGCCAATATCTATGTTTAAGGAGAAACTGCTCGGATGACCGGGAGCTCTTTAAGGAGGTCGATCTCTTCCGTAGCAGATTACTAGCTAGAAGGTCGTACCTGTAAGGCTTTCAGGAAATCCAAATGAAAATCCAGAAAAGCCATCTTGTTTAATAAATCCCCATCTAAAAATATTAATGCAGTTAGGGTTATAATTACATTTTCTAACCAACATGGACAGATCCATGAAATTATGAAAAAGCACTGGCATTTATTATGTGATGATCCCATCTTGCATAAATACATTAAAGAATATTCAAAGATTACATATAAATGCTCAGGATCTATTAGGGATCAGTTAGTCAAAAGCCACTACACCAGGCATTAAACTTCGCAAAGGAAGGTGTCAGGTCACCCGAGTCCAGGTGACCGATGCACACCGTTGGAGTCAGGAGTGCACCGCTAAGGTAGTGGACCCTATGACTGAATGCTGTGGATGGTATTCTGGGAGGTTCAGGAAGGAGGGTCCACTGGAGCACCAACACGGATCCCACTGGGAGCTAGAGCATAGAATCCCCAGGGCGCGGAGTCTAAGAGCCAGCAGGTGTTCACCAAAGCCTCTTGTGGTGAGGATGGACTGCGCTGCAACTTGCTCCAGGTTTCGGCCCCCAGGGTCTCCCAGCTCATGCTCATAGTAGGCTACAGGGAGATAGAGAGGAAGCAGCAGCCCAGGCCAACAAGGAATATTCAGGATATAAGCTAAATGTCGGGGCAACTAGCAGACAAGGATAGACAGAGAACACGCCAAAGGTCAGGGTAACAAGCAGGCAGGGATAGTCAAAGAACAAGCCAAGTTTGGTAACAGAGACAGACGTAGAGCACACGGCAAGCAAGAGACAGGAAACCAAACACACAATGTTGCTCAGCAAGGCAGGCTTGGAGAACACAGTGTTAAATAGTAGTTCTTATTAAGGCTAGGGTGGAGCCACTCTGAGGAAAGATTACATAACCATGCAGGTGTGAGAGTGCAAGCCCTAAGGCTGATACGCAGACCAGGCAAGAGACAGACAGGGCATGAAAGTATTACTGCAGAGTCACGACAGGAGGTACCTTATAGTTTCAGCTGTGGTTCATGCGATTACTGCAAGCTGTTGATGGAGGGTGCATCTTTTATTCTGCCCAATGAACGCAAGCATGTTGTCAAGCATCACATCTCATGTCAAACCAGAGGTGTCATATACATCATACTTTGCCAATGTGGTGCCTTCTGCAAAATGATTAGACCGTTCTGGAAGAGTATGAAGGACCACATGTACTATGCTAACAATGGTTTACTAAATGCCACTATTGGCCATCGCATAGAATTCAGACATAATTATGACCCCTTTGTCTTCAGGTTTGCAGCCCTGGATAGGGTCTACGAGGACCCCAGGGGAGGCAACTTTGATCAAAGGGTCCTTTGTAGGGAAGCAAAATGGCCTAAAAGCCACTGTCTTTCCAAGATTGAACAATGTCATAAGTTTCAAACCTTTTCTATAGATCCCTGTCTTGTAGACCTCTGTTCCTGTGCTACCTAAGCAGCCCCTCCATTAAGAAAACCTACTATCAGAGGCGCATGCGCAGAGGCTGCCAAAATGGGCGCGATCATCTAGAGCTCTGTGCCGCCCCGGTCTAACGACACCGGCCGCAGCCGACTGAGAACCCATTCCAGACCCGCTCCACGAGTGATAGCGAGGGGCACACCACAGGATCACCCTGATGTGAGCAGGCACTACCAGACGGGACCTATCCCTCTCGCTGAATGCGGCCCCGTTTTTTCGGGAGCAGTGATTTTAATAATGCTTAAAGTCAAACAATAAAAGTGTAATATTCCTTTAAATTTCATACCTGGGGGGTGTCTATAGTATGCCTGTAAAGGGGCGCATGTTTCCCGTGTTTAGAACAGTCTGACAGCAAAATGACATTTCAAAGGAAAAAAAGTCATTTAAAACTACTCGCGGCTATTAATGAATTGCCAGTCCGACAATACACATAAAAGTTCATTGATAAAAACTGCATGGGATTTCCCCACAGGGGAACCCCGAACCAAAATTAAAAAAAAAACTGGCGTGGGGGTCCCCCTAAATTCCATACCAGACCTGAAGGGCCTTTTTAAAAAATGACATAGGGGTCCCCCTCAAAATTCATACCAGACCCTTCAAGTCTGGTATGGATTTTAATGGGAACCCCGTGCCAAAATTTTTTAAAAAATTGGCGTGGGGTCCCCCCAAAAATCCATACCAGACCCTTATCCGAGCATGCAACCTGGCAGGCTGCAGGAAAAGAGGGGGGGATGAGAGAGCGCCCCCCTCCTGAACCGTACCAGGCCACATGCCCTCAACATTGGGAGGGTGGTTTGGGTTAGCCCACCAAAGCACCTTGTCCCCATGTTGATGAGGACAAGGGCCTCATCCCCACAACCCTTGGCCGGTGGTTGTGGGGGTCTGCAGGGGGGGGGGCTTATCGGAATCTGGAAGCCCCTTTAACAAGGGGACCCCCAGATCCCACCCCCCCGTGTGAAATGGTAAGGGGGTACAAAAGTTCCATTACCATTTCACAAAAAAACTGTCAAAAATGTTAAAAATGACAAGAGACAGTTTTTGACAATTCCTTTATTTAAAGTCTTCTTTTTTCCATCTTCTTTCTTCTATCTTCCTTCGGTTTCTTCCTCCATCTTCTTCTTCCTCCGATCCTCTGCTTCTTTCTCCGGTGTTCTCGTCCGGCATCTCCCGCCCCTCTGACGTCACGGGGAATGCCACAGGAAAGTCACCGTCAAGTCCCCGTGCGTCAGAAGGGGCGGGGTCACCGAGTGGCCCTGCCCTCCGTTATTTAAGAACCGTCAGAAGACGAGAAGCGTCACACAGCGGGAGCCTCCCATCCAATTATGGATGCGGAGAGGCCCGAAAAGAAGATGAAGACAAGAAGATGAAGAGAAGAAGATAAAGAGAAAAAGATGAAGAGAGAAGCGTCACACAGCGGGAGCCTCCCATCCAATCATGGATGCGGAGCGGCCCGAAAAGAAGATGAAGAGAAGAAGATGCCACGGAGGGAGATGCCGGACGAGAACACCGGAGAAAGAAGCAGAGGATCGGAGGAAGAAGAAGATGGAGGAAGAAACCGAAGGAAGATAGAAGAAAGAAGAAATATAGATAGAAGATAGAAAAAAGAAGACTATAAATAAAGGAATGGTCAAAAACTGTCTCTTGTCATTTTTAACATTTTGACAGTTTTTTTGTGAAATGGTAGGGGTACTTTTGTACCCCCTTACCATTTCACATGGGGGGCCGGGATCTGGGGGTGCCCTTGTTAAAGGGGGCTTCCAGATTCTGATAAGCCCCCCCGCCCGCAGACCCCCACAACCACCGGCCAAGAGTTGTGGGGATGAGGCCCTTGTCCTCATCAACATGGGGACAAGGTGCTTTGGTGGGCTACCCCAAAGCACCCTCCCAATGTTGAGGTCATGTGACCTGGTACGGTTCAGGAGGGGGGGCGCTCTCTTGTCCCCCTCTCTTTTCCTGCGGCCTGCCAGGTTGCGTGCTTGGATAAGGGTCTGGTATGGATTTTTGGGGGGACCCCACGCCAATTTTTTTTTAAATTTTGGTGCGGGGTTCCCCTTAATATCCATACCAGACCTGAAGGGCCTGGTATGGAATTTAGGGGGACCCCCACATCAGTTTTTTTTTTAATTTCGGTTCGGGGTTCCCCTGTGGGGAAATCCCATGCAGTTTTTATCAATGAACTTTTATGTGTATTGTTCGTTAATAGCCGCCAGTAGATTTAAATGACTTTGAAATGTCATTTTGCTGTCAGACTGTTCTAAACACGGGAAACATGCGCCCCTTTACAGGCATACTATAGACACCCCCCAGGTATGAAATTTAAAGGAATATTACACTTTTATTGTTTGACTTTAAGCATTATTAAAATCACTGCTCTCGAAAAAACAGCCGTTTTTAAAACTTTTTTTTTTGCATTGATACATGTGCCCTGGGGCAGGACATGGGTCCCCAAACCCTTTTTAGGACAATACCATGCAAATTAGTCTTTAAAATGAGCACTTTCGAATGTGAACATTTGAGTCCCATGGGGTTCTAACGTTCGTGCAAAGTTTTGGTCTGTTCACAAGTTCTGGTGCAAACCGAACCGGGGGTTGTTCGGCTCATCCCTAGTAACTAATTAGATAGGGCCCACAGAGCCCTATAACTGCCACATTCAGACGGCCTTCCAAGGGACATCATTGTAATACCACATTTTTACACAGTGAAAGAAGAGGTAATGAAAAGGTCGCGTGCAGCAGAAAACCTGATGTTCCAAGGACAACCTATCCAAGTTTTTGCAGACCTCTCACCCTACACTGTACAGAAACGAAGAGCCTTAAAGAGGTTGTAAAGGTAAAAATGTTATAACTTATAATCGATGTCTGTTAGGTACTGATAAAGAATAATGTTATCACTTGTATTAAAATTAGTTAAATACCTGAGCAAATATTGCTGGTATATCACCCTCCTGCCTTCCTCTCTTGTTTCTATCCTGTATTTCAGGGTTTGCGGTGCGCGTGCATTCCAGCCACGTCATGGCCTAATGGGAACTACAGTTCCCATTAGGCTTAGTGGCATCGCGCATGCGCAGTCCCCTTTTTTTTAATTTTGCCTAATGAGAACAAGCAAAGTTCTCGTGGACACACACCGCTGTATTGTCAGAACACATAGCGCATGCGCAGTGCGAAATTTCTGGCCGCATGGAGCATTCTATGATGGGGAGCAGAATATGACACTACACCGCCCCTGGTATACACCCATTCCCGCCTCCCCAGCCTACAGCAATATTATCTACAGCACAATGGTAAAGCTTTATAAGAGGCATATTATAAATTTAATGTAAATTCTTGACAACATTTGAAGATTAATTTATATGTGATAAAAAGGGCATAGTTGATGAAAAAAAAAAAGAAAGCAAAATCGATACTAATAATAAAAAAAAAAAAAAAAAAATTAATTAATATAAATAATGCGGATTACTGGATTTAATTTAAGGGCATAGACGATGAATTATGAGTAAAAAAATCGATAATAATAATGAAAATAACAATAAATTAAAAAAAAAATACATTAATGTAAATAATAAAGATGACTATTGATTGATTAAAATAATTAATTTGTATACTGTAATTTATATTCAGATAATTAAAATGCATACCATTTATGCATCTGCACAATCAATATGAATTTCATGCTATTGATATTGTGTTGATAAATATATTTCCTGACAGGCTCCATGGCAGCATACGTGTGGGTTGACCCCGCCTCCATAACTACCCAATAGGACCCCTCCCTATAAATTTCAGCTGTGGGCTCTCAGTCGTGTTCCTTTTTTGTCCTCCTCCGTAGGACCTTATGTTTGGTCCTCCTACCTGAAGACGATGTCCTGCGATCGTATCGGCCGACCGATGTGATGTCTCATCCCTCCAATAAGCCTTGACTGTTAGCAGGGTATGGAGTGTATTGCAGAGTAAGCGCTGAAGAGCTGGAGTCATTTGGAATGAAAAGCGTGCACAGGCCGATTGCCTAGCAGTATGCAGGTGGCCATTATCTGCCAAAAAGCCCGGTGTGTGTATGGTCGTACCGGCCGAGTCGATTGTAGGTGGTGGTGAGCATGTATCGCCTTCATGGCAGCAGTGTGTATATTTGTTGTTGTTTGTTTTTCTCTCTATGTGCCCTTTGTTAAATTGCCTGTGCAGCGGCTGGTTCCCTGTGCGTTCCAGCCGCCGCTCCCTCTACTTCCGGGTTCCGTCTGCGTTCTGCGCAGGCGCAGTCCCAGAACGAAAGCGAGGCCTGGTTCGCGCATGCGCACGAGGACCGCGGGCCTGGCGCGGCAGTGAGGTCACGTGGCGCCAATTTTTAAAGCCTGGGGAGGCTTGCAGAGCTCGGGAATGATTGTGGGCATAGCGGCGACTTCCCTGAGCACCTGCAGAGCCTTACCCAGGTAAGTGCAGTACAGATGGGTCTGTGCTTGCCGTTTCTGCTTTCTGGTATATCTGATGTACTCTGTGTTCACCTGCAGTGATTCCCAGCATCAGCCATGGACTCTTCACTGCCTCCTGGTGGCCAGTCCTCACAGCATGTAGGATTTGAAAGTATTTTTCTTTACTTGCCTGCTGGGGGGAAGAGAGCGGAGTGTAGGGCATTATTCTGACTTTATGCCTTTCTCTTTCTCTATTCCTGTCTTCCTTCTTTCCTTAGCCCTTCTAGGTCTGACCAAAGACAAAGTAGTTCCCGCAGAAGGAGCGGGTCGTCTAAATCACACCACCGGCATTCCTCCTCTGGCTCTAGACACCATGGTTCATCCTCTAAGTCTAAAGACCACAGTAGAGGCTCTCCTCACCCCCCCTCATCTCATAGTAGCGGACCGGAGAAAATATGTTGGGGATGCAGGGCCCCAGTTCCTACCAGCAAGTCTCTCTGTGACCGCTGTTTCTCTAAATCAGCTAATGAGAGGGAGGGTGCAGACCAACACCTGGAAACGCTAATCAAGCGAGTCGTGAAAGAATCGCTGCAGGAAAGAGACGCTGCAAAGCCTCGTGATTCCCCTCCAAATCCACTGATTCCCCTGTCAGGAGAGGGTCCAGTCCAGGAGACATGGGAGTCTTCTCAACCTAGTCACCAGTCAGCTCCCCCTTCAGATAGTGGGTCAGAAGCAGATGATCCTGGGATGGGCTTTGAATATGCCCTGGTTCCTTCTCTAGTGAAAGCTGTTAAAGACACTTTGAATTGGGAAGAACCAGTTATTTCTCCTGCTAAACAGAGAAAGTTTTCAAACAACTCAGCAAGGAGCGTCATTATTTTCCTTTCCTCACGGAAGTAGGAGCCATAATATTTGAAGAATGGGGCAAGATGGATAGAAAAAGCTCTATGCAGTCTAAAGTCTCAAAACTATACCCTTTCAAGGAAGAAGAGGTTAAACACCTTGAGTCAGCTCCTTTGGTAGATGCTGCATTAATGAGGCTTGTGAGGTATGTGACTCTGCCTCTTGAAGATACAGTCTCATTTAGAGATCCGCTGGAGAGACGAATCGATGCCGACCTAAAAAGGATTTATCTGACAGCAGGCACAGTGTGCAAACCCGCTCTGGCCTTAGCAGCAGTCTCTAAAGCTTTAGAGGCATGGTCAGACAATGTGAATGATTCTCTTAGAGGTATCTCTGAAGAAGCGGCTAAGAGCTCCCCTATTCAGGAAATCAGGCTTGCCTCCGCCTTTCTGGGGGAGGTCTCTATTGACATTATTCGCCTAGTGGCTCGGGTGATGTTGTCATCAGTCACCGCCCGTCGGGCCTTGTGGCTGCGACCCTGGTTGGCGGATCCAGCTTCTAAGCAGGCTTGGTGCCATATTCCATTTGAGGGTTCATCCCTCTTCGGCAACAAGCTTGATAGCGCCATTACCCGGGCTACGGGTGGTAAATCGGGATTCCTCCCTCAAGACAGGCGTTTACAGAACCAAAAACGCACCTTTTCAAGATCGCAGAACACCGACCGTGCAAGGGAAGCACGCAGCTATAGGCCTGGTCGGGAATTTTCTAGATCCTGGAAATCCAGGCAGTCCTCTTTTAGAAAGCCCACAAAAAGGGCTTCTACTAGTAACCAGGACTCCACTAAGTCCTTTTGAAATTGGGCCCGCTCAAACATGTCAGGTGGGGGCTCATCTGCTCCACTTCAGACATGTTTGGGCGGCCTCAATTCGGGATTTCTGGACGGTCAAAACAGTGTCCTCAGGCCACGCCTGGGTCTTCAACAGCACTCCCAGACTAAGATTCATACCAACAAATCTTCCAAGTTCAGGGGAGAAGAGACAAGTTCTTTTAGCTTACATAAGCTCTTTATTAGCTCAAAACGCAGCCATTCCTGTTCCAGATGGCGAACGAGGAGAAGGCATGTATTCCCCTCTGTTTCTGGTGCAGAAGAAGAACGGCACATGGAAGCCTGTTATAGACCTGACTCATCTCAACCGGTTTATCCGAAAGGAAAAATTCAAGATGGAGTCACTATTAACGATTCAACAATCGGTTCATCTAGGAGACTGGTTGGTGTCAATAGACATGAAAGACGCCTACTTTCATGTCCCAGTGGCAGCAGATTTCCAAAAGTTCCTTCGCTTTGCTGTAGGCGATCAACACTTACAGTTTACCTGCCTTCCATTTGGTCTCACGACATCACCTCGGGTGTTTTCCAAGGTTCTGCTGGCTGTTGTTGCTCTGCTCCGAGTCAAAGGAGTTCGTCTTCACCACTATCTAGACGACCTCCTCCTTCTAGCCCAGGACAGGGGTCAGCTTCTAGAGCACAGGAGTCTAGTAATTGCCACTCTCCAGGAGTTTGGGTGGCTTCTGAATTTGGAGAAAAGTCACCTGATTCCATCTCAGTCTCTCATATTTCTAGGTGCCCATTTCAACACACTAGAAGGCACCATCTCGCTACCCGAGGAGAAGATTGTGGTGATCCGGGACAGGATCCGTTCAACACTTGCTTCATCTCACCTATCCGCTCTTCAATGTCTAAAGGTGATTGGCACAATGGCAGCCACCATTCCCATGGTGAAGTGGGCTCAATGGCACACTCGCCCATTCCAGAAAGGGTTTCTCCAACAGTGGGATTCTCCCAGCAAGAATCAGCGCATCCTCCTCACTCCATCCATGAGAGAGTCTCTCCTTTGGTGGCTCCAAGGGAAGAATCTCCGCAATTGCCATTCGATTCTCCCCATCACATGGGTCACAGTGACCTCAGATGCCAGCAATCGGGGCTGGGGTGCTCATTGCCTGTCAGAGGTGGCTCAGGGCAGATGGAACTCGCCATCTCAGAAGACTGTATCCAACATTCTGGAACTTCGAGCGGCCTTTCAGGCGCTCAGATCCTTCTACCATCTGATAAAGAACTCCTCAGTGATGCTCCGGTTGGACAATACAACTGCTGTGGCCTATATAAGGAAACAAGGTGGGACTCGCAGCTGGTCCCTCCTACGGGAGGTGGAGCCAATCATTAACTGGGCTCAGAAGAATCTGTCCAACCTTTCGGCAGTCTACATTGCGGGGGTCCAGAATGTTCAGGTGGACTATCTGTCCCGTGTTCAAATGGACAACAAGTGGTCCCTGCACAAAGAGGTGTTCAAGTGGCTCCTGACACTGGGAGTGTCTCCAGAAGTGGATCTGTTTGCATCCCCATGCAATTACAAACTCACCAAGTATTACTCGAGGTTCCGGGATCCCCAAGCATATGGGATAGATGCCCTCACGGATCGGTGGAGGTTCAACAAGGCGTATGCCTTCCCTCCGGTACCTGTGATACTCCAGTTTCTCCGCAGGCTCCGAACAGAGGAAGTGGAAGTCATGGCAGTAATACCAGTTTGGCCCAACAGGCCATGGTTTCCCCTCTTAACTCTCCTCAGTTATCGGGAGTCAATCCCTCTGCCTCTCAGGGTGGATCTTCTGTCCCAAGGCTCTATCCTGCATCCATGCCCTGCTCATCTACATCTCAGGGTTTGGTTTTTGAGAGGGGAAGGCTTGAAGCCTTAGGTTGTCCAGAAGAAGCCATCCCGACGCTTCTGAATGCCAGACGGAAGAGCACTAATAGAGTTTATGAACGTATCTGGTCCAAGTTCTCAGAGCACATGGCCTCTAGACCTAATCCTTGTGGTTCTCCAAAAGTCCAGGATATCCTCAGCTTTCTGCAAACAGGGTTGGATTTGCCTCTAGCAGTAAGTTCCCTTTGTGTGCAAATATCAGCCATCTCGGCGTTTACAGGAATTTCATGGACTAACCACGCCAATTCTTCAAGGGTGCTATCAGGCTAAGACCTCAAAGGAAACGGAGATTCCCTAAATGGGATCTTCCCCTTGTTCTAGATTTTCTTTCCACGCTTGGAACAGATCCTGAAAATCCTATATCAGTTAAAGACCTCACACTCAAGACCGTCTTCCTGGTGGCAGTAACTTCAGCCAAAAGAGTGTCTGAAATCAGGAACTTAGGTTCCAAAGAGCCTTTCCTGACCTTTTTCCCGGATAGAGCAGTATTAATTCCCATGTTGGGCTCAAACCCTAAAGTGACATCGATTTTTCACGAAAATCAGGAAATTGTGTTGCCTACCTTTAGCACAACAGAAGGTCAAGATGTCCATCCCCTTGATGTGGGATATACTTTGAGTCAATACTTGGAAGCTACGGAATCGTTTAGACAGACGGATTTTCTTTTCATTCTTCTACAGGGAAAAAATAGAGGGAAATGGGCCTCAATCAGATCCATCTCGGCTTGGATAGTACAGACCATTCAAAGGGCTTATAAAGCGAAGGGCTTGGCTCCTCCAGAGGCAGTGACTGCACACTCAACTCAGAGTATTTCAACCTCCTGGGCGGCTTCTCTTCATGTCGTACCCGAAGTTATATGTAGAGCGGCTTCTTGGTCATCTATCAATACGTTTGTTTCCCACTATTGCGTTGAACCAGCTGCTTTGTCATCCATTAATTTTGGTTTGAAAGTGCTGTCAGTGGACAGTGTTAAATAAATTTATTTTCTTGCTCAACATTGTGCCCACCCGGGTGTGTTTGGCGAGTTATTTCCCACACGTATGCTGCCATGGAGCCTGTCAGGAAAACGGGAAATTTATATCAAATACTTACCGTAATTTTCCTTTCCTGATAGGCTCCATGGCAGCAGGAGTCCCTCCCAATGCTTGGAGTAGGCTAGTTACGAAACACGCTGAGAGCCCACAGCTGAAATTTATAGGGAGGGGTCCTATTGGGTAGTTATGGAGGCGGGGTCAACCCACACGTATGCTGCCATGGAGCCTATCAGGAAAGGAAAATTACGGTAAGTATTTGATATAAATTTTTCGTTTTTTGTCAGTTGTTTATTAAATAACAATAATAAATTTTTTGTGTATTTGTTACTTAATTAAAATATATACTTAAATTAAAAATTAAAATTATACTTTAATATAAGATTAATTACTCAAATATTTTTTTAATACAGTATATTTATATAAATTAAAAAAAATATATTACAGTATTGGTTATTAAAAAAATCATTTTAGTTATTTTAAATCCATAAAATATATATTATATAAGATATATATATATATATATATATAGATATATATATATATATAGATATATATATATATATATATATATATATATATATATATCTATCTATATATATAGATAGATATATATATATATATATATATATATATATAGATATATATATATATATATATATATATATCTATATATATATATATATATATATATATATTTAATAAATAATTTGTACATCTAAGATAATACGTGTATATAATTACTTTACTATAAATTATTAATAATTAAATACATTTCACAGGAATCCCAGAATTTAGATGACATAGAGCATTCTATTTTAGAAGAAGAAATATCATTTACCTCAAGCTCTCAGGTTGGTTTTATATACAAGTTTCATTATACATGTTTAATTGTTCGAAAAAAAAATTGTATAATATGTACATTAAAAATATATATATATTTTTTAAAGGACACCGCTGAGAGTGTGCATATTAATGTTACAGATGATAATGATGATAAAATGTATGCATCATCAATTCCCAGCTAAATTGATGAGGTAAACATTTCAATCAAAATGTTATAATTACTAAGATTTTTTTTTTTTAAGTATGTTTTTTATGTGATGCAGCCACCACAGCTACAAAAAAACTATTTCCAAAATTAGGACACTCTTTGTGATCAATATCATATTATAGTGTTGCACTATATACAGAATTCTGCATTCAGGGATACGCATATGTACAGAGTGCCTGGATGTACTATTTAGACAGTGAAGGGGTTTGTGGTGTGTGCTAGGTTCAGAGTGCAAGGTAGAGGTGTGCGCTATGTGCAGAATGCTGGTTTGAGGCATACGCAAAGTGCAGAGTGCACGGTTAAGGGGCAACACTATGTGCAGAGTGCAGGGTGCTGGGGTTACCTCTATACAGAGTGCAGGGTTAAGGGGTACACTAGTTGCAGGGGGTGAGGTGGATGAACAGTGCCGTGGGTGAGGTGGGTGCATAGATTAGAGGGTAAGTGCAGAGTGCAGGGGGTGAGGTGGGTGAAAAATGCAGGGGGTGAGGTTGGTGCAGAGTGCATGTATGCATGGCTCTCCTCCATTCCAGATTCCAGTACATAGCTCCACACTCCACAATCCCCCTAAGTACAAGGCAAAACTCTCCTCTCTCAATGCCCCCGCTATTCCAGTGCAGTGCAGAGTTTTCCGCTGTCCCAAATGCTACTCATAGCATGGTGTCTAGTCCTCCAATGTCGTTGCAACATACCATTTTGCAGCTGCTTCCCCTGTGCAGATTACCCGCCCCCTTCCTCCTCTGCCCTCATAGAGCATGTGTACACCAGGAAGATCACAGTGGCTGCTGGTAGAAGAGTGTTGTCACTTGGAAATACAGAAGCAGTGCTTCTGTATTTCCAAGTGACATTAGCGAGCAGCCAGCATGCGACCATTATCAGAGGTGGCCGAACTCCGGCGGGCAGCAAGGGGCTCAAGAGGCGGGCAGCGCAGGGGCACCCATCAATGACATGGCCCTGTGCATCTGCCCCTTTTGCCACACATTAAAGACGGCACTGATCTCCACTTTGAAGCACGTATTGCATAGAGTGGCCACCATCCACGTCTTCTGGGCTCCCTTTGCCATCTGACTCCACTCCTCAAAGCTTTTGATAATCCCCTCTGGTACGCAATCTCCCTATTTTTTTATTTTTCGGGTGTGCTCCCTATTCCTTCATTTGTTGTCTACAGACGTACACTATAAGACTCGGCCCCGACCCCGGCCCTCTAGTCATTGTAGTAGACTCACTGCAGCGCAAGCCATTGGCTGTGCTGAGCTTAATCTATGCCATGAAGAGCTGAGAAAACCATGCCTAGATTAAGCGCATTATCAACGCCTGACTTACAAAGTGACCATCAGTGCTGCATAACATTGTCGGCTATTGGTGCCCATCAGTGCATATTATCATTGCTCCTGAATTCTACATATCAGTGCCATCTTATCAGTGCCAACTCATCAGTGTCCATCCTTGCTGCATCATCATTGCCCATTAGTAAAGCCTCATAATCTATTGTTATTGAACGTGAAATCAACTTTTTGTATATATAACAAATAAAAAAAAATTTATTATTCCAAAGAATATTAAAATTTTTAAATTTTATCAAAAAATAAAACCATTAAAGTTGATCAAGTACCATCATAAAATATCTATATTTGTGGGTAAAAAAATGATGAAATTTTTGATTGTGTAGTGTTACATGAGTGCACAATTGACATTTGAACAGCGACAGAACTGAAAGCATAAAATTGTCATGTGTGAGAATGGTTGAAAGTTACTCGTATATAAGTAGTTACCGTATTTATCGGCGTATAACACGCACTTTTTTTCCCTTAAAATCAGGGGAAAGTCGTGGGTGCGTGTTATACGCCGATCCCCGCTAATTGTGAGCTATCTGCGGCGAACGCCGCCGACATTCACATAGCGAGTATTTTTAAATATGGCGCCGCGGAGTTCGGAGGGACTCGGCGGTGCTGAACGAGCGCCGCCGATATCACAGTGAGCCGAGATACACATAGTCAAGTGTATTCGGCTCTTTCCGGCGCCGCTCACAGTCACGCCCAGTCCCGCCATTGGACCTGTGTAATGTCCATCATAGGGCGGGACTGGGCGGGACTGTGAGCGGTGCCGGAAAGAGCCGAATACACTCGACTATGTGTATCTCGGCGGCGTTCCTTCAGTTCCGCCGGCGCCGAGTCCCTCCGAACTCCGCGGCGCCATATTTAAAACTACTAGCATGTGTATGTCAGTGGCAGCGGCGGCGGTGGCGGCAGGCATGGACACTGGGGACAAGGCTGCACTGGGGAAAAGGCTGCACTGAGGCAAGGCTGCACTGGGGAAAAGGCTGCACTGGGGAAAAGGCTGCACTGGGGACAAGGCTGCACTGGGGACAAGGCTGCACTGGGGAAAAGGCTGCACTGGGGACAAGGCTGCACTGGGACAAGGCTGCACTGGGGACAAGGCTGCACTGACAAGACTGCACTGGGGCAAAGCTGCACTGGGGAAAAGGCTGCACTGGGGACAAGGCTGCACTGGGACAAGGCTGCACTGGGGACAAGGCTGCACTGACAAGACTGCACTGGGGCAAAGCTGCACCGGGGTAAAGCTGCACTGGGGCAAAGCTGCACTGGGGAAAAGGCTGCACTGGGGAAAAGGCTGCACTGGGGATAAGGCTGCACTGGGACAAGGCTGCACTGGGGACAAGGCTGCACTGACAAGACTGCACTGGGGAAAAGGCTGCACTGGGGAAAAGGCTGCACTGGGGACAAGGCTGCACTGGGGACAAGGCTGCACTGGGACAAGGCTGCACTGGGGACAAGGCTGCACTGACAAGACTGCACTGGGGAAAAGGCTGCACTGGGGAAAAGGCTGCACTGGGGACAAGGCTGCACTGGGGACAAGGCTGCACTGGGACAAGGCTGCACTGGGGACAAGGCTGCACTGACAAGACTGCACTGGGGCAAAGCTGCACTGACACTGAAAAGGCTGCAATGACACTAACAAGGCTGCAGATGAACACTGATGAGGCTGCATTGATGGGCATTTTAATGTAAGTTTCTTTTCCTTAAACTTCCCTCCTAAAAAGTTTTTTTCCTTAAAATTCTCTCCTAAACTTGGGTTGCGTGTTATACGGCGGCGCGTGTTATACGCCGATAAATACGGTAATTTAAAAAATATTCATTTACCTCACAAGAATCTTCTATCACAATAAAAAAGATAAAAATATATTTATGTTATATATGTACAATAGTAAAATAAGTAATATTTTTATTTTAAAAGATGCCTGAGAAGAGGAGCCTACAGATCCTTCACAAACATGGTGCATGGTTTTCTGGGGAAGAATAGGAGAATTCCGATACCCTCATGTGTTGTCTGGGCCATCCGAAATATGTATCCTGATCCCGATAATGAATACACTGGATTCAAATGGTCATCAGACTACAAAGCATCAGATATGGCATTAGAATAATTATTTTGTTAATAAATGTGATTTCTTAGTACATTCTTTCTTTGGCTTACAAACAGTTAAAATTATTTAATTGTTAATTTATTTTGAATAATATTTTTATTTCAAATGACCATTTTTTCTAATAATTTAAAATTGTGTTTATCTTTCTTTTTACAATAAATATATTTAATTTCAAATAAATAATAATGTCTTGTTTTGCCTTTTGAAATTTCATATAAATAAAAAAAATGGGTCTATACACTGTACTAATATTAATAATAATACATATGCTAATAAAAAAATAAGAAACATATAAGCTAAATATTCTTTATTATTATTTTCTTTTATCCATAAAATTATATATTAACTTGCATTTAGAAAAAAAAATTTTTTTTCAATACATACATTTAAAATTGTATATTTAAACAGTGTAATCTTATATTTATATAATTAAATTATAAAAAAATCAATTATTGATTTTTAGTCGAAACGAGAAAGATATTTTGAGAGCAGTTCATGTTTTTCGGGAGGGAGGAGCCTGGTGGAGGGAGGAGCCTGGTAATGGCTCTGTGCACGGCGTGAGGATCCTGAGAACCCTCTCCCTGCAGCTGAGAGGAATGATCGGCCTGATGAGAAGGTGTAGGTAGCTTCCCTCCCCGCCCCCCCTGCTCATCACTCACCGAGCTGTCTTGTGGTGTAAGCCAGAGGAAGTTTGTACCTGCGTCTGACTGCATAGCCCCCCCCCACCCCTCCGGAGTCGGATGGGCTAGAAGGCTCATCGAGGACGGGGGGTTAGGAGAACTGGAAAACCGCGGAGATCGGAGTGCTTCGGAAGCGACGGCAGCAGGGAAAACGGTGCGCTGCTGGGGGCTGTTTCAAGTCCCCAGCGGTGTTGCCGGCCGCGGAGAGCGGAGGAACCAGCTGAAGTGCACTGGGGAATTTCGGAGGAGAGAGCCAGGAAGGTGGGTGAGTGGAGCAAGGAGCAGCGGCAGCGGACACTGAAGAGCTGAGAGCAGAGAACAGCTGAGACTTCAGCGGGTCAGACAGACCTGGGCAGATTGATAACATGAGAGACAGCACCTGAACGTTCGCAGCATCAGAGAGCAGCAACAAGCAGTAGTGAGCGTCCCTTTTTGTCCCAACTTCAACAACAACTAAAAGATAAGTACCGTATTTTTTTTTTTTTTTTCCCTCTTTTGGCTTTTTTCTATTGCAATTGTCTTGAAGTGAACAGGCAAAGGAAAAGTAATAGAACAAAAGAAAGGGAAAGGGAAAGAACACATTGAAATAAAATGAAATAAAATGGAATGAAAAGCGAAAGTAAATGAAAGTAAATGAAGGCGAAAGAGCTGAAAAAGTAGAATCAAGTGAGCTAAGAAAAACAATAAAAACAGGGGGGGGAACAGGGGAGAAGGAGAAGGTGAAAGAGAGACAAGCCAGCGGAAGAGTTGTCTCCCAGCCCCCACCTGCTTGCTGCTGCTGCTGCTGCAGTATCTCCCTTTCTTGTGATTTTTTTTTTTTTTTTGTCTTTTTTTGTTTTTGTTTTTTGCAAATGGTATTAACTATAGGCTCGATAGTACAAACTATAGAATAAGAAGAAATTTCATAGTAACAAAATGTGGAACATATAAGCTCATACTGGAACTATACTGCTGAATATATAAATCATCTTGCTGAATACTTGAATTAGATTGCATTATATCGCTAAAACATTTGAATTATTTTGCTGAGCACCTGGGCCCTCATGCACACGGGCTGTTGGGAGAACGTTGTGAAAACGCCAGTGTCTTTGCAGTGACTCTTTTTTTTTTTTTTTTTAACTTTTTTTTTCAGCGTTTTTGCAATAGCGTTTTTGAGCGTTTTTGAGCGTTTTTTTTTTTCTTTCTCCTTTTTTGGCTCTTTTCTATTGCAATTGTCTTGAAGTGAACAAGCAAAGGAAAAGTAATAGAACAAAAGAAAGGGAAAGGGAAAGATCACATTGAAATAAAATGAAATAAATGGAATGAAAAGTGAAAGTAAATGAAGGCGAAAGAGCTGAAAAAGTAGAATCAAGTGAGCTAAGAAAAACAATAAAAACAGGGGGGGGGGAACAGGGGAGAAGAGAAGGAGAAGGTGAAAGAAAGACAAGCCAACGGAAGAGTTGTCTCCCAGCCCCCACCTGCTTGCTGCTGCTGCAGTATCTCCCTTTCTTGTGAATTTTTTTTTTTTTTTTTGTTTTTGTTTTTTGCAAATGGTACTAACTATAGGCTTGATAGTACAAACTATAGAATAAGAAGAAATTTCATAGTAACAAAAATGTGGAACATATAAGCTCATACTGAAACTATACTGCTGAATATATAAATCATCTTGCTGAATACTTGAATTAGATTGCATTATATCGCTAAAACATTTGAATTTTTTTGCTGAGCACCTGGGCCCTCATGCACACGGGCTGTTAGAAAAGCGCTGTGAAGACGCCGGGGTCTTTGCAGTGACTTTTTTTAACTTTTTTCAGCTTTTTTCAGCATTTTTGCAATAGCGTTTTTGAGCGTTTTTTTTTTTTTTGCAGCTCAGGAACGCCTATGCCACTTGCGGCTCAGAGACGCCTAGGTGGGCATGAGGCCATGGACTGACATAGACAGGCCTTTTTGAGCTGCAGAAAGGGCTCAGAAAAGCAGCTGTGGAGACGTCAGTGTGCATGGGGACTTAATACTATGGTTTAAACAATTGAACAGCACCAAGGAATGCTTAATGTACTTAAGGTAGTAACATAACTTCTGGAAAACGGGGACTACTCATATCTCATTAATTATTTCTATTATTGGATTGTGGGGAGGATGCCGGGTAGGAGAACGGAACAAAAGAAATATTAGTAAAAATAAGTCAATTTAAGAAGGCTGGGAGATTTTTTCATCATTAAGAGACCCCAATCAAGGGGTATTCTGGAAGGCAGCTTCGAAGATCTTATAAATCCAGCCATAGAAACAAACATGAAGGGGAAAACAACAAGAAGTGCGGGAGCAATACCGAAATCACCTAGGACCAGCCTAGGCCCAAGTCCAGGCCCTATGAACAGGTATATACAGCAAGGAATCGGAGAAGGAGAGAAACAAGTGGGTTCAAAGGGCAGACAAATAGATACAAAAGAGAAGGACAACAAGGATAAAAAAGGCCAGTATAAAGTACAAACAGAAACCAGCCACCTCTCAGAACCCAGAATGGAGCCAGAAATGGGAGAGGAAGACAGAGGAAAGGAGGAAGGACAACAAGGGCCACAGTTGCCAACAAAACAGAATATGGAAAAAATGTTCGCGGCACTAGAGAATTCCCTAAAAGCAGAGATGTCAACACTCCATAAAGATATGGGATATATGTTAAACAGAGTGGAAGAAGTAGAGATCAAAGTAGACCTACATCAAAAAAACATAAAGGAACTGGAAGACGAAATAAAGAAATTAAAACGGGAACAACAGGAACAATCATATAAAATAGAAGAGCAAGAAAATAGAGATAAAAAGAAAAACTTGAGAATACGTGGGTTACCGGAAACAGAACAAGCAGAAAATCTAATAGAAAAAATGAACAATCTCTTCAACCAAATCTTGGGAAAGGAAACAACTAACACAATAGGAATAGAAAGTGTCTTTCGAGTAAAAAAACCTCAAAGGTTCGCAAGGGAAACACCTAGAGATGTAATCGTACGCTTTGAAAAATGGGAAGAAAAAAAACAGATCTGGATAAACCTAAAGAGGAAAACACAAATAGAGTTTGCGGGAGGTAAATTACAAATATTTCAAGATTTATCTCAAGAAACGTTGAAAAGACGACGGATACTAAAGCCATTATTAGAAATCCTCCGGGAGCAAGAAATTCAATACAACTGGGGTTTTCCAGCATGTCTAATAGCAAGGAAAAACGGAATAAGTGCGAGGCTAAGACATGTGGAGGAGATTCCGGACTTTTGCAACAAACTAGAAATCCCCTCCCCAGAACTGGAAAAATACGCAAATAGTCAGGAGCGAATAATGGCAGGAGATGACCTGCAGTGGCAAGTAAATTCAAGGATCAGACATCAAGATGTGGACTCTCGAGGAAATTAATTAATATCTGAGAAAATACCACACAACGGTGCAAGGGGCCTTAGAGTGGAAAGGGGGGGGGGGGCTGGGGTTGATGGGATGGGAAAAAAGGAAAGTGAAAGGATTGGTAAAACACAACAAAAATGCAGGGAGAGGGAAACAGGGACTCACGGAGTGGACAGGGGGTCGCCCTATTAGTGCTTAGGCAGGGGGGGAATAGGGTATCTTACAAAGCTCCGCCTCACAATAAATAGAGCAGAGGGGGCAGAGCGTGCCCCACAAAACAAAGTAAAACGCTCTCAGCTCTAGAGAATATGGGGGTAAAAAACCCATATCAGAAAAAAGGGAGGGGGAGGGTGGGAGGAGGGAAAAGGGAGGGAAGGAGGGTGGGGAGGGAAAGGTCTGAGTCACATGAGTGGTTACATAGGCGCACCTATTTTGAGACAAGAGATGAGGAGACCCCGTGCGTCCGCTGGGTGTCCCCTCCATCCGGTCACTTAGGGGGGCCGCGTGGGGGGGAGGGCCGGAGGACGGGCGGGGAAGAAAAGGCACAAGAATGGAAAACGTAAACAGCATAAAAATAATCTCTTACAATGTCCGAGGACTAAATTCCCCAGGGAAGAGAAACATCATTCTCCGAGAACTAGAAAAAAGTAAAGCAGAAATAATTTTCCTACAGGAGACGCATATAACCCAAAACTCAAATGCCAAAATTTATTCAAGAAACATACCAACATGGTATCAAGGAGACTCGCCAATAAGAAGGGCCAAAGGAGTAGCCATCGGTATAGGGAAAAATGTACGTTTTCTAATAGATCAAAGGAAAATAGACCCGGAGGGTCGATATCTATTTATTACAGGAACTATACACGGGGTAAAATATACATTGGCCAATGTCTACTGTCCTAATAAGAACCCTAAAAAATATTTGATAGATATAATTAAAATACTAATGGAATTCAAGCAAGGAAAATTAATACTAGCTGGAGACTTCAACTTCAGCATGGATAATAAAATGGACAGTACCTCAAGAGTAAGGGACAAAGAGGTAAATCAACTAAAGAAATTAAAAAGAACATTATATGAACAGCAACTAATAGACCCTTGGAGAATTCAGCACCCCAGCACAAAGGACTACACATTCTACTCAACAGTACACAAAATTTACTCCAGATTGGATTACATCATGGTCGAACATAGAAACTTGGAAGAAATAGAAGAAACAAAAATAGGCATAATAACCGCCTCAGATCACAGCCCAGTAACCTTGAGAATGAAAATAAAAGGAGAAGTCCTTGAAAGGGGTCCGTGGAGAATCAACGAAACTTTATTAGAAGACAGTGAGACCGAAAAAAGCATCATAGAAGAAATTAAAAGATATTTTGAGGAAAACGATACACCAGAGGTATCGAAAGCAACAATATGGGAGGCGCATAAATCTGTTATTAGGGGCAAGTTAATAGCCATAGGGGCAAGAAAAAAACAGGAAAGGAAAACAAACATGCAACAAATAATTAAAGAAATTTATGAATTGGAACGAAAACATAAAAATCAAGTAAACAACAAAATCTTCGGCCTACTATCTCAAAAGAGAGAGCAATTAAAAGACTGGATGGAACAAGAAGAAAGGAAGGACTACAACAGAGTAGTACAAGAAAAATATAAATGGGGTAATAAACCAGGAAAATACCTAGCAAATCTGGTAAAAAAAAAGAAGTCTTTGAATTACATTGAGAAGATCAAAAATGAAAAAGGAGAAGTGGTAAATAAAACTACAGATATAGCGATAACATTTCAAAAATACTTCAGCTCCCTTTATGCAATAAAAGGACAGGAAAGTTGGAAAGAAGCGAATACAAGAACAAAGAAGATACAAGAATATTTAGAAAAAGCAAACTTACCAAAACTAAAAATAGACCAACTAGAAGAATTGGAAAAAAATATTACGCATGAAGAGGTAAAACTGGCATTAAAGGAAACTCCCGTAGGAAAAAGCCCAGGACCAGACGGGTTTACGGTCAAATACTATAAAAAAATTGAAGAACAGCTGACTCCAAAACTATTAGAATATATGAATTCCTTAGGGGAAGATGAAGAAATAAGAAGTGAATCGTTATTAGCTCATATTACAATACTACCAAAAGAAGGGAAAGACAAAGTTAACTGCTCAAGCTACAGGCCAATAGCCCTATTGAACGCCGATACGAAGCTGTACTCCAAGATCCTGGCCACTAGGATAAAAAAACTAATCCCACTGTGGATCAACCCGGACCAAACTGGTTTTGTCCCGGGGAGAGAGGGGCGGGACAACAGCCTAAAATCATTATTGATGTTGCACAAGAAGGTGCAGAATGAGACCCCAGTTCTATTCCTGTCATTGGATGCAGAAAAAGCATTTGGCAGGGTAGACTGGGGTTTCATGATGGATACATTGCGGCATTTGGGTATCGGGACAAAAATGATGAAGTGGATAACAAATTTGTATAATGGCCCGACAGCAGTCGTAAAAGTAAATGGTAGACTCTCTCCAAAAATTAAGATGCAGAATGGAACACGGCAAGGCTGTCCACTGTCTCCACTATTATATGTATTGGCTTTAGAACCACTATTAGCAACACTCCGCAATAACAAAGAGGTAGAAGGAGCGAAACTAGGAGGAAAAGAGCATAAGATCGCTGCTTACGCGGACGACATCTTGATGTACGTATCCAACCCAAGAGTGTCACTCCCAAACATACTGAAAGAAATTAAAAAATACGGAGAACTGTCAAACTTCAAAATTAATCCAATAAAAACGGAAATATTAAACATAGGTCTAGAGAAAAAGGAAGTTCAGTTTTTACAAAAAGAATTCCCATTCACTTGGGTAAAAGAACTAAATTACCTTGGAATTAAAATAACTCCTAGAGTCGAAAAAATTTATCAGGCAAACTTTATTCCACTGATCAATGAGGTCAAAGAAGAAATGAAAAAGTTAAGAATACAGCCACTTTCATGGATTGGAAGAATAAATATGTTTAAGATGACGATATTACCTAAAATAAACTACAGATTACAGATGTTACCAGTAAAAATCCCGCAGAGCTTTTTTAAAATAATTAAAACAATCCTGCTAAAATACATATGGCTTAATAAAAAACCAAGAATTAATTACACGCTGATCACAAGGAAAAAGGAGCATGGAGGTCTTGCCGCTCCAGATATAAGTAGGTACTATAAAGCCATAGTTTTAACACGAATGTTAGAGTGGACAAATGAGAAAAATGAAAAAAAATGGGTGGAAATGGAAAATACAATAAGTGGAGCCACACTACATAAGAATATTTGGATTCCACGGAAATATAGAATATTGGACACCGACACGCACGAAATAACAAAAAATGTATTTAAAATTTGGGACACCATCCACTTAAAGAATGAATGGAAATATAATTCACCACTATTAGCACTCACAGGATCGAATCTCTTCACCCCTGGGAGGGAAATATTTGAAATCCAAGGAATAGGTAACCCACAACTGAAAGATATCACTAGAAATGGTAAAATAAGAACACGAGTAGAAATAGAGGAAAGGAATGGATGGAAGATGAATGAATGGAAGTACTCAACTAAGGCACCTAGTAAGCACAATACCACACCCACTGAGAGATGAAACAAAATTAACTGCACTGGAAAAGCTATATGTAGCAATGAAACACCATTAAAAAACGGAACATCAAAAATTTATAGTATACTGACAGATTTGGAAGCACAAGAAAGACCAGAATATATAAATCAATGGGAAAAAGAAATGAATTTAAAAATAGATAACCAAAAAGTGGAAAAAATGATAGAAATGGGATATAATAAATAAGAGGGACTGAGAGAGATTAAGATAATAATAGGGTTTATAATTATAGAAGGCGTTTTGTCGTCGGTTGTTAAAATTATTTAAGAATATCCTAGAAGGGAAAAATAATAAAGATGTGACGGAAACAATCCACAATGATGTGAAAAAGGAGAAGAGATAAAGTTTGACACATAAAGTTGAAATAATGTCTCTCGGAAAACTTTCGCTGAAGTGGATAAAAAAAAAAAAAAAAAAGTTCATGTTTTTCTGGATGTGGAAATGCTGCAATGTTTTCTGAAACATTGACCTGTCTCGAATGCCATGTAAAATGTTTGATTCCGGCAGTATGGTCAATGACATCACTGATGATCTCTTTCATGAATGCTTGACTAGTTGGTTTATATACTTTGCAGACAGCCCAGTCTTTTTTTGCCTTGCTGAAGCCATACCAGTAACGCAAAGCCCCCTTATTTTCAGAATTGTTTTTGGTTTTTGAATAACTGCTTGCAACCTGTTTGTTGTGATTGTGGTCGAGGGCAGCAAGTTGTGTTCTTGCAACCATGCTGTCCATAGAGAAGTGATGCCGTTTTGATCTATATTTCAACACCATACTATGAAAAACTTCAACCTCACCTGTATGGTAAAAACCAGAAATACGATCAAGGTCCTTTAACAGTCTCTGGTCTTGAATTATGGCATTTAAGTTATGGTGAGCTACAGATCCTTGTGTAAGCCACTCATATTCCCTCTCTTCATCAGTAGGTATTGGCGTATGTGAACACTGATGGTATAGGGAATTTCCATGCCATTCATGTACATTTGCTGCATGAAAACTCATTGAAAGCCATTTTTCTTTTAGTAGAATAGGATTATCAAGACAAGTACTGGATGACCACCATAAATGATTTTTGGCTAAAGGAACCCAGCCAGCAAGTTCCCCACAGTTACTTTTTTTACTTGCAGCCATCAGTTTTGCTCCACTTGATTTCGCCATATGCCATACATCAAATTTGTGCCTAATTTGTGGGTATTTCTCCTTTATTATTTTTTGTATGGAGACATGTCTGTCGATTGCAATGATTTTTACCTGCACTTGATCCTTTAAAACATGCTCCAAGGCCTTAACAAACGCCAATATTTCAAGTGACACTGTGGTACGACCAGTTTGCAGTTGCTCCACTTGGAAATCTAAGATGTAATCTGTTTCTGCATCCATTAACGTATAGGTGCAGTACTTTGCATTGAAGCTAGGTGAATCACATTGGCCATCACCAATCAATGCTACAGTATTATCAGCAATTTTTTGAATGTTCTTTGTTCATTGATTTAACCAATGATGTTGAATAGTTGGGAAAATGAATTTTTTTTGGTTATTATAATGTGTAGTCACAGAAATACCATGCATTTGTAATATAGAAAAAAAAACTTTGAACCTTCAAAAAATTGGACCCACTGCAAACTATTGCGGATGAAATAAGCAAGTTTCCAGCTGGCATTCGCCCTAAAAAGGGTTGGCTTTTCCACAATTTAAATTTATGGTGTTGACTGCACTCCGCATGTACTATTAGAGCAGACCCTTGAATGAATTTTTTAAGAGCAATTATACTACCAGTGCAATGAGGAACTTTTAAGCAATGAGATTGCATCAATAATTGATCAAGGCATTCTTCAAACACCAAAAATTTATTCTGACTTGCCACATTGGCAGGTATTTTTTCTTCATGCACACCTAAATATTAAAGATCTGGTTGCTTTAAATCAAAGTTTAAGTGTTCTTCCTCCAATTCTTCGCAATAGATTTCCTCCTCTTCTTCTTGAGACGGACAATAAGATCTGTCTTGATCCTTTTTTTTGGGGGGGGGAATTGAACAAAATATCAAAATCAATGTTTTCAATGTCAGGCAATAGTAGAGGTTCTGGTACAGTACTTTTAACTGGTGTTAATCCAAGAAGAAAAACATGTATGTATTGTGGGCACATCACTTTTTTTGTAATGATCAAATTCACTAATAGTTTTTAGTGTATAAGTTTCAGAAAAAGATGATTGTAGAATATCTTCTTCACTTTGTTCAATTTCGAAAAATACTAACATACTACTTTGTAAAGTTGGTATTAAGTCAATTGAGGTATGCGAGTAAATAGTTCCGGTATTTGCTATTGCTACTTGATTATCAGCTAGATCGATAAACTCCGTTGGTTCATTAGCAACAGAAGTGCAAATTATACTGTCAACCAATGATAAAATCTGATAAAAAAGCCCTCGACTTATTTTTTAGTTCAGAAATAAATTCCATTGATGTTTGAGTTGATGAAGAGCTCATATTTGTGAAATTTAAAGATGCTTGTGAAGGCATCTCAGTTTCGGTTCTTCGACTTTTTGAGTAGTTGTGTTCAAATTCAACATAACACATTTTTATGTGTTTTTCTAACTGCAGAGAAGGGTAAGCTGTATTCTTCAGATGTTTTTGTGTACCTCTTAGTTCATAATCTTCTTCAGAAAAATGTCTTGAACAAATTTGAAAAATTGTTTCAACCAACGATTCTAATTCACCACTTGGAATGTTGATTTTTTTTTAAGCCATGTTTTGATTCTCGATTGCGGGGAAATGAATGCAGTTTAATATTCTCATTTCTCGAGTTCAGAGAACAAGATTTCACAAAACAACTGGGCATTCTGAAATATATTAAATCATAAATTGGTTAGTTTTTGATATTGAAGAAATATAATAAAGTGATTGAGATTAAAGAAAAGAACAGGAATTGAGCATGACCAAGGAATTTGATGAATGGATGGATATGGGAGAAATAAGACATAGTGATGCGTGAGCATGGGATGAATGGATGGATGGAGATGAGAGAAATAAGACATAGTGATGCGTGAGCGAGGGATGGGATGAATGGATGTATGGAGATGATAGAAATAAGACATGGTGATGCGTGAGCGAGGGATGGGATGGGATGAATGGATGAATGGAGATGGGAGAAAAAAGGCATAGTGATGCATGAGCGAGGGATGTGATGAATGGATGGATGTAGATGGGAGAAAAAAGAAAAATGATGCATGAGCGAGGGATAGGATGAATGGATGGATGTAGATGGGAGAAAAAAGAAAAATAATGCATGAGCGAGGGATGGAATGAATGGATGGATGTAGTTGGGAGAAAAAAGAAAAAATGATGCGTGAGCGAGGGATGGGATGAATGGATGGATGTAGATGGGAGAAAAAATAAATGATGTGTGAGCGAGGGATGAGATGAATGGATGGATGGAGATGTGAGAAAAAAGAAAAAATGATGCATGAGCGAGGGATGGGATGAATGGATGGATGGAGATGGGAGAAATAAGACAGATTGATGCGTGAGCGAGGGATGTGATGAATGGATGGATGTAGATGGGAGAAAAAAGAAAAAATGATGCGTGCACGAGGGATTGGATGAATGGATGGATGGAGATGTGAGAAAAAAGAAAAAATGATGCATGAGCGAGGGATGGGATGAATGGATGGATGGATGGAGATGGGAGAAATAAGACAGATTGATGCGTGAGCGAGGGATGTGATGAATGGATGGATGTAGATGGGAGAAAAAAGAAAAAAATGATGCATGAGTGAGGGATGAGATGAACGGATGGATGTAGTTGGTAGAAAAAAGAAAAAATGATGCGTGAGCGAGGGATTGGATGAATGGATGGATAGAGATGTGAGTAAAAAGAAAAAATGATGCATGAGCGAGGGATGGGATGAATGGATGGATGGAGATGGGAGAAATAAGACAGATTGATGCGTGAGCGAGGGATGTGATGAATGGATGGATGTAGATGGGAGAAAAAAGAAAAAAATGATGCATGAGTGAGGGATGAGATGAACGGATGGATGTAGTTGGTAGAAAAAAGAAAAAATGATGCGTGAGCGAGGGATTGGATGAATGGATGGATAGAGATGTGAGTAAAAAGAAAAAATGATGCATGAGCGAGGGATGGGATGAATGGATGGATGGAGATGGGAGAAATAAGACAGACTTATGCGTGAGCAAGGGATGTGATGAAAGGATGGATGTAGATGGGAGAAAAAAGAAAAAATGATGCAGGAGCGAGGGATGGGATGAATGGATGGATGTAGTTGGTAGAAAAAAGAAAAAATGATGTGTGAGCGAGGGATGGGATGAATGAATGGATGGAGATGTGAGAAAAAAGAAAAAATTATGCGTGAGTGAGGGATGGGATGAATGGATGGATAGAGATGGGAGAAATAAGACAGACTGATGCGTGAGCAAGGGATGTGATGAATGGATGGATGTAGATGGGAGAAAAAAGAAAAAATGATGCATGAGCAAAGGGATGGGATGAATGGATGGATGGAGATGGGAGAAATAACACAGACTGATGCATGTGTGAGGGATGGGATGAATGGATGGATGTAGATTGGAGAAAAAAGAAAAAATGATGCATGAGCGAGGGATGGGATGAATGGATGGATGGAGATGGGAGAAATAAGACAAACTGATGCGTGAGCGAGGGATGTGATGAATGGATGGATGTAGATGGGAGAAAAAAGAAAAAATGATGCATAAGCGAGGGATGGGATGAATGGATGGATGGAGATGGGAGAAATAAGACAGGCTGATGTGTGAGCGAGGGATGGGATGAATGGATGGATGGAGATGGGAGAAATAACACAGACTGATGCGTGTGTGAGGGATGGGATGAATGGATGGATGTAGATTGGAGAAAAAAGAAAAAATGATGCATGAGTGAGGGATGTGATGAATGGATGGATGTAGATGGGAGAAAAAAGAAAAAATTATGCATGAGCGAGGGATGGGATGAATGGATGGATGGAGATTGGAGAAATAAGACAGATTGATGTGTGAGCGAGGGATGTGATGAATGGATGGATGTAGATGGGAGAAAAAAGAAAAAATCATGCGTGAGCGAGGGATGGGATGAATGGATGGACAAGAAAAATATGTGAAGTATAGAAGTGTGTACAAGAAATGAGACAGAGGGATGGATGTGTATGAAATGGGTTTGAGGGATAGAAAAGGGAGAAATGTGAAGGTGGGATGCATGAAAAAATCATATTACAGCTTAGGCAATGTTGTGGGTAGGGATGAGCTTCGTGTTCGAGTCGAACCAATGTTCGACTCGAACATCGCCTGTTCGGTCGTTCTCCGAATTGCGAACGATATGGGCCGTTCGCGCCAAATTCGAGTGGCGCGTCACGGCCCATAAATCACTGCGGCATCGCAGTGCATTGCTGGCTGATGATTGGCCAAGCATGCACTATGACCCGCATGCTTGGCCAATCACAGCGCCGTCTGTACAGAGAGCTGTAATTGGCCAAAGCCAGGGTGGCTTTGGCCTATTATGGCTCAGGGGGTTTAGTACACGCCCCACACTATATAAGGCCACTTGCACGTCGGCCCTGTGTAGTGTGTTTCGGCGTTGAGAGACAAAGACAGACAGTGTCATTTGATTTAAGTTAGATAGATTAGGCAGGACAGTCGGTCAGTTAGCTGCACTTACAGTGTATTGCGTATATATATGCATCCCAGGTGTTGTGTGTATACACACTGTATTCAGTTTAGCTAGATCCGTTCCTGTTATTATCTTCCCACTGACAGGCAGGCGTTATTACAGTATTTACAGCTACCTGAAGAAAATTGCTGGTGTTCTTCTGATCGTATTAGTACCACAGTCAGGCAGCTACAGTATTTACAGTTAGTATAGTGCGTCCTCTGCACAGTGTTCAGCTAAAGCTACCTGTAGAAGATTGGTGGTGTTTTTCTGATCCTATCACTACCACAGGCAGCTACATTATTTACAAGTTAGTGTAGTGCCACCTCTGCACAGTGTTCAGCTAAAGCTACAAGTTGGTGTAGTGCAACCTCTGCACAGTGTTCAGCTAAAGCTACAAGTTAGTGCAGTGCGACCTCTGCACAGTGTTCAGCTAAAGCTACAAGTTCGTGTAGTGCGACCTCTGCACAGTGTTCAGCTAATGCTACAAGTTAGTGTAGTGCGACCTCTGCACAGTGTTCAGCTAAAGCTACCTGTAGAAGATTGGTGGTGTTTTCCTGATCCTATCACTACCGCAGGCAGCTACATTATTTAAACGTTAGTGTAGTGCGACCTCTGTACAGTGTTCAGCTAAAGCTACAAGTTAGTGTAGTGCGACCTCTGCACAGTGTTCAGGTAAAGCTACCTGTAGAAGATTGGTGGTGTTTTTCTGATCCTATCACTACCGCAGGCAGATACATTATTTACACGTTAGTGTAGTGCGTCCTCTGCACAGTGTTCAGCTAAAGCTACAAGTTAGTGTTGTGTGACCTCTGCACAATGTTCTGCTAAAGCTACAAGTTAGTGTAGTGCGACCGCTGCACAGTGTTCTGCTAAAGCTACCTGTAGAAGATTGGTGGTGTTCTCATACTAGTAATACTATAGGCAGGCAGTTAATTTTGCTAGCTGCAGTATCAGTGTATATATATATATATATATATATATATATATATAAATATATCCCAGCTTAGTGCAGCTACATCTCACTGCAGGCCATTAGTATGTCTGGAAGGCCAACAAGGAGAGGCAGACAGTCACAAGCCAATAAAAGATGGCAAGCAAGCTCTGTGTCTAGAGGCAGCAGTGCTGGTCGTGGACACGGTCCATCCTCATCAGCACGTGGCCATGGGACACGCTTGGCCTTTTTTTCGGCAGCTGGCCGTGTTGAGCCGCAACATGTGGAAGACTTGGTCGAGTGGATGACCAAGCCCTCCTCATCCTTCTCATCCTCTCTCACCCATGTTCAGGGTACTTTGTCTGGCAAAGCAGCTGCCAACCCGGCCTCTTCCCTCGGCTCAATAGAATCAGTCACTCCTTCCCTTGCCCCACCATGTCCTTCTGAGGAGTCCCCCAAACTGTTTAACCACAGTGTTGGGTACATGCTCCAGGAGGATGCTCAGCGTTTTGAAGGCTCCGATGATGGTACTCAGCTAGAGGAAGGCAGTAACGCGAGCCCAGACAGAGGGGGTGCCCAAGAAGGACAGCAATCTGGCAGTCATGTTGCCCCTGCTGCAGCATACTGCCAGGTTTGTTCCAGTGATGAGGAGGGAGGGGATGATGAGGTTACTGACTCCACGTGGGTGCCTGATAGGAGAGAGGAGGAGGAGGCACAGCACCAACGTGGCAGGATGCCCTGCAGGGGCCAGCTTAAGGGCAGCACACTGACTGCATCACACCGCAAAGCTCCGCATGTGCAGGGCGCTGCTGTCTTTGCACATTATTCCAAAAGTTCTTTGGTGTGGGCCTTTTTTGAAATGAGTGCATCAGATCCCACCACTGCTATTTGCAACATATGTCTCAAGCGTATCTCGCGTGGCCAAAACATCTCCCGCTTGGGCACCACATGCTTGATCAGACATATGTTGACCTGCCATGCAGTTCGTTGGCAAGCGTACCTAAAAGACCCGCACCAAAGAACAAAGAGGACCTCTCCTTGCTCCTCATCAGCTGAGATCTCCAACCCTACTATACCTTCAGTCCTCTCTGAGACCTGCACTGAGAGAAATGAAGGTGTAGAATTAGGTGTATCACAGCCAAGTACTTGTGGGCAATCTGCTATCGGTACACCGACGTCAGATTGTACCAGGCAAATTTCCCTGCCTCAGCTGCTGCACCGCCGAAAGAAGTTCACTACCAGCCATCCACATGCCCAGCGGTTGACTGCTAGCTTGGCAAAATTGCTAGCACTTCAACTGCTACCTTTTCAGTTGCTAGACTCTGCCCCCTTCCGTGAGTTTGTGGAATGTGCGGTTCCTCAGTGGCAGGTACCTAAACACCACTTTTTCTCACGGAAGGCGATTCCGGCTCTCTACCGGCATGTGGAAGGCAATGTCCATGCCTCACTGGACAGGGTGGTCAGCGGTAAGGTGCATATTACCGCTGACTCATGGTCCAGCAGGCACGGACAGGGACGTTACCTAAGTTTCACGGCGCATTGGGTGACTCCGCTGGCAGCTGGGAAGGATGCAGGACAAGGTGCAGTAGTGTTGGAGGTTGTTCCGCCACCACGCCTCCAAAATGCTACTAATGGTGATTCTGACACACCTCTCTCCTCCACCCCCTCCTCTTCTTCTTCCTCCATGGCTTCTTCCTGTGCTTTGTCCTCTGAACCAGCAGTGCTCTGTAGGCGTTCAAGAGGCTACGCAAGTACGCAGGCCAAAAGATGCCATGCGGTGCTTGAGCTGGTGTGCTTGGGGGACAGGAGCCACACTGGGGCAGAGGTTCTGTCAACTCTGCAGGGGCAGGTTCAGAGGTGGTTGACGTCACGCCAACTTAAGGCAGGAATGGTGGTTTGCGACAATGGCACCAACCTCCTCTCCACCCTCCAACAGGGACAAATGACCCATGTGCCCTGTTTGGCTCACGTCCTTAACTTGGTGGTGCAGCGGTTCTTGGGCAGGTACCTAGGCTTACAGGATGTCCTGAGGCAGGCCAGGAAAGTCTGTGTGCATTTCCGTCAGTCATAGAATGCAAGTGCTCAGCTGGCAGACCTCCAAAAGGAATTTAACCTGCCCAAGAATCGCCTAATCTGTGACATGCCCACCAGGTGGAACTCAACGTTGGCCATGCTGCAGCGGCTGCACACACAGAAGAGGGCCATCAATGAGTACCTGTGCGACTATGGCACCAGGACAGGGTCAGGGAAGCTTGTTTTTTTTTCCCCACGCCATTGGGCCATGATCAGGGATGCATGCACTGTCCTGTCACCATTTGAGGAGGCCACAAGGATGGTGAGCAGTGACAGTGCATCCATCAGTGACACTGTCCCCCTTGTCCACCTGTTGGAGCACACGCTGCGTGGAATAATGGAAGGCCCCCGTTATCCAGACAGTGTTCCTGTGTGCCCACCGATCACACAGGAGGAGGAGGATTGTGTCAGCAACGGAGGTGGAGCCTGGCACTCAGCATCAGCAGCAGTCTTTGAGGGATCATTTACAGTCACAAGAAACACATGGACTTGTACGTGGCAGGGAGGAGGTGGCTGCGGATCAGGTCGTCCTTAGTGACCCAGAGGACTCCGGACCGAGTGCCTCAGCAAACCTACGCTGCATGGCCTCCCTGATCCTGCAAAGCCTGTGGAAGGATCCTCGTATTTGTGGTATCGAGGAGAGGATTCAATACTGGCTGGCAACCCTCCTTGATCCATGTTACAAGGGTAAGGTTGCGGACCTTATATTGCCGTCGCAGAGGGAGCAGAGGATGAAACATCTTCGGAGGCCTTGCAGAAAGGTCTGTGCAACGCGTTCTACAAAGACTGGGAGGTTACAAACTCCTGTTCCTGGACAACGTGTTGCTGAGGCTTCGGTCAGTCAAAGAAGGAGCGGTGGAGAAGGTGGCTGTCTGACCGATGCGTTCAGACAATTTTTTAGTCCGCAGCCCCAAGGTATGATCGGTTCCAGCAACCATCGCCAGCGTCTGTTTTACATGGTGCAGGAATACCTAGGGGAAAGATCTGACTTGGATACCTTCCCCACCGAAAATCCTCTGGGTTACTGGGTCTTGAGGATGAAAGCACCTGCACCTGATGCTGATATAGCCGAATAATTTTTTTTGAAATGTCAGATCCCTTCAAGACTGCCTATGCTGATGCTGAGTGACTATCCTGTTATGCTGAGTGACTATCCTCTTCCTCCTCAACGATCATGCTGATAGCTTGTAAGAACATTTTTCGGTGCTGGGCGCCGACACCAGTGGCTAAGGCCCAATTTTTCAGCCCCTGTTTAACAGGGGCGTGTAATTACAATTTTCTATGCTATTTTTTTGCAGGAGGGCTCATTCCTGCACTCCAACTAGAGTATCCATGAGGGGCTGCAGTGTTGTGGCACCAGCACCAGTGTCTAAGGCCCAATTTTTCTGGCCCTGTTCAACAGGGACATGTAATTACAATTTTTGATGTAATATTTCACAGCAGGGCCCGTTCCAGCGCCCACCAAGAGTAACTGTGAGGACTTACAGTGTTGTGGCACCAGCACCACCACCATCACCAAAGGCCCAATTTTTCTGCCCCTGTTCAACAGGGGCATGTAAGTACAATTCTTGATCTAATATTTCACAGCAGGGCCCTGTGAGGGCTTACAGTGTTTTGGCAACACCAACACCTAAGGCCCAAATTTCTGCAGAGTATATAAGGCAGGACCCTACTTTCAAACATCCAACTTACAAACGACTCCTACTTGCAAACGGAATGAGACAATAGAAAGTGAGATGAAATCTACCCATAGGAAGGGAAATTCTCTCCTGTAAGAGTTAATATGGGAAAAACGTGTCTCCTCTCCACTGATGCTTTATCAACAATCCTTGTTTCACTAAAAATCCCAAATTTTCAAAAAACATTTGTCATTGGGACAGAAAGTGAGGTGAAATCTTCTGAAGAGGTGCACAGACAGCAAAACAAATGTTACAGGGGTGATAACCCTTCCCCATGTTTTCCAAAAAGATTAAAAATAGATTTTTTTGGCTGGAGCTACACTTTAAAAATGTACTAGTTCAAAATTACAAACAGATTCTACTTAACAACAAACCTACAGTCCCTGTCTTGTTTGCACCGCCTGTATACTGCTGTTCAGAGTATATAGGGCCTGGGGGCCCCACGCTTTTCCTTTTTTAATTTGGGTGCGGGGTTCCCCTTAATATCCATACAAGACACAAAGCTGTGGTGGGGGGGTACCCATGCCTTTTCTCTCACCGATTTTCATTCATATTGCCAGGACCCGACATTACATTAAAGCCGCAAGCAGTTTTAATTGACTTTTATTCCTTTAAAAATGTAATTTTGTGCAGGGACTGTTCAAAGCACGGGAAACATGTGCCACTCTACAGGCATACTATAGACACCCCCCAGGTACGATATTTAAAGGAATATTTCCCTTTTTTTCACATTAAGCATCATTAAAATCACTGTTCCCAAAAAAAGTCAGTTTTTAAAACTTTTTTTGCATTGATACATATCCCCTGGGGCAGGACCCAGGTCCCCAAACCCTTTTTAGGATAATACCATGCATATTAGCCTTTAAAATTTGCACTTTTGGTTTTGAACGTTCGAGTCCCATAGACTTCAATGGGGTTCTAAAGTTTGCGCGAATTTTCGGTCCGTTCGCAGGTTCTGGTGCGGGGTGTTCGGTTCATCCCTAGTTGTGGGGAAGAGGGCATTTTTGTTGGTATTTTGTAGGAGGAGGCACACAATGCATGCTTTTTATTGCATATAGTAAAGACACCGATATAAATAGACATTACTAAGTTTGTTTATAAATGTTACAATTTACAGTAATTGTATAGCCAACCCTAAGGTTTTACCTTACCTTGTTGTTTTTAAAAAAAATTTTGAGGTTGCTGCTGTCCTTTACAATATACTGTAGACGAGTTTAGGATTTCCAATCTTCAGGCAGCAAGGGGGCGGAGCCCAGGTGGGACAGTGAAGCTTAGTAAATATAACTAAGCCAAGGGAGGCGGTGCTGCGGCATGGTAGACACGCCCACTAACCCACAGCTGTTTTCTCAAGCTTTAACGTAGCGAGCGTCCTGACGCTCTCCTGCAGTCCTAGGGATGGGGCGAGCACGACACTCCACACCAGGGAGAAAGCATCGCATGACAGTGTGGAGTTACACACAGAAGAACAGGAAGTGAGGATTTCTAAGAAGAAATAAGGACATTTCCAAGCAAAATCGAAGGATGAGGTAAGTGGAATACTGCACTAAGGTAAATGAAGCTATTTAGGAAAAAACAATTGTACCTTTACAACCCCTTTAAAACCTCATCTCCGAGTCTTGACGCAAAATGAAATTACCTACAGATTCCACTCCACCTGAACTTCTCATTTCACAACAAAAGTTATAGGTTCTCATCGTTTGCCAAAGGTGAGCGTATTCTACTACACTTGGATTTATTATCACAAGACCCGCCACCCCCATTGGCCAGCAAAGGCGCAACACCCTCAGTGAAACGCGCACCCCCTGCAAGCCCTCTCAAGCCGGCATGGCAAAAGCACTACTCTATGTAATGAGCCCCTGCTCACTCGGTTCCACTCTCCCGACACTCAGAGGAGTGGCTATTGAATCAGATTGCAGATCGCAACGTCTGATGGTTCTGTCATCTGATGCTCCGGGAATCGAACTACAGCTATGTGCCATTTGAATCCAGTTGTGACAGCTCAGAACAAACACCACGCAGGCTGTATGTAAGTTCAAACAGGAATCTCACTTTTATTGGATGCACACAACACACTTTTATACACAGCAGTTTGAACACCCTGTCCCCAACAATCACTTTCCTATTGGTCAATTGTAAATTACACTTTAGTCCTCAATTAGGTCCTCTTGGCCATGCAAATGAGGACTTGAAACAGGGTCAGAAGGGATTGGTCCGATAGCTTGAATAGGAGCACTGATTGTGTAATGACACAGAAAAGCCCCAGGGGGTATTTAAAGTACATAAACAAACAGTCAAACACAGAACAATGCCTTCCTTCCAGACCATGGAGCCATCTGGAGGGGGTTAGCCTTAAAACAGGAAAGAAGACCCCCCCCCCCCACTGTATATATATAGGATCAAAGGAAAAATACTTCAGTATTCCAAGCTTCATGACAATCCCCCCCTGGAAAACAGTCCAACAGCCACAGTGGGACCCCGAACGGGTCAACTCGAGGATGTTGGAAAAGTAGTCTTAAGGTTCCAACAGTATGAATCGGTCACTCTATGTAATATGGCAAATACAGGGTTCCCAGAGTCTGTGTCTCTTGGGGGGATATGGACCTGAATCCAAAGTAACACCACCTCAAGGGTCTTCAGGCATACAGCTCACAAAGAGCACCATTCCCCCAAATGCCAGGGCCCATGATCGGTCGGCAAGAGGCTAGCATTCAGTCCCCTCCAAAAGCCTCTGTCCTGGCTAGGTCTGTCACATTTCTCCCTTGTCGGCAGATGACTAACACAGGAGGAGACCCCAGATGGATTTACTCTGAAGTTAGTCCATAGTTCCAGTCCCCTGATGCCTGTACCCACACAATACCCCAAACAAATTGTTCCAAACAGAGCATTACTTACCCAGCCAACCTCTGCCTCTCTCAGAGAACATGCCCACCACTGGGGACAGGCCTGGACTGGCCCTTCTCCCTGGAGTCCTTTCAGCTGCTGGAGAGAAGACAGGGTGACTGGGCTCACTCCGTCATGCTGTTGGGGATTTGGGCCGACTGCCCAGCATCCCTGGGGTATACAAGTGGGGACTGAAGTCCCATCCACTTTTTGCAGGTGAAAATCCCACAGTGCTTGCAAAGCATGGCTGACATCCTCCTGTCTCAGTGTCGCACCATTTTCTGAGGTTGTGTCAGTGGAGACCAAAGTCCCATCCACTACCACAGGAACTCCCCCTTCTGTTAGTTGAAGGCAGAGGCCAGCAGCACTCTGCCCTGTTGCCAGCACTTCTGCTGGGGACTCCACATCCTCCACTGTGGCTAACCATTAGGGCAGGAGGCTGGATTCCTCCACTCCCAAACTGTGTAACTGCCGTTGGAGAGGTGAGCCAGCTGCTTCCTTTTCCATTCCCTCATCTGGCTGTTGGGACGATATGTTTGTGGTACTGTTTCCCAGGTGCACGGATCTTTGCTGGGGAGGAAAGACCGCTTCCTCCACCCTGGCCAACTGTTGGGGAGGGACGACGAACACCTCCTCTCCCTTCTCCCCCTGTATCCTGATCTGCTGCTGGGGAATGACCACCTCCTTTTCACCCTGAGCCTCTGGAACCGCCACAGATGTGGGGCAGAGGTCTTGGACTCTCTGTCCGGTGGCCAGTGCTTCAGCTGGGGAAGTTCCTTGTGACTCCACAGATACTGCTGTTGGTGCTGGGCAGAGCACAGTGAAGTTTGGCCCTAATAACAGCTCTTCTTCTGCTGGAGGCTCCCCAGGTTGTTCTTCCTCAGCAGAAAAGTCTATCAAATCCCCTGTCTCTGCAACTGGTGTCTGGGGATAAAAGTTCACCCTCTCCTGTCCGTGGAATCCAGAAGATGCTATCAGTGATGGGCAGAGGTTAGCAGAGCTCTGCCCTGTTGTCAGCACTTCAGCTTTGGGGATAGCGATCTCCAGATTTTCCACTGCCGATTCTCTGGCATTCTGCTGGACAGGCACATTCCTCCATCCAAGATCATCCAATGCAGAAACAGGTTCATCAAGGTCAGTCAGCACTTGCTCCATCTGCCATAAGACCTCTGCGTCCATAGCTGCAGGGGCAGGTTGGCAAAGCACACTGTTACTCTGCCACATTGTTGACTCTTCAGCCAGGATTTCAGAGTTGTCAATTGGTATTTCCTGATAGTCCCAGGCAAAGGGAGCCCCACCCTGCTGCTGAGCAGAGTCTACATACCACTGGAGGTCTCTGTAGCTCTCGTCCAACCGCATTTCTGCCTGGATCAGCCTGCTTAACTCGGCTGTCCACTCCTGGTTCGGTTGTTCCCCCAATAACAGCATTCGTACTTCATACTGCGATCAGTACCTTACATGGATGGAGGGGAGAACTTTTCCCTGATGTCGCTGCTCACGGGCTAGCACTTCCTTCCAGAGTTCCCAGTGGATAGAATCAAACCATTCCAGCAGGACCTGTTCTGATACTGGCCCTCTGTGCTGTATCTGCATCTCTCGCAACCTCCTTCTGAATTCCTCTTCCATGACGACGTATCTGTACCTCTCCTCTCCTGCTATCCGGACCTTGGATCCAGATGATGGTTTGGATGTGTTCACAGCAAGGAAGCACGATCCCACCGGTCCCTCCACGGCTCTCAAGTAAGTCTTTCAGCGTGGCTCTTCTGCAGGCTGCATAGCTGGTCATTCACTGTGGTGGTTTGGAGTGTCCCAGTAACTGGAGAGCAAATCCCACCGCTGCCAACCAATGTAACGAGCCCCTGCTCGCTCGGTTCCACTCTCCCGACACTCCTCTGTGGCTATTGAATCAGATTGCAGATCGCAACGTCTGATGGTTCAGTCATCTGATGCTCCGGGAATCGAACTACAGCTATGTGCAGTTCAAATCCAGTTGTGATAGCTCAGAACAAACACCAGGCAGGCTGTATGTAAGTTCAAACAGGAATCTCACTTTTATTGGATGCACACAACACACTTTTATACACAGTCGTTTGAACACCCCGCCCCCAACAATCACTTTCCTATTGGTCAATTGTTAAGTACACTTTAGTCCTCAATTAGGTCCTCTTGGCCATGCAAATGAGGACTTGAAACAGGGTCAGCAGGGATTGGTCCAATAGCTTGAATAGGAGGACTGATTGTGTAATCACACAGAGAAGCCCCAGGGGGTATTTAAAGTACATAAACAAACAGTCAAACACAGAACAATGCCTTCCTTCCAGACCATGGAGCCGTCTGGAGGGGGTTAGCCTTAAAGCAGGGCAGAAGACCCCCACTGTATATATAGAATCAAAGGAAAAATAGTTCAGCATTCCAAGCTTCATGATACTCCAAAAGATCCAAGGACTCCCTTCCACCCTGGGGACAGTAAGACGGGTGCAGCTTCAATCAATGTGTTCTGAACATCCTATTTTGTTCCCCCTGTTGTTGCTGACCCCATCCAAATTGAACTACACTCATCCAACCCTTTGGGAACAATCTGAGGGATGGGAAGGGAGAAGGGACACATGTAATGGTCCCTTGCTTATCTAGCGTACATTTTTCCTTTTTTCTTCTTTATGTTGTACCTCAGTACAGGGGCCCCCCTTCTGTAAAAGTGTTCCGGTTACGAAGTCTACATATCCCTGAAGTTTAATACTGCCTAGCTCTCCCCCTTAGGGGGGAGACCCCAGGAATGTACTATTATATCCCACTATACAGTTCCTTTATAGTACGCTAAGCCTGTTGATCCTAATACCGAATTTATGTGGGGTACGGGATAGTGGCCACTCAGTGGGTTAAGACCCTTACAGGGGGTACCCATGTTCTCTAGGTGCCCCTTGGAGGGGGGTCTGGGCCAGCTGAATGACCATTCACCCGGTTTCTGGCCCAATTATATTTACAGGGAACGAGGCTTGGTTCATATGTAATTAATATTACTTGTTTAAATGGCGGTGAGACCGTGGTGGATGCAATGCTCCTCCACCAGCCTTTGAGGGGTGTTTACTTTCTCTCGAAGGCTGACAGAGGCGCCCCCACCCAGGGGACCTCCGACCTTTTGGTTATGGGTCAGGAAGAGGCTGGACCTTTCCTGTCCCAGGGGGTGGGGGGTATAGGGAATATAGAATGCGCTATAACAAGTTAATTCAGTTTGCCTCTCTCACATTTTCTCTTTTCCTTCGGCTTTTTATTCCCACCTTTTTCTCTATCTGCCTATCTTTTCCTGTAGGAGTCCTGGGAGGTCAGATGTCGTTTGCTCCCCAGCATGAACAGCAGCACCCATCGCCAATACTCATGGCCGCCGGCTGACCCGTCTATGTTGGGTGAGATACAGTGTATTCCCGAGATGCACCACACTCTGATCCATGTCTAGCACGACCCCTGCCAACTCGACCTTGCACGTAATCTCACATAATACACAAGGGCTGAACTCGCCGGTCAAAAGGCGGAAACTGCTCCGACTGTACCACTCTATGAAATCAGATATACTTCTCTTACAAGAAACCCACTTCCCCATTTCCTACCAGCCCACCTTTCTACACCAACGGTACTACCAATTTTTTCTCCCCAATTTAGACAACAAAGCCAAAGGGGTAGCAATCTGCTTCTCAAAACACCAAAATTTCTCACCAACCAAGGTTCTTAAGGACCCAGCAGGGCGCTATGTGTTAGTGACAGGCACCATTGATGGAGAGACCCACACTTTCGTCTCCTACTATACACCCAACAAAGGGCAGGCAACATTTTTTGACTCTCTAACACACACAATACGGAAACACTGTCAGGGCACAGTTTTCCTAGGAGGCGATTCAAATATAGCATTTGACCTCTCTCAAGACAAAATGGTGACCGGGAAACCTAGGTCCAAACATCCAACCAGACAAAGTTTAAAAATCGCCCAGCTACTATATTCAGCAGGTTTGGTGGATATCTGAAGGGAACTAAACCCACATATAAAAGACTATACACATTTTTTTCTGCACCACATAACACCCATGCCAGGATTGACCACATTTTTATGCAATCGCACTCAATCCCATTAGCCTTGTTTGCTTAAATTAGTAACACTTCCCTTTCAGACCACTCTATTGTGGTACTTGGGACCCAGCGCCCTTTAGGAACATCCACCCCTTTTAAATGGTGACTTAATGAAGCCCTACCAAGTTATCCAATACAGTGCACGATACTGGAAAAGACGTTGAAAGACTATTTCAATGAGAACAACGATAACACAGTTGAACCCAAAACCCTATGGGCATCTCACAAATCTGTGATTAGAGGGAAACTCATACAGATAGCGTCCAAACTAAAACCGCAAACATGGAGCAGATATCCAAAAATGCACAGAGGACTTCCTTTCACGGAGCAAAACTTACAAACGAAACCCCACGCACGATACCCTGTCCCACTTGGGCACAGCCCGAATTAATCTTAATTTAGCTTTAACAACCAAAGCTGAGAAGCATCTGCGATGGACGGGATCAAAAAGATAAACCTGGCTCCAAATTAGCAGCCAAGCTAACCCCCAAACCCTGAACCCTAGCCTTCCCCTAAATTTGCACTCCATCAGGCAACCTAAACCATAACCCAATTCGGATTATGGAATCGTTTTAACGGTTTTACTCGCAACTCTATAAAGAGGACCCTCCTCCTCCATCTGCTCCAATTGACTCTTTCCTTAAAGATCACTCTATTCCCATAATATCGAAGAGTCATAGAGATCTGCTAGATGACCCTATATCCACTGCAGAGTGTAACGAAACGTCCCACACTCTGCTTGAGTGCTTTCGTCATATACCGCTTCCTCCCAGTCTGAATATAGATATCAGATATTCCAACCGCTCACAAGCACAAAACAAAACGATACTTGTTTAGTTGCTGAACATGGACTGTTTTATTAGAACCAAAATACAAGTCTTATATACAGTAATAGAGGAGGTTCCTCCCTCCTGCTCATATTACTCTAACAATACACCTGTAACCAGAAACCTAATTAATATGAGCTAGTTTACTAAATCATTTACCCAGACTAGGTGACTCAGAGATATGACCCCTCAGGGTAGACTTCACGTCTCCTAGCTCACCGACTATACAATACACATTATCATAAATATCAACACAGAACTCCTTCATACAATAGCAAGGTTAATTAGCACAAACAACAATGGGTGAAATACTCTTAGGAGCCACACTAGTAGACAACAGGAAACCCAGGGCTTGCCAGATCTCATTAATCAGCATTCCTTTCACATACATCTTCTTTAAGAGTCCCAAGCATGCAGAGAACATCATGGCCTCCTTAATATTGTCTTTTTACATTACATAACAGAATACCTTCCTAAATGCTTGTAGCTCCCCCAAATGCCAGGGCCCATAGTCGGTAGGCAAGAGGCTAACATTCAGCCCCCTCCAAAAGCCTCTGTCCCGGGTGAGTCTGTCACACAGGTTCAAGAGACAATCAAATCCCTTAAAATTGGCACCTCCCCAAGCCCAGATGGATTTTCATTCTTCTATTATAAAAAGATTGTCCCCTCCTTAGCCCCCTTATATGGCCTGGATTTTTAAATTCACTCAGGGATTGAACCCCAATAGACCTAAACACTGCATACATTTCGGCAATCCCCAAAACAGGGAAATGCATGACTGACGTCAGCAACTACCGTCCGATATCCCTTACCAATAATGACCTTAAAATCATGATCAAAATCCTGGCCTCCAGGTTGGCTAGTTTTATCCCATGTTACACCCATAAGGACCAGGTAGGCTTCATCCCTGGAAGACAGGGCCCAGATCAAATCAGGAGAGCCATAGACATAATCTCCATACTTCACTCTTAATGGGATGGGGGCTCCCCGCAAACTGGATTCCTGCTCTCTAATGACCTGCAGAAGGTTTTTGATTCGGTATCATGGCCCTACCTTTTTGAGATCCTGGAAAGAGGGGATTCAGCCCCAATTTCAGAGGTATAGTTACCTCCCTCTATTCAACTCCCAGAGCACAGGTTCTCTTGATGGGCAAATACTCAGATTCTCTAGCGATTAGAAAAGGGATAAGGCAAGGGTGTCCCCTCTTACCCTTAATATTCACCATTGCTATGGAGACCCTAGCTATAGCAATCAGATCTCACCTCAACATTAAGGGGGTCCTCTGTGGCTCCCAGGAACATAAATGTGCCTTGTTCGCCGATGATTTGCTTCTATTCCTCACATCCCCTTTAACAACTACACCAAACGTTTACAAACTGCTTCAAGAATTTGGCAACATTTCAGGCCTTAAAGTCAATGTCTCCAAATCCGTTGCCCTAAATGTGTCTGTCCCACCCCAATCGTTAGAGCAATTGAAACAGCATTTCCCATTCACCTGGGCATCTGACTCCTTACCATATCTAGGATTAAGCTAACACCAAATATAAGCAAACTGTACGGAGCCAATTATCCTCCCATATTCCGCAAGTGTGGGGAGGACCTGAAGGCTTGGTCAAAGATTGGTATATCCTGGCTGGGCAGAATAACTGCGGTCAAAATGACATTATTGCCACGTTTACTTTACCTATTCAGGTCACTCTAGATATCCATCAACAAAAAAGCCTCCTTGAAGTCCAATTCTAAATCACATGTTTTATATGGGGTAAAAAAGGTTACAGATGCTCCAAAAACACTCTTTTCTGATTAAAAACATAAGGGGGACTGGGTCTCCCTAATATTTGGTGGTACTACCAGGCAGCACAGTTGGCACAATAATCAGTGGTACACTCCAGAGTAACCAAACCTGACTGGGTAGCTATAGAAAGGGTAGCAGTCCCCAGACACACAATCGACAACCTGCTGTGGTGTAACCTGAAACCATCCTATCGCCCACTCTTTCTCACTCAATAGCCCTATGCGACATCATACACAAACATCACAAGGTGACCTCTAACATGCCTCCATTGGCTCATTTATTCAATAATCCTGCCTTCCCCCCGGCATGAACATACAGGCCTTTCGTTGGTGGCTGAACAAAGGCTTATACCACATAGGACATTTTCTCAAATCTACAGGCCCACTCTCCCTGAGCTACTGCATGAGCCAACTGGAAATGCCTGCCTCGGAGAGGTTTAGGCTCACCCAAATTAGGCACTTTCTAACCTCAATCTGGCCAGATAAAATGGAACCCCCCAAGTCTACTCTCTATGAATAATGGTGTGCTAGCCTTATGGATCAGAGTGGGGGCATCTCGATTATATACGCCTTGCTGGCATATGGGTATGACAAGCCTTCATATGTCCGGGCCTGGGAGCATGACATGAAGATTTCTTGGGACAGCAATACCTGGTTTCAGCCTCTACAATGCACATACAAAGGTATCCTTAATGTATTACTAATTAAAACCAATGTTAAACTCCTTACCAGATGGTACTATGTTCCTGCTAGCCTGGCAGTAATGTACAAAGATGCTTCTCCCTTATGCTTTAGAAACTGCAATCTGGTGGTATCCATGTTCCATATCTGGTGGTCATGTCCTCGTGTCAGAAACTACTGGAACAAGGTATTCAGTCTCCTAAGGAAAATTTCTGGAGTAGCGATACCTCAAGATCCCACTATTGCTCTCCTGAACCATAAGGTAGACGCACTACACAAGCATATGCAAACCTTGGTCTACTTCATCCTATTGGGTGCCAAGATTACACTAGCGGGGGCTAGTCTCATTTCTGGCAGCAAAGAGAAGAAAATCCTGGATCATGTCACAAGCGCACTTAGTGGCGAAGCTTCAGGACAAAGTACCTAAGTTTGAGGCCATCTGGGAACCCTGGGCAACCTACTCTGGCATTTCCCTATGTCCGGGCATTACACCAGACTCTTAGATCCTCCTTGACTCCACTCTCTTCTTTCTCTCTTCCCTATCCTTTCTGTCTTCTGCTCGCTCGGAAGCATTATGATGCCTCTCCTACTTCTTTCCCATTTTTCACACATAAAGAATTTTATAGTTTACTCTTTAAAAGGAGCAACTGTCCCCCAGAGTGGGCCCTATACACTGTTAGGGTATGGAGGGGGGGTCCTGATCTCAGGGCCGTGGGGAGGAGACTGCACACTCACAGTGTGATCCCATGGGGTGATGTACGGTTGCCTTCCGGGGCGGGGGGTTGGGGTACTTCACCCACCCGATTTACTATGCCACTCTGGGCTAGAGCCTCTGGGTATAGACCTCCAACTAGAGGACCTGAATACCATTAGTGCTCCTTTTCCTTATATAAGTTACTTCTGACCTACGTTTTGGAATTAGATATTAGCATATTGTCTCTGACATGATTTGTTCCAGTTGGCACTTTGTTGAAGTAATATTTTGTTGCCTAGCAGGCTGATATGTAATTGTACTTTGTTATTTGTTCTACATGAAAACTCAATAAAAATCTGTGAAATAAAAAAAAAAAAAAAAAAGAAAACCTACTATCTTCAAGCTCGTCTTTATAGGCCCCTTGCCCTTGTGATAACCCAGTAGCCCTCTTGGCCATGCAATCTCCTAAAAATCTTGCATTTTAGGTAAATTAAGTGTTTAAAGGGTTATGTTTCACTGCGTGTCTCTTTTTTTTTTGTATCATTTACCTTTACAATGTCTGATTCTAAAAAATATATGTTATTAGATGTTCTTGATGTATATCTATTGTTTTTATCTTATGTTGGTAACTACAGCTACATTTGGAAATATTAGAATGTTATATACTTATTAACATTGCCTGGTCATGTCTTCACATTAGCCTTACAGGTATATACTGTATGTGTGATCTTTCTGTTGCAGCCACTTGGCTTCCTTTGTTGCATTTGCAGTGTAGGCTGGAGGCAATTGTTTCCATTTAGTTTTCCCCCCTTCATGCTGGCTTGTTTTTCCAGATGCTTATCCTCACTTGATGTGGATCGCTCCGCCCTTCTGGGTTGAGCCTAGGCTCCCAACTTTGGTATGGGGGTGCTCTTGCTCCTTCTAGCCCTCCCCTTTTCCTTTCTCCAGCTTAATAGGCATGCCATCACTGACAGCTGTCGGCCCCGCCATCTGCGATTTTTACAATCGGCAGCCATGCCACCATCTGCCATTATTGGCTGCGACAGTCGACTGCGTCACATCCCGCGCTTTGCAGCTTCCTTTGGCGCCCTCTCAGAGGTGGGGGTATAAAGGATGCCAGGCATTGCAACCCACAGGTACAGCCTCCCTGGGTCACCCACTGTATCTCATGGATTGGTAAGCATCTCCCGCATGCTGCCTCTTGTCTATGCACTTTGATGGTTTGTTGAGACAGGACTCATTTCATGTCTGTTCCCTATAGGCTTTGCAGGACTGGTGGAACAGTCTTTCTGCCCCCCTTACAATCTAAGCCCATATGTGGGGACTGGTCTCTCCAAGTTCCCCGATAAATGTAGGGTCACTATCGGCTGGCGTCTTCCTGACCCCCACAGTTAATCCTTATTGGAGCTTACATACTATCTCCGGTGCAGTTGAGATGATTTATGTGCTATTTGAACTGATGGAAGCTTACAAGTGTATCTTCCTGTAACTTCAAGTAAGTTCACCCGTTCAATTCCATGTATATAGTATATCATTAAATATACACCAGCCCATAGATATCCATCCATATAACTTTACAGATTGCACCCAATATATATCTATATACTCACTTATGTCCTTATTGATGCCATACAGTACTTACAGTTTTGTGAAAAATGCAGTAATACCTGTCATACAGAGAAATATTGCTGGTCTGTAGCTCCTTGTTATTCTCTTATATATTAGCTATCCTTGTAAGGTAAATACTTGTCATTATTCTGTGACTAGATATGGCCATCTCATTTTAGTCTACAGTTTCCTTTTTTCTTTGGGAATACCAATTGTGGGACAGACATTGTTTGGCCTTTCCTTTTACTCCAGTGCTCACCCAGGGAGACAAACGCATGCATATTCAGATTCAGGCAAGATGAATATATTGTATGTGACATATCCATGATGTACATTTGCTTTTGTAGGCAATAACATATGTAATGAAACAAGATTTATATCTATGTAATTTCTCAATTTGTACAGTGAGACCTGTTTTTCCTTTATCCCCCCTTTTGTGTATCCTGAAGAAGCGGATCAGCAAAACACATTGATGCACAGGGGCCCACTTACTCCATACCATGTAACAACAATATACCCCACATACTAGGCCTTAAACAAGTACACATGTTTTTATTGCCATGTTTCTATGTGCATTTTTTATATTTTCTTGTTTATAAATAAAATATGTATTTTTATAAAAATAATGTGGTCCAATTTAACTCTAAAGTCTGAACTTCAGTTTTTTCTTCTTTTTTTGCTTCAAGTTATATTTATGGATGTGGCAAGGGAGTGATTTTAATAATCGTATGCATGCCATTACTTCCATGGGCATCCAGCTCCCGTCCAAACTCTCTGAACTTTATGCCAAAATCGTTCTCCTGGAACTGCACGCTGCACATCAAGATCTCCTACTATGAAATAAGCACTTCTCTTGGTTTGGCTGTGCTGAAATTTTGAAAATGTCGATACTCCTGCCGTTTCTTTAAACACTGCAGACAATTATCATACTCATACCCTCGTCCTTCTTTGCTACATATCGGATGATGTGCACCAAATTTCTCTGGCATGACAACTCTCTAGAGTGGTGGATTGGAAACTTCATGCCAGACTTAAAGTTTGGGTACATCTGCATAAATCATTTTCAGCTCTGCCTTTAGCAGATATCCCATAGCTGTCACCCCTTTATATCCTGCCAACTCTGGTGGACCATCCAACAATAGGTTCTATGCTCTGAAGTTTCAGAGACTATTGTAAGTTGCCCCAGCTCCCCCCCCCATTCAGCCCACTCACACCGGTCAAATACAATTTGGCATTCTTACTGGATAGGACTCCTGTATTCTTAGACACAGAATGGCCATACCCTAGGATGCGAAAAAAGCACTTTTTATCAAAGGTACATTTTTGGATTTATTGGCATTAGCTGGGGCCTCAAATACAGAATTCTTTACATAGATACAGGGACTGTGCAGCTATCCTTTTACTGTCAAGACAAGGTCTGTGGAGAATTTATGCAAAAACAATAAAACAAGGGAAGCGTAACCCTAGTGCAATAAAACTTTTAAAGAATACAGTATCTCATGATATCCTGCCAACTCTGGTGGACCATCCAACAATAGGTTCTATGCTCTGAAGTTTCAGAGACTATTGTAAGTTGCCCCAGCTCCCCCCCCCCCCCATTCAGCCCACTCACACCGGTCAAATACAATTTGGCATTCTTACTGGATAGGACTCCTGTATTCTTAGACACAGAATGGCCATACCCTAGGATGCGAAAAAAGCACTTTTTATCAAAGGTACATTTTTGGATTTATTGGCATCAGCTGGGGCTTCAAATACAGAATTCTTTACATAGATACAGGGACTGTGCAGCTATCCTTTTACTGTCAAGACAAGGTCTGTGGAGAATTTATGCAGAATTTATGCAAAAACAATAAAACAAGGGAAGCGTAACCCTAGTGCAATAAAACTTTTAAAGAATACAGTATCTCATGAAAGTGAGTACACATGTGACAACACTGAACAAATGACACTTTTCTACAATGTAAAGTAGTGAGTGTACAGCTTGTATAACAGTGTAAATTTGTTGTCCGCTCAAAATAACTCAGCACACAGCCATTAATGTCTAAACCACTTGCAACAAAAGTGAGTACACCCCCTAAGTGAAAATGTCCAAATTGTGCCCAATTAGCCATTTTCCCTCCCTGGTGTCATGTGACTCATTAGTGTTATAAGGTCTCAGGTGTGAATGGGGAGCAGGCGTGTTAAATTTGGTGTTATCGATCTCACCAATACTGGTCACTGGAAGTGCAACATGGCACCTCATGGCAAAGAACTCTCTGAGGATCTTAAAAAAATAATTAATGCTCTACATATAGATGGCCTACGCTATAAGAAGATTGCCAAGACCCTGAAACTGAGATGCAGCACGATGGCCAAGGCCATACAGTGGGTTAACAGGACAGGTTCCACTCAGCACAGGTTGACCAAAGAAGTTGAGTGCACGTGCTCAGCTTCATATCCAGTTGTCTTTGGGAAATAGATGTATGAGTGCTGCCAGCATTGCTGCAAAGGTTAAAGGGGTGGGGAGGTGGGGGTCAGCCTGTCAGTGCTCAGACCATATGCCGCACATTGCATCAGATTGGTCTGCATGGCTGTCATCCCAGAAGGAAGCCCCTTTTAAAGATGATGCACAAGAAAGCCTGCAAACAGTTTGCTGAAGACAAGCAGACTAAGGACACGGATTACTGGAACCATGTCCTGTGGTCTGATGAGACCAAGATAAACTTATTTGGTTCATATGGTGTCAAGCGTGTGTGGTGGCAACCAGGTGAGGAGTACAAAGACAAGTGTGTCTTGCCTACAGTCAAGCATGTTGGTGGGAGTGTCGTGGTCTGGGACTGCATAAGTGCTGCCGGCACTGGGGAGATGCAGTTCATTGAGGGAACCATGAATGCCAACATGTACTGTGACATACTGTAGCAGAGCATGATCCCCTCCCTTTGGAGACTGGGCCGCAGGGCAGTATTCCCAGTGGCGTAGCGTGGGTTGTCAGCGCCCGGGACAAGGCAAGTAATTTGCGCCCCCTTGACCCACAGACTTACCTATTTTCAGCTAGCTCCAGTCTGGTCACATGATCTCCTGTGTGAGACAGTGATGGCTGTAGGGGAGAGGAGAGTGTGCTTGACAATGACTGGTAAAGCATGGAGTGGTGACATTGTGCATAGATCCTATGTCCCATCTGATGTTGGCGCTCCCACCTCTCTCCTGCATACACCACTGGCTCACACAGGGGATAACATGACTGGACAGCCTGAAAATAGGTGTTTACATCTTTTCTACACAGGTTAGCCATCATAGGCATTAGGAGGGGGGATTTTATAATATTTCAGTTAATGGGAGCTACATATGTCATAGTCACACTATAATACTTGTTGCAGCACCGTCAGGGATCAATACCCCAATGGTACGGTGCTGCAGCAAGTATTATAGTGTGAATATGACATACTGTATGTAGCTCCCAATAACTGAAATATTGAAAAAAAAACTACTGGGTAGTGAGTCCTAAATCACCAGTGCTGCAAGAAACCTCAACCTCATTGTGCAAATAAAGCACAGGAAATGTCATATAACAATTCATCAAATACAATAATTCTAAGATAGCCCTACTGGGTAGTGAATCCAAATCAACAGTGCTGCAAGAACACACAATTGTGCAAATATATAAACAAACTAATTTCATATAATAATCAATAAAAAAGCATCCAAAAAACATGGCTATGAATGGACTTTATGGCTATGGATGAACTTTTTATTGATTATTATATAAAATGAGTTTGTTTATTTATTTATATATTTGCACAATTGCGTGTTTTTGCAGCACTGGTGATTTGGATTCACTGAGAGAGAGGCAGAGAGAGACATTGGGATCAGAGAGACGGTGGAGCTGAGGGAAAGGGGGGGGGGGCTGAGAGAGGGAGAGGGGCCTGAGGGGGAGATGAGAGAGACTGCTAGCCCTACCTTCCATGCCAGTCTGTCTCCTTGATCCGGGGGTGCTTTGATCCTTCCAGCGGCTCCCTGGCAACGTCCGCCTCCTTGCATGTCGTCTGGGTCCTGTCAGCCTGTTCTCCGGGCCTCATGTTAGTGCGGAGAGGAAGTTCGAGCAATCCGTGCTCTGGAGGCACGGGAGATGCTGCGCCCGCTACTTCTTATCTTTTGGGGGGGCGGGGTCAGGGGGGCTAGGTCAAGGAGGAGGCGGCTATGATGGAACTGTTCTCCCCAGTCCCGGGTTCTCAGGCAGCCAGCCTATCTGTCCTCGGCTCGGCCCCCTCACTGATCACCACCGTGAGACTGATCCCCCAGCCGCCCGCCCTCGCTCCAAGAACGGCCGCTGTTGCTGAGCAACGTGTATTCTCCTGCATCATAAGTTTAACAAGGGGCTTTTATTCCCGTGCTAGACGGTCCACACTCATGACAGCGCCCCTCTGAATTTTGCGCCCGGGGCGGTGGCCCCCCTCGCACCCCCCACGCTACGCCACTGAGTATTCCAACATGATAACGACCCCAAACACACCTCCAAGATGACCACTGCCTTGCTAAAGAAGCTGAGGGTAAAGGTGATGGACTGGCCAAGCATGTCTCCAGACCTAAACCCTATTGAGCATCTGTGAGGCATCCTCAAATGGAAGGTGGAGTTGCGCAAGGTCTCTAACATCCACCAGCTCTGTGATGGTGTTATGGAGAAATGGAAGAGGACTCCTGTGGCAACCTGTGAAGCTCTGGTGAACTCCATGCCCAAGTGGGTTAAAGCAGTGCTGGAAAATAATGGTGGCCACACAAAATAGGCACTTTGGGCCCAATTTGGACATTTTCACTAAGGGGTGTACTCACTTTTGTTGCCAGCAGTTTAGACATTAATGGCTGTGTGTTGAGTTATTTTGAGGGGACAGCAAATTTACACTGTTATACAAGCTGTATACTCACTTTACATTGTAGCAAAGTGTCATTTGTTCAGTGTTGTCACATGAATAGATTTACTAAAATATTTACAAAAATGTGAGGGGTGTACTCACTTTTGCGAGATACTGTATATGTGAAAACACAATTAAAATGCACTCACATGATCCCAAATGACATGAGCATCACACAGAAACCAGAAGCCATCCAAGGTGATGATCTATCTCCATAGGACTATATGTCCAGACACCAGCTTGTGTCTGTCTACAGCCTAACATACCCTCTCCCAGGGTGTGTTTAGGGAAAGAGCAAGCATTTGGCCACACTCACAGCTTTATGACAGGTGCTAGAGCCAGGAGAGGAGACTAGCAATCGATCTTCATGGTAGATTGTTCCTGGAATGAGCGTCAAGTTGATGTGGATATGATGCATTTCAGAGGGCATGGCCTCTTTTCTCAAGTACTTGAGAGGGGTCCCTCAATGTCTCGGTGCCAGAGAACAGCTATAAAAAGGTCCTGATGGTATATGACTTTTACCTTACGCCACAAAATCTCCCCATTAAAGTTGCGACTCTGTAGGCACTGTGAGAAAGAGGAGGGGTCTTCACATCTGGTGATCATGTCCAGAGATACAAGTTTCTGGAGAGCAGTACTCCCCTACTGTACTTCTCTTCACAAGAGTCTCTGGTAGACATTATCATAAGTCCTTAGCAATGCATTTGATAATTGCAGCCAGGTTTTGTGTACTGACACACTGGAAATCTTGTCATATCCCTTCCATGAGAAAATGGTTTAAAAAAACAACCATTATTGGTGAGATATAAGAATTGATCCATATTTCCTATGACAAACTTTCTACAACTACTTGGGCATGTTGGATTCACGTCCAGACGACTTCTACATACCACAATATGATTTCACTTGATCTCTGGGTTTCTCTCCAGAATTTCCAGCAGGGCAACCACAGAGGACCTTTGAGAACACATATCCAGGATAATCACATTTTTTTTTTTAACAGCCCTCTTTGGCAGTTGTGCTGTGTTAAGGAGAATAGAGACTCCTGATGCTTCGGATGAATGCCTGTTCTACTGTATAATAAAATACTCTCCATCCCCCCTCCGGTCCCCTTCCATAACAACCGTCATAGTTTCTCCATCCCCCTCCCCTTCCAGTCCACAACCCCCACCATTTTTTTTTCCTATTGCATTACTTTTCAAATGGTATAGAATTGGAAGTGATTCAGTATAACTTTTTAGAGTTTAGAACCATACTGTATATAACTGTTATTTTACTTTTGTGTGTGACAGATTATTTTGTCAGTCAGTCTATTCAGTTCTTTCCTTTTACCATGGTGACAAAATTATGCAACTCAGGTAAAATCTGTGTAGACTCTCTTTGGCTTAGGTTATTCTTGCGTATTTGACTACATGTTTATATTACTTGACACGTTTTGTTGTTCCCATGTATCTGTAATGTATACTTTGGATATTACAATAACGTTTTTATGGATCAAAATAAATTATATATAATATATATACACACACACACACACACACACACACACACACACACACACACACACACATACACACACATACATACACATGCAATATATATAGCTTGGTTTCAATTTTAGTGTATTTAAATCTGCTAGTGCATCTAACACTCCCCTCTTCCCAGCCTGACACTGCTGCTGTCCAATGATGTCTCTGTTGCTCCTTAATCTAGAGTGTAGGCACTGTTATACAGGAGGTGTGTTACTGGCCAGATCACCAGGTGAAAACAGAGGGAAAAAGCCGGTGAACAATAAGTTCACCTTTCGCAACATGTTACACCCATATTCAGGGTGTAACATGTTACAAACAGACCAGCCCCACCTCCCCCCCCCCCACTCTCTAATCTCCCACTCTGAGAGCTAGCGAGGATCTTCTCCCTCCACTAGCTGTCACAATTTTGAATAAAAAGAGGCCCGCCCAGCCGTGTCACATATTCACAGTCCTCTGTAAATTGAAAACTACAAGTCCCGACAGTCTTTGCGGCTGTCAGCTTGTCGTTTTCAATGAACTACCACAACGCTGTGGAGCACTGTGGTAGTTCATTGAGTCCTCCTGTCAGATTAAATCTGTTTGGCTGTACGATGTACAGGCACGCAGATACACTGAAAGGTCTGCAGGAGACCTGCATGGCACTAGCAATCTGCTGATTGCTGGTGCAATGCTTTAAAGGCTCCAGAAACAAAATAAATGCACTTTTTTTTTACCTGCAAAAAATGTGCATTTATCATTTTTTGTTAAAAGGGGGACTTATCCTTTAAAAAAGAGAACTATTGCAGCCATCACATCTAACTATTGGTAAGCTGCAATATATTACCTTTTTGTTTGGGGTTTATTATGCTTTAAGGTACTGTAATTCATAAAACAATGTATTTGCTTGTTAGTAGTGGTAAACTTCCAGACTTGGACTGACACTTCGCAAGATAAAGTGTTACCAGAATTTGAGTGGACACAAGGAAACAAAAAATCTGATACATAAAAGACAATTTTTTATATATACTTAGGACCATCCAAAGAAAATAATTTAAAAAATGATCATATATCATCATAATGCAGTAAACTAAACATGCACAAATCACTATCCCACACAATTATTTACAAGGGTCATTTTTTTTTAATCTGAGACTTTATATTTTATGGGGCCAAACAATTATTTATGTATTTTAAAAGATATAGCTATTTTTGAAATCTGAAAACGGAGTTAAAACAGAATGAATCTTCTCACAAAAAAGTCAGATAGCAGGCATATATGCAGTGGATACTGGTGTTAGGATAATTATGCAAAAAGAAGTAGCTGCAGAAGAACTAAGCTTTAAGGGTAGATAAATAAATAGTACCATTTAGGGGCTAGATATTAACAAAGCAACGAAATGTGTATTTCCCCAAAAACATTGTGTTTTGAAAGAGAATACTATTTTAATTATGATTGTAATTCTTAGGTAAAAAGCATTTATATTTAACTAGGGAATTGATAAATATATTCTTCAAAGTAACCTTTGATGTTTAGAGCTCTACGTTTCTGTTCAAGTAAACAACTCCCCCTAGTGTGTGAAATTGAAATAAAAAAAAATAACTGTTGCATTTGCGCCACTAAATCACGGATGACAATTTTCAAACTCTCTGACAATAAATAGAAAAACTGCAGTTTCAGTTTGAAAGAAAAAATTGTATTTGGATAGGTGATACTGTGTGTAAACAGGATCAATAGATATAACCTTCAAAAACATACCCAAACAGAGGCATGATTAGCTTCATACAAATAGTTCCTGGAGGAAAAAACACACCCTGTGCTACAATAATCAGTAAAAGTTGTACCATTCTGTTTGTGGAAAAGATCTCAAGTCAAAGCTGAACTCCAGGTGTTCTTCGGCAATATGTCACCTCCTCACTGCCTATTTTTACCCTCAAAATGCAAACGCACCATACCCTGCAGCATACCATTGCAGGGTGGTTATAGCATGGCCCCATTCACTTTAATGGGTTGTGTTTGGCAGTGTACAATGCACCAAATGTGACATGCTATTTAATTGTTGCTGTGACCATGGCATGTGTGCAGCTGCATCACTGTGTTCAGACGTGCAGTCGGGGACTGTAAAACCATTAATTTGCCTGTTTTTACCATCCTTCATATGAATTAGCCCTTAGAGAGGAAAGATCAATATTATTTGGTGTGCTGTATTCACATGTGCTTACAAAGAACATGTTGATGAGGAGAGAGCAGATCTGTTGATGCTCCTCCTCTGTCTAGTCACAGGCTGAGGCAAGAAAGTCACCCCACTGTGCACTAGAGCTGTGGGTAATTTCAGTTCTGGAGAGACAGAAATACAAATCTGTTGGCAGCTAAGACAGCTTCTAAACATGTATTTTAAAGTGCAACACTTTTTTTTAGTTTCGGATAGAGTGGAGAGGGATTAGAACACCTGTCAGTTTTTTTACTACTTCAAACTCTGTATTTGTCCTGTTTACCGTTATCATCAAAAATCAAAGTCAAAGTCAAAGTAAAAGAAAAATTTTGGGTTGACATCAAAACACTAATAGAAGGGAAATCTTGCAATGGGTACACTAGTTCTGGTGACGGTGGTGAAACACGTGAAACACTGGGATCCCCACACTTTGGTGGCATTTCCTCTCACCTTCTGTTTGGGCTATGGGACAGGAAGTGAAGGGAATTCTCCCCAATGGGTCACAGATGGCAAAACAATAAAAAAAAATGATGGGGGTTATAACCCTCCTTTACTCTATTAAACATTTATAAAAAAAAAGTTTTGCCTTTAGTTACACTTTAACTACAGTATGTATTTAACAGTTTACCAGGAGTTCAACTTTAAGTATTTCCATGTTCATTTGATGTAGACAAATAACACATCCACATAAACACTTATTTGAGCATTTACTGTGGAAGGTTCAGATAAGCAAGTCATTAAGTCATTCTAGACCTCAGCCCAATGGGGCTACTGAAACAAATGTACAGGTCTTTACAGTAGCATAACAAATATAGGCATAGATATATACTGTATTTAGTAAGAACTTTTATAGCTTAGGGTCAAATACATCTGGTTCTGCTCCAGGAAGAGGAAGTAAGCTCCATGCCCTTTTTTTTATTGATGCAAACAGCCTTAGACATGGGCAGTTCATTATACATTTTTTTCTGTGTCATTCTGTTCTTGCACCTGAGGGCTTCTTTCTTGCCCATCCTCATGCAAGGCTGTTGTTGAGCCGCCAGTGCCATTAACTGGTGAAGAAAGAAGTTGTGCAGATTGGAGTACAGCCTCAGAATGCTCTCTTGCCTTCATTCGAAGAGCTGCAACACTTGCCGTGCGGTGACTCTGGCAGTTATAAGGAGGTAGAAAAGAGAGAGCCAGGGGATCGGACACACAGCAGGAGCAAAGAGGGCCACCTAAAGAAATATATGAAATATAAGCATCTTTTCACTTAGCTTTTATCAAAATAATACATTGTAATTATTATACCTATTATTTAGGTAACTTTATGCTTTCATATTGTGCTAATAATTACCTAATATTGATATAATATTGTCGTATTAAAAATTCACTCATGCAAAATACTGTAGCCCTTACATTTGGCCTAACGGATCTTTTAAATATACGGTACTTTTCTAATAGAAGATGCTGTGGCAAATATGTAGGATGTACTTACTTTTTCCATGTGATAAATCTGCATTACCATTTTAGATAATGAAAATAAATACATGCACCATTTCAATTTTATGTGCCATTTATTATATTACCTGTATACAGTCTGAAGTATATTACCTGCATTAAATATTCTGTATTATATACCTGTATTATATTATCTGTAGGCACTATATGACTCAAGATTTAATGTTTGCCTGTTCAAATACTGAAAATACTGAATACTGAAAAAACTAACAGTTTCTATAGAGCGTACTTAATTGTTTGTATTGCTGTATATTATGCATGATGTTTGTATTTTGACCTTGTTTGCAGGTCCTCTAGTCTCCTTACTAGGGATCAGCTTAACTGCCTTAATATTGGTTCGAGCGGAGTGCAAATAAGTTCAGATGAGGAACCTGATTACCTATTGAAACCAATGGGAGTTTAATTTGTCATATTAAATATGCCCCCAGGCAAGGGAGTGTCAAAATATTACATGGGGTGGGCACTGCCCTGTGGATCAACATCCAATTCCTTTGGCTGGTCACAGCCTTTGAGGGTACCTCCATGGACCCTAAACAGGTTTTCACAGTCCCTGAATGGCTATCTCTCATTGATAAAAGGGATTCCAGCATTGTTTGGGGCTCATTAATTTCTATCCTATGTTTATATGGAATTTTTCCTCTATTGTTACCCCTGTCAACCAATTTACCAGTTCACATTTTTTCTTCAAATGTTCACAGAAATCCAGCCTGCGCTTGATAAGTTGAAGATATTGTTTACCCATGGCACCTGTCTTGCAGCACCACAACCCATCCTTGCCTTCTGTTTTGGAGGTAGACATGTTGAAGACAATGGTAGGTGCAATTCTCTCTCACCAGTCCAGGGCCCCAAGGCACTTTAGAACCCTGTTGCTTTTTTCTCATGGAAGCTAAAAGCGCTGGAGAAAAATTACGACATTGGTGACAGTGAATTGCTGGCAATTAAGGCTGCCTTGGAGGAGAGTGACATTATTTGTTAGAAGAAGCACATCTTATCTTGATTTACACTGACCATAAGAAGATAGAGTATTTGAGATTTGCCAAGTGCCCCACACAATGCCAGGTCAGATGGGCTCTTTTCTTTTCTAGATTTGATTTTCATCTGACTTGCATACTGGGCTCAAGGGACAGGAAACCCAATTTTCTGTCAGAAATGTTTCCTTATGACCCTGCTCCTGTTTCTCCTTACACTATTCAGGCTGAGAAAAATTTCCTGATGTTTCAACACAATCTAATGGCTCAAATAAAGTTGATGTCTAAAACGTACCCAGTTATTACCAAACAGTTCCCCTCAGGATATCTGTATGAAACTAGGTAAACATTCCTCATTATTGTCAGGGTAAATTCCTCAGGTGAATGAGCAAACAGAACAAATCAAACCCTGGAACAAGCTTTCATTCCTTTCAGAATTTGCAAATAACAATGTTACACACTGGGCTAGCTCACAGTCCCTCTTTTTTTGTCAGTTTGACCCTGCTTCTCTCCCCATATGAGGTGTAAGGCAGGATTACCTCTCTGATTGCAAATCTACTGAAATCTAGATTCTATAAATCTAGAGAAACTTCAGCTATACAAAGTTTAGATGAAAACCACGCAAGGAACATAAGTAGTGATGAGATTGCCAACTTAAGCTAGGATGTCCCTTGAAGAAATTGAGCCTAGGTTCATTGGCCCATTTCCTGTCCAATCAGTCATTAATACCCAGTGGTGGTCATACTCACGCTCCCAGATTCACTCAAGGTACATCTGATATTCCATGTGTCCTATCTATGGCAATGTCACCAGATCCTTTTCCCAGCAGGTCCTCTCCTCTGCCTGTTTTGGTGAATGACACAGAGCATGAGGTTGAAGTAATTGTGCATTACATATGCATTTCTGGGCATCTTCAGTGTGTAAATAAATGTAACAGAGTTTGGCATAGAAGAAAATTCTTGGGAGTCAGCAAGCCAAGTCCATGTGCCTGAATTAATCAGTTCTTTCATCATGCACGTCCAAAGAAGCTTGGCGCTGGGGTCATCTGGAGACTTTCCAAGGAGGGGGGGTGGTAGACAGCCACCAGATGACCCCAGTGCCAAGCTAATGATGCTTCCAATGAAACTCGTGGAATCCCAGCTAGGATTTCCAGAATCCTTGCCAGTACTTCCAAAGGGTACTCACAGAATCCCTGCTAGGACTTCCAATGGCACGCACTGAATTCCTGCAAGGACTTCCAGAGCTCTCTGAAATGATGCTGGGTGTGTCCACTTATCAAAAAGGGTGTTTAGGCTCCAGGTTTTGAAGTTGCTGGGGCAGTGTCTTCAAAATAGTTACATGTGAGTCAGAGCTATAACGCTAAAGCCAATGCCCCTCACTTTATCCAGACAATGCTCTGGTTTCCTCTATACACAGTCTAGCCATCCTGCTTCTGGGTCAGGGTGACCCTGAGGGTCATGACGCCATCTCTCAGCAAAATAGCCCACAGGCCACTAGGGCTTCTGGCCCATCTCCACCATCAGGAACTCTAGAGATGACTACCTGGAACAGGAGCCGGGATCTTAGTCTTAACCATGGAACATCCATAAGCAGTCCAACTTAGGATTGGGCAATACAGAAAACAATGTTTACAGGTCAACTCAACAAACACATAAAGAAGGACTCAATAGATCTCAGAGAACAGCCTAAAGCACCCTACATACCTAAAACTGGCATCAGTTGAGACCTGAACATTGACCTGGTAAAAATTAACACATGTATTAACAGAAGACCAAGTAGCAGGTTTGCAAATTTTAGAATTTGATGTCTGATGCTGAAAAGCCCATGATGCACTTAGACCTTAGGCTTAAACATACTTTAGACCGCAGACTTGAATGATAACTTGTCTAATCCAACTAGAAATGGTGGAGGAGGAAGCAGGAAAATCTCTGCAGGAACCTTCAGGAAGGCCAAAGAAGAAATCTGACTGCTGAAAGGAGACTGTGACCAAGTGATAAACTCTCACAGTAAGAGAGTGTGACTGTCATGGAACGTCCCTCACTCTGCTTGAGTGCTTCCGTCGATATACCACTTCCTCCCAGTCTGAATACAGATATCAGATATTCAAACCGCTCTGAGCAGAAAACAAAGCGACACTTGCTTCACTGCTAACATGGACTGTTTTTTTTTAGATTCAAAATTACAAGACTTTATATGCCGTTGGAACCTCCTCTAACAATACAACTGTAACCTAATTAACATGAGCTAATTATCTAATCCTTTATACAGCCTAGGTGACTGAGATGACCTTTTGCCCTGACTTGTGGTCACCGAGCTTCGCACAGTAACAGAGTTAATTATCATAAGTACAACCGCAGGACATTTCCTCACAATAGCAGTTACAATAGGAGTCGGCCCGTCTCCTACATTGTATAGAGGACAATGTGATTAGCTCTCTCAATTAACTAACATGTTGAGTTCAGAATCAATCAAACCAAGAATAGTCTCTACATACATCCTGGGAGATATTGTGGACAAATATTACTGTCCCATTTTAAGTAGTCCAAGATATATTTTCTCACTCACCCTGTGCCAAGATAGCACAGGGTGACTTAGACATAAGAGGTGTATGGGGAGCTGAAACAAGGCATCCGCTACTTTCCGTTCTACGGGCCCTCCCGTCACAGTGACCAAGAGGTAAACTCTCACAGTAGGAGACTGTGACCAAGAGGTAAGCTCTCACAGTGCATACAACATTGACAGTGAAGAGAAATTTCCCTGGGATATTTCAAAGCAGGACATAATGAGAAAAGGGCAATATCCTAGTTGAGGTGGATGGAAGAAACCACCTTAGGAAGATAGAAGGTATTAGGCCTCTGGACAACCTTGTGCTTGTGTAACACCAGAAAAAGCTAAGATTGCTAACTCAGAGACCCTCCACTCTGATGTGATAGCATTGAGAAAGGCTACCTTGCAAGTGAGGTTAGACATCCCTAATGGGCTTGAAGGGCAACCTCTGAAGGGCCGAAAAAAACAGGTTAAGGTACCACGGAGCAACAGGAAATGTACAAGGTGAGAAATGTGTGCAACACCCTTCACAAAGGACAGGATGGTCAATGGAGTACTTCTTTGGATGACATTTATTGGCCTTGTACCACTCAAAATAGGACTTCCAGGTGTGATGCTGGACTTTGTGAGAAGGCAACATCTTCCTAGCGATCAAGAGGGTCGGGAGGACCAACGTTGACAGTCCCCTGTCCCTGAGGACATGGGCTTCAATGGTATTGCTGATAAAGCCAAGACCAAGAAGCAGGATGGGAGACTGGCCTTTGGAACACAAGGTCAAGATGATTCAAAAAGAACCACAGAGAGATCGGAGTTGGAGTTGGAATTGTCAGTACAGCATTCTCCCCAGTCTGCAATGCATTTCATCTTGATCATGAGCAGAAGACAAGGGAGGTGCTGTAGAGGAGAAAAGGCATAGATCATGTTGAACTGACCCCATGGAGTAATCAGAGCATCCACTGCAGAGGCCTGAGGATCTCTGGACCTGACGTCAAAACTCTTCAACTTGTCCTGGAGTCAAGATGCCAGGAGATCCATTTCTGATGTCACTTACTTGTGACAGAGTTTAGAACCCCTCCATGTGGAGAGCTCATTCCTTTTAATGATGCTAGACATACTTACTGCTATAAAAAGTTTGCCTTCTGATTTTCAACACCTAGGATGTGAATTTCAGACAGGGCCAGAATATGCAGATCTGCCAAAGTGAAAGTAGAGTCCACTTCTCTTTAAGGCATCACAACTTCTGGTGCCTCTTTGGTGGATGCCAAAGGCCATTGCCATGGCATTGTTTGACCGAATCCTGATTGGGTGACCTCACAGCTGAGAAATCCAGCAGAGAAGGAACAAACTGAATTATCCTGAGTGTTAGGATGTTGCTGGGAAGTTGAGCTTCCTCGATGACCAAGTCCCCTGCACTGAAAGGACTCCTCCTTAGCATGATACACTAGCATCCATTGTAAATACTTTCCATGTCATGGTGTGAGGGGAGGGTTTTCCCTGACTCCAGTACTGAGTTGGAAATCAGGGAGAGTCTATTTGTATTATGATCCAGAATATTGAATTGCAATACTTTGGAGAAAAGCTGGGCTTATGACACTTCCTCAAAGGAGGTCCAAGACCTTCATATGGATTTTCAGATCCTTATCGGCCAATAGGGATGAGCTTGATGTTCTCCCGTTCGCCGTACAGCGATTATTATGGGACGAAATTCAGTTGCCGCAGAATGCCCCTTAATGCACTGCAAGATCGCAGTGCATTGCTGTATGATGATTGGCTAAAGCATGCACCTGACCTGCATGCTTTGGCCAATCACAGCGCGCCCTGCTGAGAGAGCCATAATTGGCCAAAGGCACGGTGCCTTTGGCCAATCATGGCTCAGGGGGACTAAGTCCATGCCCCACATTATATAAGGCTGCTTGCATAGCGGCCATGTATAGTGTGTAGACGAATTTTGCCGCCCCATTGGCTCCGCCTCTGACTCCACCCCTTTTGCCCTGCCCATGTATACGGTGAAGGTGGCGGAGGAGATGTTTGCGGTGCCTCTCCACTATTTCTTCTCCTGTGGTCCGCAGGCCCGCACCTGCACCTGGCCTGAAGACAAATAGTGGCTGCACTGGCTCACTTCCTCATACCAGCCGTGGCCTGTAGGTATACAGGAAGGCTAGGACAGTATACAGGCAGGCTAGGATGTTATACAGACAGGCTAGGATGGTATACAGGCAGGCTAGGACGGTATACAGGCAGGCTAGGACGGTATACAGGCAGGCTAGGACGGTATACAGGCAGGCTAGGACGGTAGACAGGCAGGCTAGGATGGTAGACAGGCAGGCTAGGACGGTATACAGGCAGGCTAGGATGGTATACAGGTAGGCAAGGATGGTATATAGACAGGCTAGAACAGTATACAGACAGGCTAGGATGGTATATAAGCAGGCTAGGACAGTATACAGGCAGGCTAGGATGGTATATAAGCAGGCTAGGACAGTATACAGACAGGCTAGGACGATATACAGACAAGCTAGGACGGTATACAGACAGGCTAGGATGGTATACAGACAGGCTAGGATGGTATAAAGGCAGGCTAGGACGGTAAACAGGCAGGCTAGGACAGTAAACAGGCAGGCTAGGATGGTATATAGGCAGGCTAGGACGGTATATAGGCAGGCTAGGACGGTATATAGGCAGGCAAGGACGGTATATAGACAGGTTAGAACAGTATACAGACAGACTAAGACAGTATACAGGCAGGTTAGGCCCTAGCCTGGGGGGAGAGAGAGAAGAAGGTGATGAGGAAGAGCGGAAGAAGGTGCATACCACAAAGGGGTGGGAACAGAGAGGGGGGTTATTCTGGGGGTCTCACTCACCAATTATGCTCTCCCATTCAGGCTGGTCTCCCCCAGGGCTGTGGCAGCTATTGTTTGAAAACAGAACTCCCCTGTGCATTGCATGCATGTGGCTGGAGTGTGGGCGGGCGCAAATGGGAGGCGAAGTATTAGATTGGATAAGCAGTGCAGTGAGGGAGGGGTTAGGAGGACAGTTGAGACAGAACACAGCCCAACTCCTGCACAAGCTAGCTGGCTTTCCACGCTCTCACTGTATCACTGTGACAGGATGCCAGAGGCTGTGGAGCGCCGGAGCTAGAGGGGAATAGCTATTCTTGATCTCCACTCTCTGGACTGATGAGCTGATCTTTGCTGGGAGGAAAGATCGCTTCCTCCCTCCTGGCCAACTGTTGGGAAGGGAGGACGAACACCTCCTCTCCCTTCTCCCCCTTGATCTTAATCTGCTGCTGGGAAGTGACCATCTCCTTCTCACCCTGGGCCTCCGGAACTGCCACATGTGTGGGGCAGAGGTCTTGGATCCTCTGTACAGTGGTCAGCACTTCAGCTGGAGAAGTTTCTGGTAACTCCACAGATGCTGCTGTTGGTGTTGAGCAGAGCTCAGTGATGTTTGCCCTGATGCCCCCTCTTCTGCTGGATGCTCAACAGGTTGTCCTTCTTCAACAGAGAAATCTATTAAATCCCAAGTCTCTGAAACTGGTGTCTGGGGATAGAGGTTCACAATCTTCAGTTCGTAGAACCCAGAAGATGTTATTGGTGCTGGGCAGGGGTTAGCAGAGCTCTGCCCTGTTGTCAACACTTTGAAGATGGCAATCTCTGGAGTTTCCACTGCCGATTCTCTGTCATGCTTCTGAACATGTTCTAGCAGTTTCCTGTATGCCCTTTCCAGATGCTGCTCCTTCCTTAGCAAATAGTCCAGATCAGGTTTAAGCTCTGAGACCACTTCAAGACCGAGCATTGCCTTTCTGTATTCTTGCATTTCCTCAAGGATAGGTTCACCTTCATCGCCAAACACCAAACGATCTGTAAGGCTCTCCCACAGCAATCCAGGGCTGCCTAAGTCATATCCCTCTGGGGAGCATTCTGTTGTCTCCCCTAAATATTCCTGCTCTGCGTGCCATTGCAAAGCCTTATAACGATTGTCCAGCTCCATCTCCTGCTGCCCTGTAGCAGACCAGCAACCTGGAGGGCTCCAATGAAGAGTCCTACCCGAATCTGCTGCCTGAGCTCCAGGTATTCATCCGCTTACACAGTCCTGGAATATGCTGAAAGGACGATCCGCAGCAGCCCTGGGAACTCTGATGCCAGATCCATATCTCTGCTGGGGTGACCGAAGTCTGCTATCCTGATCTTTGTCCCCAGCGGAGGTTTGGATGTCCCAGACTTCAGGAAGCATCCCACTGCTTGCCACCAATGTAACAAAACGTCCCACACTCCACTTGAGTGCCTTCATCATATACCGCTTCTTCCAGTCTGAATATAGATATTAGCCGCATATTACAACCAGGAACAAAGCAGGATTTGTTTGGCTGCAAGCTAGAACATGAACTCTTTATTGAAAACACAGGTACACAGAGGTAACATTCGGGACAATCCCCCCCACCTTTGCATTCAGGGTGGGGTAAACTTTACCTCCTCCAGTAGCATGACATACATCCCATAATACTTTGCTCACAAGGTAGACACAAACAATAGAACAATGGAATACAGCCACACCCCAAACGACCCACCAGAGAGTACACCATAGTTAGAAAATGTATATATATATATATATATATATATATATATATATATATATATATAATATTTATTGGCGTATAACACACAAAGGCGTATAACACGCACCTTCAATTTAAGAGGGAAGTTTCAGGAAAAAACTTTTTTCAAAATAAACCACTTTGAAGCAAAATAATGGTCAGTACTATCAATGCAGCCTGAGTGGTGCCCATCTGCAGCCTCATCTGTGCCCATCTGCAGCCTCAATGCAGCCTGATGTGCCCATCTGCAGCCTCAATGCAGCCTGATGTGTGCCCATCTGTAGCCTCAATGCAGCCTGATATGTGCCCATCTGCAGCCTCAATGCAGCCTGATCTGTGCACATCTGCAGCCTTAATGCAGCCTGATATGCGCCCATCTGCAGCCTCAATGCAGCCTGATATGTGCCCATCTGCAACCTCAATGCAGCCTGATGTACGCCCATCTGCAGCCTCAATGCAGCCTTATATGCACCCATCTGAAGCCCGATCTGCACCCATCTCCCATCAATGCAGCCTGAAGCCCATCTGCAGCCTCACCATCTCTCATGCAGGAAATCACAGAGCTGTCATCTCCTGTTTACTCGGCTCTCAGTCGGCAGTCACATACACAGTCCCACCTCTGCCATCGGCATTGGACCAGTTCCTGTAATTGACAGACCCCTGGTGCGCATTGGACCAGTGTTCCGTCAATCACAGGAACTGGTCCAATGCATGAGAGGCGGGACTGTGTGTGACATCAGAGCTGAGTTAGCTGATTATACAGCAGATTAAGGCTCAGTGAATTCCAGCGGAGCTCGTCCCCCTCTGAGGTACACTATCGGGGTATAACATGCACCAGTAATGTGCCCCCTATTTTCAGGGGGAAAAAATGTGTGTTATAGGCCGATAAATACGGTATATATACACACACACACACACACAACATTCCAGTGTGGTTGTACAGTGAGTCTGATTAGTACAGATCAGACTGGGGTTCTCGGTCACCCAGTGCCCCTAACAGACACATGGTGGCTTAGACATAGGAGGTGCATGGGGAGCTAAAACAAGGGTTTCACAACCTCTCCAAAGGATTCTGAGTTCCACGGGCCCCCCGCCCAAAGTGACTCCCTTCACAGTCTCCATTTAAGGAATGTGTCAGAACACATTTTGCCTAAATATCGCATGCAATCCTGACACTTTAAAATTCACTAGACCGTTTTATTTACCAAAAAACACTGAAAACGCTCGGTGAATACCGCATGAAAAGGAATTAAAATCCATTCACATAAGGGAATAAACAATTAAATGCATACATAAATTAAGTAGTGGCCAGGCATGCAGTATTTGTGGCATGTGTACTGGTTGTGAAAGAGCGGGCAGCCACCATGTCCTTAACAACTGATTAGTCATCAGCTGTCAGCGGGGTTCTCCGCTGACATCTGAATGTAAACAAAACAATTGCAATAAAAATTGTGGGAAAAAATGCATGGGGCCCTCCCAAATTCATACTAGGCCCTTTCCCCGGCAGGTCAGGAAAGGAAGGGGATGAGCGAGCGCACCCCTCCTGAACCATATCAAGCCACATGCCCTCAACATGGGGTGGTGCTTTGGTTCAGGGGGTCTCCACCCAAAAGCACCTTGTCCCCATGTTGATGGGGACAAGGGCCTCATCCCCAAAACCCTGGCCGGTGATTGTGTGGGTCTATGGGTAGGGGAGCTTATCAGAATCTGGAAGCCCCCTTTAACAAGTCCTTTATTCAAAACAATTTTTAAAAATGTCCATCGTCAATCAGGACACCTGCTGCCACTGTCTGACCCAGGCAAAAAAAAGGAAAAAATAAGTCAGCTCATGCCAAAGGCTCCTGCCATCTTCCAGCTCTGCCGTCTGACAGCTCTTAAATAACTAAAGAGCCACACAATGACGTCTCCGGGTGACCCCGTCGCTTAGTTAAAAACTGTCAGATGGTGGTGGATGCCATTGGCAGGAGTGGACCTTTTTTTATTGTTTCAGGTCACCAGTGGTGTCGGGCGTCGTGATTGATGATGGATCTACACTGGGGGACATTTCTTTTATGTTTTAAATAAAGGACTTGGCAAAAACTGTCTAATGTCTTTTTTTACACTACACATTTTTTGGGGGTGAATGAGTAAGGGTACTATGTACCCCATACTCATTCACATGGGGGGTGGGATCTGGGACTCCCCTTGTAAAAGGTGCTTTGGGGGGAGCCCCCCTGCCTCAAAGCACCCCCCATGTTGAGGACATTTGGCCTGGTATGGTTCAGGAGAGGGGGGTGCTCACTCGTCCTTTCCCTTTTCTGACCTGCCAGGCTGCATGCTCACAAGGGCCCAGTATGCATTGGGGGACCCCATACCATTTTTTTAGATTTTTTTATTGCCAGCAATTCTTTTTTTTACATTCAGCTGTCGGGGGGAACCCCGCTGACAGCTAATGACTCATAAGTTAAGGACACATCGGCTGCCCGCTCCTTAACAACCATGTGGTTTAATGGTTATTAAGGACACAGGCAGCCACCCGCTCCTTAACCACACATATTTATTCATGTAAATAAATACGCCAGCTAATGCCAGGCGTTAAATTACAGCATGTTTTCACTACTAAAATATCGCAAGACTTCATAAAATAACTTTCCTGACAGACTCCATGGCAGCAACGTGTGGGTTAAGTCCTGCCTCTACTACCCTATAGGACACTACTCACATTAATCGTTGCTCCCTGCCCACGGCTGTGTTCTTTTTTTGTCCTCCTCCGTAGGACTCAGTTGATGGTCTTCCTACCTGAAGATTTCTCCCCACGATCGAGTTTGGCTGAGCTGCGACCTTTGAATGAAGAGTTGCAATACTCCTCTAAGCCCTAGCTACTAGCGGGGTATGGAGTGGACACGGAAAGTAGGGCTGGAAGAAGCTAAGACCTAGCCACTGGCAGACAGGCTGCTCATCGGTCAGAAAACCCAGCTAAATAGCAGGTGACCATATTGCCCTCATGAGTCTGGCGTTCTCCTTCTTACCTTCGGCTTGGATTGATCGATTGATTTGTGGTTCCGTCTTTCCGTCCGCTCTGCGCATGCACGAGAGCGATACGAGAGTGAGGCTTGGTTCGCGCATGCGCAGTGGCGTCAAAATGACGCTAAGCATGCATGTGCACTAGCGCGGTGTCAGGCATAGTGGTGACATCACTGCAAGCATTGGGATGCTTTTTGGCTTTGTGTAGTGACTTCCCCTGGCTCCCTGTCTCTCTGCCTGTGGTGAGTGGATCTCATGGACAGGTAGGACACTTATATCTTCCTCCTGGCTCTGACAGAATGTTTTATGTGTTTTTAAGTGTATTCCTTGTCCATCCAGACCATACGCTTTTAATTTTGCTTTCCACTTCAGTGATTGAAGAGAAAGTTTTCCACAGACTGGACACTACATATGTGGATATCTTGTTATTTGGACTATTGTAGCCCATTACTATTTATCCTCATTCCTCGACTGGGGAGAGAGAGCCGACCAAGTATTTTTGAGATTGGGCCCGCTCAGACAGGCCAGGTGGGGGCTCGCCTTCTCCGCTTTCGGCATGTCTGAATGGCCTCAATTCAGGACTTCTGGACTGTCAAGACGGTTTCTTCAGGCCATGCCTGGGCCTTCAGCAGCACTCCCAGACTCAGGTGTATTCCCACCTCTCTTCCAGCCTCAGAAGAAAAAAGGCTGATTCTGTTAGCCTATGTAGAATCTTTATTGGCTCAAGGCGCTGCCATCCCTGTCCCAGACAAACAGCGAGGCATGGGAATTTACTCTCCTCTCTTTATGGTCCAAAAGAAAAACGGGACATGGAGGCCTGTTATAGATCTAACCCATCTGAACCGTTTTATCAAAAAAGAAAAAGTTCAAGATGGAGACGCTGTCCACAATCTAGCAGTGGGTCCAATCAGGAGACTGGATGGTCTCCATAGATCTAAAAGATGCTTATTTTCATGTCCCTGTGGCAGAGGACTTTAAACAATTTCGAGCCCATTAAAAGATGCTTATTTTCATGTCCCTGTGGCAGAGGACTTTAAACAATTGTAGCCCATTACTATTTATCCTCATTACCATTTATTCACATCACTTTGGTGGATTTTTTATGTTATGTCCATTGGTTTATGTATATAGGTTATCTAAATTCATTTTTTGTTTAACCTTAGCACATATGAAGTGATTTTGTGTTTTCACCCAGCCACAATTGTTTTAGCGCTACACTTTTTGTTTGATATTGCTATTTGGACTTTGTTTGTGTGTTAGCAGCTTATCATTTGCACACTTCTTGTTTTTACGCTTCATCCTTGGCTGGCTGACCCAGCATCAAAACAAGTGTGGTGCCAGATTCCTTTTCGGGAATAAACTGGATAATGCCATAACTCGGGCCACTGGTGGCAAGTTGGGGTTCCTTCCTCAGGATAAGCATCTGCAAGGTCAGAGAAGATCTCTCCCAAGGAAACAGTATCAGGAACAAGCTAGGGAAGCTCTTAGCTACAGACCAGGCCGTGAATTCTCCAGGTCATGGAAAGCAAGGCAGTCATCCTTCAAGAAACCCGCCAATGGCGGTTCGACTGGGGAGAGAGAGCCGACCAAGTATTTTTGAGATTGGGCCCGCTCAGACAGGCCAGGTGGGGGCTCGCCTTCTCCACTTTCGGCATGTCTGAATGGCCTCAATTTAGGACTTCTGGACTGTCAAGACGGTTTCTTCAGGCCATGCCTGGGCCTTCAGCAGCGCTCCCAGACTCAGGTGTGTTCCCACCTCTCTTCCAGCCTCAGAAGAAAAAAGGCTGATTCTGTTAGCCTATGTAGAATCTTTATTGGCTCAAGGCGCTGCCATCCCTGTCCCAGACAAACAGCGAGGCATGGGAATTTACTCTCCTCTCTTTATGGTCCAAAAGAAAAACGGGACATGGAGGCCTGTTATAGATCTAACCCATCTCAACCGTTTTATCAAAAAAGAAAAAGTTCAAGATGGAGACGCTGTCCACAATCTAGCAGTGGGTCCAATCAGGAGACTGGATGGTCTCCATAGATCTAAAAGATGCTTATTTTCATGTCCCTGTGGCAGAGGACTTTAAACAATTTCTCTGCTTCTCCGTGGGCAACCTTCATTTACAGTTCACGTGCCTACCATTCGGGCTATCAACATCTCCACGTGTCTTTTCAAAAGTATTGTTAGCCGTTGTGGCTCTCTTGAGAACCAAAGGGATCCATCTCCATCATTACTTGGATGATCTTCTGCTACTGGCTCAAGACAGAGACCGACTCTTAGTACACAGGAGTCAGGTTATTTCCACCCTCCAGGAATTCGAATGGATCCTGAATCTGGAGAATAGTCAGTTAATTCCATCTCAGACTCTGGTATTCCTAGGAACCCTCTTCAATACAGTGAAAGACATCATCTCATTACCAGAAGAGAAGATTTCGGTAATCCGTGACAGAATTAGTCCGGCTCTTTCTGCTTCCCATCTCCAGGCTCTCCAGTGTCTGAGGATCGTCTGCATCATGGTGGCCACAATTCCAATGGTGAAGTGGGCTCAGTGGAAGATGAGGCCCTTCCAAAAAGATTTTCTTCATCAATGGTCAGGCAGCAAAATCCAACTCATTCGCATTACTTCAACAATGAGAAGCTGCCTTCCCTGGTGGCTCCAGCGGGAAAATCACAACTGTCATTACATTCTTCCCATCACATAGGTAACAATAACAACAGATGCCAGCAAAAAGGGCTGGGGCACCCACTGTTTGACAGAAGTGGCACAGGGCACCTGGGTTTTTCCTCCAGAAGAACAGTGTCAAATATCTTGGAATTAAGGCAGCATTTCAGGCACTTTTGGCATTCCGCCATCTGATATCCGGAGCCTCGGTTCTACTCAGACTAGACAACATGACGGCAGTGGCATACATAAGGAGACAAGGGGGTACCCGGAGTCTGTCCCTACTTCAGGAGGTAGAACCAATTATGACCTGGACCCAGAGGAACCTAGTCAATATAACAGCAACATATGTACCTGGGATTCAGAATGTCCAGGCAGACTTCTTATCTCAAGTCCATTTAGACAACAACAAATGGTCTCTCCACGAGGAAGTATTCAGTTGGATTTTGACCTTGGGGATCTCCCAAGAAGTAGACCTTTTTGCCTCCCCTTGCAACAAGAAACTGGCGAGGTACTATTCAAGGTTCCGGGATCCTCAGGCCTACGGGGTGGACGCCCTGACGGAGCGATGGTGATTCCGCAGAGCTTATGCCTTTCCACCAACCCCCATTATTCTCCAGTTCCTGCAGGGACTCAGGTCGGAAGTAGCGGAGGTGATATCCATAATACCTTACTGGCCCAACAGACCCTGTTTTCCCCTACTAATGCTTCTCAGTGTCCAGGATCCGATCCCCTTACCACTCAGACCAGATCTTCTATCTCAAGACTCAAAACTACATCCCTGCCTGGCTCACCTGCGCCTAAGGGTCTGGTTTTTGAGAGGGGAAGGTTAGAGGCTTTAGAATGCCCCAAGGAGGTCATCCCCACTCTCATGAGTGCAAGAAGAAGTAGTACCAATCGGGTATATGAAAGGATTTGGGCTAAATTCACAAACCACATGTCCTTCAGGTCCAACTCTGATAGTGATCCGACAGTTCAGGATGTCTTAGGTTTCCTGCAAGTGGGACTAGATATCTTCTTGTTTGTTAGTTCTTTCCGTGTGCAAGTATCAGCAATTTCAGCTTTCTCTGGGGTGTCATGGCCCAAACATCCTTGGGTCCAACAATTCTTCAAAGGAGCAGTCAGGCTCAGACCACAGAGGAAACCTAGATTTCCCAAATGGGATTTACCACTAGTTCTAGATTTCTTTTCGCAACTTGACAAGCCACTCTTGGTCAGAGAGCTTACCCTCATGACTTCTTTTCTGATAGCCATAACTTCGGCGAAGAGAATTTCTGAAATTCAGTCTCTAGGTTCTAAAGAACCCTTTCTCACCTCAGTCTTCCACGAAAACCAGGAAATTACACTTCCTACCTTTAATTCTGCTGGAAGTCTGGAGCCACATCCCCTCGATATGGGAGTTACCTTGAAGCGATACTTGGAGGCTACAGCTTTTTTTCGACAATCTGACTACCTCTTTGTTCTGTTCCATGGAAAAAACAAGGGCCTCAGGGCTTCCGTCAGATCCATTGCAGCATGGGTGGTTCAAGCTAGCCAATGGGCTTACAAAGAGAAGGGCTTGGCTCCTCCTGAGGCGGTTACAGCGCATTCGACCAGAAGTCTCTCAACTTCATGGGCGGCCTCATGTCATGTTGCACCTGAATACTTTTATGTCTCATTATTGTGTTGAGCCAGCTACTTTATCTTCTGTCAATTTTGGTTTGAAAGTACTGTCGGTTGACGGTGTTGAATAAATCTTTTTTGCCCACCCGGGTGTGTATGGCAAGTTATTTCCCACACGTTGCTGCCATGGAGCCTGTCAGGAAAATGGAAAATTCCTATCAAAATACTTACCGTAATTTTCTTTTCCTGATGGACTCCATGGCAGCAGGAGTTCTCTTTGCTGCCATGGAGTCCATCAGGAAAGGAAAATTACGGTAAGCATTTTGATAGGAATTTTCCATTTATGCGCCATTTTAGTAACTTTTTTTGTAAATGGAAAAAAAATGTGAAAAACGCTGAGCGGTATTTTACAGCATGTTTTAAGGGGAAACATATCACTTTGTGAATGGAGCATATTGTCTCTAATTACCACTACCCAACTTAGTGTCCTTGATCACTGTCACACTAGTCCCAGTGTCCCTTCTCAACGCCACACCAGCCATATTGTCTCTAATTACTGCCAGCTGTACCTGTACTGCCACCTGTACTAGTCCTAGCCTGTTTATTGACCACATTTCTGCTTGCTGCGTGGACCAATCATTTGCCATGTTTGTTGACCATGTCTCTGCACTATGGCCTGAATTGACCCATCTGCACATCCTGATTACCACATTCCTGCAAGACACCAGGCCGGTGCACATGGAATTCCTGGGGGCAGCCATGTATCCGTAGGCTAGGCTTGCTCGACTTAAAGGAACTGGGACTGCTTTAGGCGATGCTACACTAAACTATATTCCCTGACCACTCGTATAGAGGTGATCATTATAGTACATTGATTTTGGCACAATTGGTTAATTTGTGTGGTACATAATCAGTCCAGTCAGTGAAAAAGTCTCACATGTGGTTTCGCCATACTCAAGGGGGAGTAGCAGAATGTGTTTTGGGGTGTAATTCTAAGTATGCCCATGCTGCATGTGAAAAATACCTTTTTAAATTTGCAATTTTGTGTATAAAAATTTTTCATTTTCTTTCTGCATTTTCCAAAAACTTGTGTCAACAAAATGAAGTCTTCAAAAGACTCACCATGCCTCTTAAATACTTTGGGGTGTTTACTCCCCAAAATGTTATTTTGTATACATTTCTACTGTCCTGGGATTCCGAGGCCTCCAAAAATGTGATAGGTATTCAGGAAATGTAGTGCATAATTTATATCCCTAGAATGCCTGTAGGTGCCTCTTTGGATTTTGAGCCATTCTATATGGCTAGGCTGTGAAAAAGTCTCACACATGTGATCACCATACTCATAAGGAGCAGATTATTAACCTCCTTGGCGGTAATCCCGAGCGTGACTCGGGTCTGACTTTTACTGTCAGGAGCGGTAACCCCGAGTCACGCTCGGGGTAACAGTGCAGAGCATCCAGCGGAGCCCTTACCTTCTCCTGGGTTCCAGCGATGCCCTCCACTGTCCTCCACTGTCCTCGGCTGTGCTCCGCTGTGATCGCCAGCGCGATCACAGCATCTCACTTCCTAGTTCCGTTCCCTGCGAGCAGCAGCGGCGCATGGGAGCCGAACTAGGCGGGAAATTCAAAAAGTTCAAAAGTTCACAACACAATAACACACATATATAAGAGGTGATACAGTGTAATCTGAGAGGATTACATTGTATCATCTCAGATCTCACTGATACAGTGCCCCTTGCCCCAGTGCCCCTTGCCTCCAATAAAATATAATAAGATGGAATCCAAAAAGCGCCATTTCGCTACAAAATCGCCTTTGGAGCAGTTGAATGACAGCGACAGCGACAGCGACATGGAGTTGCTCCCAGAACTCAGCGATAGTGAGTCGTGGGGAGATTTGTCGTCTGACACTGAGCTGACAAGTGACAGCGATGACAGCGGTGATGATCCTGCACCTGACATCAGCGATGTGCGCACTTGGTGCCCTATTGAGTGCGATACGGACCAGGTAGCGCTGCCAAGATTTCCCTTCACTGGATCACCTGGGATGAAGGTCGAAGTTGAGCGTGGCAACCCTCTGGCATACCTGCAATTATTTCTCACAGAGGAGGTAATTGAAAAAATTGTCATAGAGACAAATCGCTACCAACAGCAGCAATCCGCTACGCTGCATGCCAGGTTTTCCCGAAGCAGAAGGTGGGAACCGGTGACTAAAGAGGACATCTGGCTGTTTCTCGGACTCATTATTCTTCAGGGGGTGGTGGGGAAACCACGCCAGAAATGGTACTGGACCACCAACAAGTTATTAGCCACTCCGTTTTTTGGTACTGTGATGTCCGAATACCGTTTTTCCCTCATCATGAAATATTTTCACTTCACTAACAATGAAGAGTTTGATGAGGCCACGCATCCTGCGCCCAAGCTAAAAAAAAATCTGGGAGGTATGCCAAATTATTGGGAACAATTTCCAGCGGGCCTACGTGCCAGAAAGGGACGTCAGCGTGGATGAGAGTTTGATGGCCTACAAAGGACGCCTAAGCTGGATCCAGTATATTGCATCCAAAAGAGCGCGGTTTGGCATCAAATCATACATGCTCTGCGAGTCATCCACCGGGTACATATGGAACTCGGTCATTTACACCGGTAAAGGCACGAAGTTCAACCCCAGGTACAGCAATTATGGGATGGCCACATCATCTGTCCTTACACTGCTGGAGCCATTACTGAACCAGGGATATTGTGTGACCATGGACAATTTCTATACGTCGCCGGAACTGTTTGAGGTTTTGATCCAAAACAAGACGGATGCCTATGGTACAGTTAGGCCTAACAGACGTGACATGCCATCTATGTTTGGAAAGAAAAAACTAAAACCCGGAGAAATGGTTGCCTGGCAGAAGGGTAAGATGATGGCAATACGTTGGCGAGACAAGAAGGACGTGTGTCTCATGAGCACTGTGCACAATACCTCCACTGCCACGGTCCACACAAAAGGTGGGAAAGATGTGCTGAAGCCGCAAGTCGTCATAGACTATAATTGCACTATGGGAGGTGTCGACCGAGCCGATCAGGCAATGACCTTTTACCCGACTATGCGGAAACAACAGAAAAAATATTATAAAAAGATTTTCAGGCATCTTCTGGAACAATGCCTTTGGAACGCTTACATCTTGTACCGAGCAGGGAGTGACAGGCCTCTTGTTCATTCAGATTTTATCTGGAAGGTGGCTGAGCAGATTTTTGCCAAACACCAGATGCCATCAGTTGATGCGAACAGACCTGGACGACGTGCTGTTGGTGTTGCCAACCCAGAACGCCTAACAGGTCGGCACTTTATGGACTATATACCGCCAACCGCAAAAAAGGCAGCACCTACCAGGATGTGTGTGGTTTGCTGTTCACACAGAGATGACAAGGGAAAAAAAATCAGAAAAGAAAGCAGGTTCTATTGTCCGGATTGTGACGTGGAACTGTGTGCTGTACCTTGCTTTAAAATTTATCACACTCAGGATGTTTATTGAATTTTCTTTGTCTGACAAATTTCTTTAGTTTGTATTACATTATTGAATAAAATTATATTATTTAAAAATTTAAAATCATGATTTTGTGTTTCAAACTTTATCACATCTGGGATGTCTACTAGAGTCTTGTTTAGTCAGGTTTAAGTAAGTAATTACTAAGAATTGCAGGCCTATAATACATAGCATCAAATTTCCATGCAAAATAATTGTACCGCTTTCAGCACAAAATTCCAGACAGAATCATACCGCCAGGGAGGTTAACTGACAACTTTGCGTAAAAAAACAAATTTCATTTTCTTTCCTGCTTATTCCAAAAACTTGTGGCAAAAAAATCACATTTACAAAAGACTCATTATGCTTTTCAGAGAATGACTTGGAGTGTTTGCTTTCCAAAATTGAGTAATTTTGTGACCTCCAAAAAGGTGATAGGTGCTTAATTTATGTGTAATTTTTGCTCCTTGAAAGCCCAAGGTGCTCCTTGGATTATTTGCTTCTCTATGCATCTAGGCCATGAAAAAGTCTCACACATGTGATATCCCCATATTTGGGAAGCACAGCAGAATGTGTTTTGGGGTTTAATTCTAAGTATTCCTATGCTGTGTGTGAGAAATAACTTGTTAAAATGGCAACTTTGTGAAAAAAAAAAACAAAAAAAACAAAAAACACATTTTATTTAATTTCTTAATGTTTTAAAAATTGTGACAAAAAAAAATACAACTTCAAAACTCAGCATGCCTCTAACTAAATACCTTGGACTACTATACTTTCCAAAAAGGGGTCAAGAAATTAGAGTCAGTACCTACGTCAGGACTGATCAATTTTCAAATAAATAATTTATATATATATATATATATATATATATATATATATATATATATATACACACACATATATACATATACACACACACACGCATATATTATAGCAAAAAGTAAAAAAATGTATATATTGTATATACATATGTATATGTACATATATATGTACATACATACATATATGTACATACATATATGTATTGTATATATGTATATACACTGCTGGAGTGTGGCCACGGGTCGGGCAGACTCAGTGTCCACCAGCGACCCGCGATCGCCTAGTACAGAGGCAGAATGGGGATCTGCCAGTGTAAACAAGCGCATCCCCTTCTGACAGGAGACATGAAAGATCTACTGTGATTGGGAACAGTGATCTCTGTCATTTCCCTGGTAGCCCATCCATCTTACAGTTAGACCACACCTAGGGAACACAGTTAACCCCTTGATCGCCTCCTAGTGTTACCCCTTCCCTACCAGTGTCATTTATACATTAAATCAGTGAATTTTTAAAGCACTGATCAATGTAATAATGGCACTGGTCCCCAAAAAGTGTCATTTGGGGTCAGATTTGTCTGCCACAATGTCACAGTCCCGCTAAAATTTGCAGATCGCCTCCATTATTAGTAAAAGCAATTAAAAAAAAGTCCCTAAATCTATCCCAAAGTTTGTAGACACAATAACTTTTGCGCAAATCAATATACGCCATTGCAATTTTTTTTACCAAAAATATGTAGAAGAATATATATCAGCCTAAACTGATGAAGAAATTAGTTTTTTTTATATATTTTCTTTTGAATATGTATTATAGCAAAAAGTAAAAAAAATATATATATTTTTTACATTGTCGCTCTTTGTTTATAGCGCAAAAAATAAAAACCGCAGAGGTGATCAAATACCACCAAAATAAAGCTTTATTTGCAGGAAAAAAAGGACTTCAACTTTGTTTGGGTACAGCGTCGCACGACCATGCAATTGTCAGTTAAAGCAATGCAGTGCCGTATTGCAAAAATACCTGGTCATTAAGGGGGCAAATCCTTCCGGTCCTTAAGTATTTAATTACCGTAATGAGATTAATATTACTTGTTGGCACGAACACCTCAGCAGGTGTTAGATATAAATAATACATACAAGGAATACAGTCACACTAACACGTTATTCAATATAGATTACAGGCTAAAAATACATACTTTTTATTCTTTTTGTCAAAGTGATCACATGAACAGGCATAAGTTACCCATTTGCATACTTACCCAGGAAGAGTGGCTCACCTTGTGGAGTCGCTCTTCAGGTGACTGGTCATTTTCTCTATAGTATTAAATCACCTACCTTTTGTACACTCACTTGGAGGAGTGAGCTATTGGAGAGAATTACTATCAGGTGACAGGCAGCGCCATTTCCCCAAAAACACACACACTTAAGTAGTTAAGGTCTAAACCTCTGGAAACAAAAGTGAGTACACCCCTAAGTGAAAATGTCCAAATTGGGCCCAATTAGCCACTTTCCCTCTCCGGTGTCATGTGACAAGATCTCGGGTGTGAATGAGCAACAGGTGTGTTAAATTTGGTGTTATTGCTCTCACTCTCTCATAATGGTCACTGGAAGTTCAACATGGCAACTCATGGCAAAGAAAACTCTGAGGATCTGAAAAAAATAATTGTTGCTCTACATAAGGATGGCTTTAAGAAGATTGCCAAGACCCTGAAACTGAGCTGCAGCACGGTGGCCAAGACCATACAGTGGTTTACCAGGACAGGTCCTATTCAGAACAGGCCTCGCCATGGTCGACCAAAGAATTTGGGTGCACGTGCTCAGCGTCATATCCAGAGATTGTCTTTTGGAAATAGACATATGAGTGCTGCCAGCATTGCTGCAGAGGTTGGAGGGGTGGAGGGGTCAGCCTGTCAGTGCTCAGACCATACGCAGCACACTGCATCAAATTGGTCTGCATGGCTGTCATCCCATAAGGAGGCCTCCTCTAAAATGATGGACAAGAAAGCCTGCAATCAGTTTGCTGAAGACAAGCAGACTAAGGACATGGATTACTGGAACCATGTCCTGTGGTCTGATGAGACCAATGATAAACTTATTTGGTTCAGATGGTGTCAAGCGTGTGTGGCGGCAACCAGGTGAGGAGTACAAAGTCAAGTGTGTCTTGCCTATAGTCAAGCATGGTGGTGGCAGTGTCATGGTCTGGGACTGCAAGAGTGCTGCCAGCACTGGGGAGCTACAGTTCATTGAGGGAACCATGAATGCCAATATGGACTATGACATACTGAAGCAGAGCATTATCGCCTCCCTTCAAAAACTGGGCCACAGGGCAGTATGCCAACATGATAAAGACCCCATACACACCTCCAAGAGGACCACTGCCTTGCTAAAGAAGCTGAGGGTAAAGGTGATGGACTGGCCAAGCATGTCTCCAGACCTAAATCCTATTGAACATGTGAGAGGCATCCTCAAATGGAAGGTGGAGGAGCGCAAGGTCTTTAACATCCACCAGTTCGGTGATGTCATCATGGAGGAGTGGAAGAGGACTCCAATGGCAACCTGTGAAGCTCTGGTGAACTCCATGCCCATGAGGGTTAAGGCAGTGCTAGAAAATAATGGTGGCCACACAAAATATTGACACTTTGGGCCCAATTTGGACATTTTCACTTAGGGGTGTACTCGCTTTTGTTGCCAGCGGGTTAGACATTAATGGCTGTGTGTCGAGTTATTTTGAGGGGACAGCAAATTTACACTCTACAAGCTGTACACTCACTACTTTACATTGTAGCAAAGTGTAATTTCTTCAGTGTTGTCATATAAAAAGATATAATAAAATATTTATAAAAATGTGAGGGGTGTACTCACTTTTTTGAGATACTCAATATCATTTTATATATATATACACACACACACACACACACACACACAGTGGGGACGGAAAGTATTCAGACCCTCTTAAATTTTTCACTCTTTGTTATATCGCAGCCATTTGCTAAAATCATTTAAGTTCATTTTTTTCCTCATTAATGTACACACAGTACCCCATATTGACAGAAAAACACAGAATTGTTGACATTTTTTGCAGATTTATTAAAAAAGAAAAACTGAAATATCACATGGCCTTAAGTATTCAGACCCTTTGCTGTGACACTCATATATTTAACTCAGGTGCTGTCCATTTCTTCTGATCATCCTTGAGATGGTTCTACACCTTCATTTGAGTCCAGCTGTGTTTGATTATACTGATTGGACTTGATTAGGAAAGCCACACACCTGTCTATATAAGACCTTACAGCTCACAGTGCATGTCAGAGCAAATGAGAATCATGAGGTCAAAGGAACTGCTTGAAGAGCTCAGAGACAGAATTGTGGCAAGGCACAGATCTGGCCAAGGTTACAAAAAAATTTCTGTTTACACTTAAGGCTCCTAAGAGCACAGTGGCCTCCATAATCCTTAAATGGAAGACGTTTGGGACGACCAGAACCCTTCCTAGAGCTGGCCGTCTGGCCAAACTGAGCTATTGGGAGAGAAGACCAAGATATAACTTTTTGGCCTTAATTCTAAGTGGTGTGTGTGGAGAAAACCAGGCACTGCTCATCACCTGTCCAATACAGTCCCAACAGTGAAGCATGGTGGTGGCAGCATCATGCTGTGCGGCTTTTTTTCAGCTGCAGGGACAGGACGACTGGTTGCAATTGAGGGAAAGATGAATGCGGCCAAGTACAGGGATATCCTGAAAGAAAACCTTCTCCAGAGTGCTCAGGACCTCAGACTGGGCCGAAGGTTTACCTTCCAAGACAATGACCCTAAGCACACAGCTAAAATAACGAAGGAGTGGCTTCACAACAACTCCGTGACTGTTCTTGAATGGCCCAGCCAGAGCCCTGACTTAAACCCAATTGAGCATCTCTGGAGAGACCTAAAAATGGCTGTCCACCAACATTTACCATCCAACCTGACAGAACTGGAAAGGATCTGCAAGGAGGAATGGCAGAGGATCCCCAAATCCAGGTGTGAAAAACTTGTTGCATCTTTCCCATAAAGACTAATGGCTGTATTAGATCAAAAGGGTGCTTCTACTAAATACGTGATATTTCAGTTTTTCTTTTTTAATAAATCTGCAAAAATGTCAATATGGGGTGCTGTGTGTACATTAACGAGGGAAAAAAAATGAACTTAAATGATTTTAGCAAATGGCTGCAATATAACAAATAGTGAAAAATTTAAGGGGGTCGGAATACTTTCTGTCCCCACTATATATAGATAGCTAGATATATATATATCTAGATATATATAGATATATATGAGTAGAGTGAGAACATAAATGGCGCTGCCCTTAATGCCAATTACTGGGTGCAAAATAAGAATAAGATATCCCAGGGTTCACACTGAGTAGAAATGACTTTGATACATAAAAACTCCAACAATGTCAAACCATACTAAAATTTAGGCCGAGAAATAAACCAAATAATCAGGGATAAGCAAATTAAACAGACTCACCAATAATCACAAAAATAGGTGTGTTCCCCCTATGGGGTATGAGTGTCATCCAGAGTGAGAATATATACCAAGGTGATAAAATAAAAGATCCCTAATTATAGAGAATTAAAGTAAAACAGTGCAAACCAAAAATCAGTGTAAGAAAGGAAAAAATAAAAATAAAAATAACTTTTTACCCCAAAAATTCAAAAATATTGGGACAAAATGGCGCCAGAGGATATTCAAAAGTATTGGGACAGTAATAAGAAAAGATATAATTGTTGTGCAGATATGGTTAGTGCAGTATCTACATGTCCCCTTCCGTGTTTGTATGCAGGAAATCTTACAAATAATAGTGTTTGACCCCAATATTCAAAAGTATTGGGACAGAGAGAGATGTGATGTGTCCTTATATGCGGGATGTGAGTTGTTCTTCAATGTGATGAACAAATAATAATAAGACCTCTCCAAAGGTTAAATTACAGATCACAACAAAAAAAAAATTTATACATGTAATTATATCTTTTATAAATATCAAATGGTATGGTTAGTTTATAAGAAGTTCATATGACAAATCCAACCAAGACTAATGTTGTTAACCAAGTAGGGAAAACAGAGTTCAGCTGAGAATGCTGTTTTTTCACCCCAAAAAGGTTACACCGTGGTGACTTCTGTGCAGTATTTTCATAAGGTGACTTGGAGTGCTCGCCCCCCTCTGCTGCCCCACTCACCAGAATTAATCACCCCTGCAGGGGTACCGAGCAACAAAGTGGGTGCCTCAGGGTGAGAGATGTTCACTTCCAGAGTGCTTCCTTTTCCTATGTTATATGCGATCCTTATAGCTGTTCCGGGATAACTGTGTGCTCTGACATGACCATTCTACTCCAGCAGTAAGCCACCTAAAGCTGTTAAACACTCCAGGAGTCCAGAGTAAAGAGAAACACAAGGGGCTGCCTTCGTGAAGTATGTCAAAGTATTTATTCCTTAGAAGTAAATCCAATCCAAACAATACAATCCAATATGTACACAAAAAGCAGCGCTGTGAGCAAGGGGGGGAACCAGCAGCGAGTGTACAAGCGTGCGTCCCAGCTTGCGTTCCAGCGTCCACTTCCGGGTATGACGTGTGAGCGTGACTCCGCCTTACGCGTTTCGTCATAGGACGTTTTATAATATATAGATATATATTTAGTCACACAGACTAAATAACATACACAGATTTGGGTTATTTTTGCCAAAGAAATGTAACGGTATACATTGTGGCCTACATTTATGAAAAAGATTATTTATTTGCAAACTTTTATGTAATTAACTAATAGAAACTGTTTTTTTTTTTTTTAATTTTCAGTATTTTGTCATTTTTATAGCAAAAAAAAACCCCCAAAAATACCAACAAAAGAAAGCTCCGTTTAAAAAAAAAATAAAAAAATTATCATTTAATTTGGGTACAGTGTTGCATAACTGAGTAATTGTCATTCAAAGTGCTACAGGGCTGAAATCTGAAAATTTACCTGGGAAGGAAGTGAGTGAAAGTGTCTGGTATTGAGGTGGTTAAGCTAAGCTTCCACTGGACCTCAGCCGTGATGGATTCTTATACTCACATGGAGTTTAATATAATTGCTGGTTTCAAACACAAATATGCATGGAGGAGGGGATTCTCACCAGTATTCCAAAGAAATTAAAACAAGTCACCTAGCTTGATGCGTTTTTCAGGCACATTTTGCAGTGCATTTTGCGTTTTTAAACCCTGGTTTTCTATGCATTTTTGCATGCAGTTTTCATGTGTTTTACGTTTTTTTGTTTTCCTATTTAAACCCACTGTACATTGCTGGATGCTAAGAAGCTAGTCGGGAAGCCGGCCGCCGCATCTTCAACAACCAATGAGTTATCAGCTGTCAGCGGGGTTCAGCCAAATGGGAAAAAAATTGCCGGCAAAAAAAAAAAAAGTTGTGAAAAAAATGGTGTGGGGTCCCCCCCAGAATCCATACCAGACCCTTATCCTAGCATGCAACCCAGCAGGTCAGGAAAGGAAGGGGACAAAAGAGCATCCCCCCCTTCTTGAACCATGCCAGGCTGCATGCCCTCAACATTGGAGGATGGGTGCTTTGGAGTGGGGGGCTTTGCCTCCTCCCCACAACCCTGGCTAGTGGTTGTGGGGTTCTGTGGGCAGGGGGCTTTTCAGAATCTGGAAGCCACCTTTAAGAAAGGGGGCCCCTGGATCCCCTTATGTGAATGAGTATGGGGTACTTGTATGGGGTACCCCTTTACCCCAAAAAGCAGTGAAGTGTTAAAAAAAAAACCAAGAGATGGTTTTTGACAAGTCCTTTATTAAAAATGTAAAAAATGTCCCCCCCCCCATCATAGCTCCAACGCGTCTTCTTTCTCCTGTACCAATGTCTTCTTCCTCCAGTAGTGTCTTCTCCCCCTGGTGCTGTCTTCTCCTTGAACCATCTTCTCCTTGAGCTGTCTTTTCCTCAAGTCGTCTTCTTTTTCGCTGCCGCTTACCCACAAAATAAAGCTGTTCTTCTTCAAACGCTGTCACCTGGAGAACCCCCCCCCCCGTGACGACACATGACCTCATCTCCGGGGGCGGTTCTCCGGGTGACATCATCGGCTTCCTGGCCTGATCCTTAGCAACCTGCTACATAGAGTGTTTAAAACAAGGAAAGAAAAAAAACGCAAAACACATAAAAAATTGCATCAAACACAACACTTGTTTCTGGTGTGATTCCATTGAAGTCTATTACACGCAAAATGCAAAAGTCTCTGACCCTTTCCAGAAACTGCTGCAAAATGCATAGATGGGAACGTGTACCATAGAAAACCATGTTAAATGGACTGTAGTGCGTTTCCGCAAACTGCAAAATGCACTAAAAAATGCATAGGTGTAAAACCTAAGGTAAATTAAATAAGATAACAGAATCCCAATAAACTCAAATTAGCTTGGTTTATGTGAGAGCTATTGATTACAGAGAATGTAGAATCTCATGAGAACTTGATAAAGTTAAAAATAAGTTACAGCGAAGATTACGAAAATAGAGCCAGACGTTCAAACTTGCGCATAAGGGGAATACCTGAAACTGTGACAGACCTGCAATCTACTATTACTGCTCTATTACAAGAACTAAAGCCAGATATCCCTATTGAACGTTTAGAACTGGACAGAGTACACAGAGCCCTCACAGCCAAAAAGAAAGATGGACCCCCACGTGATATAATCACAAAATTTCATTATTACAGAACGAAAGAACAAATACTAATTGCTGCAAGAGAAAAAAAGGAACTTAATTTTCAAGGACACAATTATCAAATTTTTGCTGACCTATCCCAACTTACTATTACTAAAAGACGATCAATGAAACCCCAACTAATGGAACTGCAACGCCACAACATTATGTATCAATGGGGCTTCCCCTTTTCAGTCAGATTTAACTACCAAGGTACAATTTACAGAAGCAGATCAGCAGATGAACTACAACAAACCCTTTTAAAATTAAATCTGACAGAACCCACAAGCAGCAACTCTCCCACACGCAGAAGAATGGCGTCATCTTCACCTTCAGGCAGCACCCAGAAAATTTCAGAACAAAATGGGAATCATCATTCTCACAAAAGAGGCCGTTATGCCACATCATCCATGGACCAAGAAGATTCAATGGACTGACATCCTAATTCCTGATATCTCTTCATTTATTATACTAAGAGATGGTTCTCTATAAAAAACCTATATTTATAACTGAATGTAACTGCATTCTGATAGTCACACACTGTGTGGGATCATGTTACATTCCAGTTATATTTCTTATTACTTCTGATTCATATAGCCTTAGAATATATAAGTGAAATAAGGAAATTCTTGTTCAGTTATATATTATCAGGTAATAATAGATTTATTACTTTTTAGGACAAATATGTTCAATAATCCAGAAGTAATGGAAGCTTTTTCTTTCTTTTCTTAAAACAAATATATTATTATCTAACTAGTTCCTAGAATTATGTTTTTGTTTATTCTAATCTGAAGCAATACAACCTCAATTTTATGAGTTAACATATCTAAACAGTTGCATATGAATAAAATATGTAATTGTTTACTCTAAAATGGTTAAAATCCCAAAATAATTCAAACTATCTTCATCAATACCAAAGTTATTAACAGTACCTTTCTAACTGAATTATTTAGCCTAGGGCAAGACTAACCATATACAACCACCCTGGAATAAATAATTTCAACAAAAACTATATTCTGCACTCCAATTAATGAAACATCATTTTGATGTCTTTTGACATAGCACTTCTCTCCTGTAAGCAGAAGATCCGTGTACCCCCATTAGCCCTCCTCATTCTCCCAATCATATTATGTGGGAGTGTGACGAAGGCACTTATTCCCCTGAGAGAGATATTTACTCTCTTTCACGGGTAAATTGTGATTACTTGCAAAAAATAATTTATACAATGTATCATTTAATCTCATATGTTTTTTGTTTACTCTTTACTCCAGAATTCACTGGTTTCTTTTCTATCTATTCATCTCTTCAGTCCACACAGGTTGATCTGCACAGTCAGCTCTGCATAACAAAAAGTAAGTCAAAACTATTTGATCTATTGCCATGGCACCACTGAATATACTTTCCCTGAATGTTCAGGGAATAAATGTCCCTCAAAAAAGGACCAAAGCCTTCCGTACTTTCCATAACAAGAAGGCTCACATAGTATGCCTCCAAGAAACACACTTCACCAAAGATTCTACTCCAAAATATATTTCTCCTTTTTATCAACAAATTTACACGGCTTCTGCCTGTACCAAGCAAAGGGGAACTCTAATTGCATTTCACCGATCCACACGATTCACCTTATCATCAGAAATTAAAGACCCAGAAGGTAGATACCTGATACTCATGGGTTATATAATGGATACAGCAATCACTGTGATTTCCTACTACGCTCCTAACAAACAACCTACACCATTCCTCTCACATATATTACAAGTGATTAATTCACACAAAATAGGAACAGTGATAATGTGTGGGGATTCGAACCAGGTCCTCCTCCCATTTCTAGATAAATCACCTTTTACACCATCCAAAATAACCTCTAGATTACCTTTTTCTCAACTTCTTTCCAAATACAATCTGGTAGATTCATGGAGAGAAAGTAACCCAATGAAAAAGAAATTCACTTATTTCTCGCACCCTCATCAAACCTTCACCAGAATAGATCATATTTTTCTAACAATAGGAATGATACCAGAAATTATTGCATCAGATATAATTCCGATTCCGTGGTCTGACCATAATGCAGTATACACTACTATAGCCTCAGCCATACCAAAAGCGCATGACCCAACGTGGTACTTACCGGACATAATGCTCAAACACCCACTACATCAGATGGCCATTGAACAAGCTTTAAAGGAATACATATCAGTTAATAATACAACAGACATCTCCCCAATAACACTGTGGGAAGCTCATAAGCCTGTCTTGCGTGGTACAATACAAAGACAAATGGCACTATTTAAACGGGAACGCAAAAATCTAGCAAAAAAACTAGAACTCAATTTTAATGCAGCCTACATATCATTTCAAGATAATCCATCTCAGAGTACAAAATCTCATCTGGAAAAATCTAGATTGGAATACGATCTATTTCTCACTGAGTCAGTTGATAAATCCCTCAAACGCTCCAAACACAATTTCTACATGAATACAAACAAACCTGGTACATATTTGGCTCGGGCATTAAATTCAACTAACAAATCTTTCAAACCAATACGTTTGAAATTATCAAAAAATGTTTACACTTGTAATCCAGTTAAAATAGTCCATAAATTTCACTCACATCTCGCAACTTTATACAAGACAAACAATGAATTTAATCCTACAGAAGCTGAATCCTTCTTCTCAAAAATAAACTTACCTGAGTTATCTCAGAATCAAAAAAGCAGTTTGGATGAGCCTATAACTATAGATGAAGTTGCTAACGCCATAAAAGACCTAAAACTTAACAAAAGACCAGGCCCAGACGGCTACTCGGCTTTATACTATAAAACATTCTCAGAAATACTCTCTCCCATTCTCACTGAAACTTTTAACAAACTTCTAGATGGACATTCTTTTCGGCAAGAAACACTAATGGCAATTGTTTGTATGATCCCAAAACCCCTTTCTGATGATACTTCCTGTGTGAATTATCGGCCTATCTCTCTGTTAAACCTCGATATTAAATTATTAGCAAAAATAATAGCAAAACGCCTCAATAGCATTATAGGAAAATTAATACATAGAGATCAAGTAGGCTTCATGCCAAATAGACAGGCAGGCGATAATATACGCAGGGCAGTGTTATTGGCACATATTGCTAAAAAACGGAAAATCCCTTTATGTTTACTATCTCTCGATATTAAGAGGGCATTTGACACAGTATCCTGGCAATATATGCAATATTCATTACAAAAATGGGGTTTTGGACCCCACTTTTTAACATGGATCAAAGCATTATATAATAAACCCAAAGCCTATATAAAATATGCTGGATACAAATCTGAAGCCTTTAATATCGAAAGAGGTACCCGACAGGGTTGCCCATTATCTCCCTTATTATTTGCCCTTATACTCGAACCCATGGCCCAATACATCAGAACAAACCAAACTATAACTGGCATTGAAGTAGGAGGTATTACACACAAATTATGTATATTTGCAGACGATATATTACTTTTTCTATCATCACCACAGGTCTCTGGTCCTAACTTAATACCAGCTCTTGATGGATTTGCAGCCCTATCCGGCCTTATGATTAATCCTAAGAAATGCCTAGTGCTTAATATTTCACTCACAAACATGGAATTGATCCCGGCTAAGGCTGCACTCCCATTCACATGGGCAGAAAAATCAATCCCATATCTTGGAATTCATTTAACAGCATCTCATTCTGACTTATTCTCAACCAATTATCCTCCTGTATTAAGACAGATCACAAATCTAATAAAACAATGGTCGCAACTTCCTTTATCCTGGATAGGGAAAATTAATGCAATCAAAATGACTATTCTACCCAAATTGCTTTATCTATTCAGAGTCCTCCCTATTCCAATTCCTTCCTATTTTTTGAGAATAGTACAAAAAAGAGCAACTTCGTTTATATGGGGCTCTTCTAAACCACGTATACCTATACACACACTACATCTTCCCAAAAATAAAGGAGGCCTGGGATACCCTAATTTTACTAACTACTACAGAGCAGCACATTTGGCCAGTCTGTCCAAATACCATGCAAAACAGGAAATCCCATTATGGGTATTTATAGAGGCTTCAGAAAATGACCCTCTATTAATATCAAATTTATTATGGCTTGATCCTAAAGACCGCTTTAAAATTCATAATCCCATAACTAAACACTTCTTATCTCTCTGGGATAAACTAAAAACCAAATATCAGTTACAATCTCCACACAATCCTCTCCTTTCTTTTATCAGAAATCCGGCCTTTTATCCGGCATGGATCTACCCAAATTCTTTTAAAGCTTGGACAACATCAGGCATTCAGACACTAAATGACTTCATAGCATCTAAATCATTCCTTTCATTCCCATCGCTTAGAGAAAAATATGATCTACCAAACTCTGAGATATTTAGATATCTCCAAATCAAAAATTTCTATACACCATTCCTAAAGGGGGATACACCATTATCCCAATTATCCATTTTTGAATCAATCTGTACAAAAGATCCACTTGCTAAAGGTACAATTTCATCACTTTATAATCAATTATATGGAGTAGCAAATCTTAATAGACCCTCTTACGTTCAGAGGTGGGAGGAGGACCTGGGACGAACTTTAGAAGACACGGACTGGTCTAACATATGGCTCACATCTAAGTCATCTTCACCCAACATCTTAGCACTGGAGACAAATTATAAAGCCCTAACTCGCTGGTACCTTGTACCCGCTAGAGTGGCAAAATATTCACCTAATACCTCAGCTCTTTGTTTTCGAGGATGCCCAGAAATAGGCACATATTTACACATATGGTGGACGTGCCCAGTAATCCAAACCTTCTGGAAGGAAGTTTTCGTGATTGCATCTAAAATATTTAAAAAGATAATACAACCAGATCCATATTTAACTTTACTTAATCTAAAACCGGAATGGTTAACACTCTCTCAATTCAAACTTATGATCCAACTAATAACGGCTGCAAAACAAACAGTGGCCAAGGCATGGAAATCTCCTACATTGGTACTAGCAGAAACAATTCACAGAATGAATAATACAATGTCCCATGTTAAGATGGTAGCCATCGATCAAAATCAAATTCCAAAATTTGAAAAACTTTGGCACCCTTGGATAAAACAACAGTTCCTGTCAAATTTCAATGACTCTGTCCTGTTGCCATGGTAACAGATTAAATGACTTACAGAGACACCCATTCTAAGGCTTCAAAGAGAACTAAAAAGAATAATAAACTGACGAGCGGGACAACCTTGTGGACCATACCTCTACCTTTCAACCCTTTTTCTTCTTTCTCTTTCCTTTTCTCCACCTTACGATTAAAGCTCATTATCAGAATTTATTTGACCTATATACACTCTACTTGTAAACAATATGTATAGTAGGTATAAATCATTTAAATACCTACAAAAGTAACTAAGGAAATGATATATATCTTTAATTTAGGTTTACGTGAACCCAATGTTTAATATTTGAAATTTCATGATATTTACCTATATAAACCCTACTGTAAAACAATGAGCTTACTTTATAGATCCTTGTAAACTTACTTTATGTATCTTTATAACATTGTATACTCAATAAACTTCTTTTGACAAGGAAAAATAAGTTACAGTGCTTTCATACCACATTGTGTCATGTTACAAGCAAAAACATAAATGTATTTTATTAGAATTTTATGTGATAGACCAGTGGATTCTCAAACCGTGTGCCGTGGCACACTAGTGTGCCGCATGAGATGTGAGGTTTGCAGGTGTGCTGTGGGAGTTTTGAAAAATATTTAAAAATTGCTAGCGTTTTGAAACATATTGAAAAATTAAATGGTAAATCAATGTCACAAAAGTTAAATTGTAACATATATAAAAACGCAATCTCTGTCACTGGTTTCTTTTGTAACGCAAGACTTGTGCGAGATCTTGGGAGAATTCGATCACTCTAATTATATTATAAAAATAGAGTCTGTTCTATTCCAACTTTGATGCTTATAAAGTTTGTTCATTGTTTAGCGATGGAGAAATACTAAATCGTGTCTGGAACTGTGAAAGAGAAACTGCAAGGAAGCAAGCGAAAGTACAAAGAAAATTACAATCACTTCAATCTGATTTGCTCGCGAAAGCAGGCACATCCTTCACATTAAATTTAAAATTTTATATATATATGTAAAAATAAATAAGTTCTTCACCACAAAAATTGTTAAATCTTTTCAGGTGTGCCGTGAAAATTTTTAGATCTTTTTGGTGTGCCGCAAGACAAAAAAGTTTGAGAGATACTGTGATAGACCAATACAAAGTGGCACATAAAAGTGGAAGGAAAAATATAAATGGTTTTCAAAATTTTTTACAAAAAAAAATTTGAAAAATATGGCGTGCATTTGTATTCAGCCCCCCTGAGTAGAACCACCTTTCACTGCAATTACAGCTGCAAGTCTTTTGGGGTATCTCTACCAGTTTTGCACACCTAGAGAGTGAAATTTGTGCTACTTCTCCTTTGCAAAAAAGCTCAAGCTCTGTCAGATTGGTCAGAGAGCATCTGGTGAACAGCAATTTTCAAGTCTTGCCACAGATTCTCAATTGGAATTAGGTCTGGACTTTGACTGGGCAATTCTAACACATGAATATGCTCTGATCTAAACCACTCCATTATAGCTCTGGCTGTATGTTTGGGGTTGTTGTCCTGCTGGAAGGTAAACCTCCGCCCCAGTCTAACAGGTTTTCTTCTAAGATTGCCCTGTATTTGGCTCCATCCATCTTCCCATCAACTCTGACCAGCTTCCCTGTTCCTGCTGAAGAAAAGCATCCCTACAACATGATGCTGCCACCATTGGGCTGTATATGCAGTGTTAGTTTTCCGCCACAAATAGCATTTTGCGTTAAGGCCAAAAATTTTAATTTTGGTCTCATCTGAGCAGAGCACCTTCTTCCACATGTTTGCTGTGTCCCTCACATGGCTTCTTGCAAACTGGAATTGGGATTTCTTATGGCTTTCTTTCAACAATGGCATTCTTCTTGCTACTCTTCCATAAAGGCCAGATTTGTGAAGTGCAGGACTAATAGTTGTCCTGTGGACAAATTCTCCCACCCAAGCTGTGGATCTCTGCAGCTCCTCCAGAGTTATTATGGGCTTCTTGGCTGCCTCGCTGATTAATGCTCTCCTTGCCTGGCCTGTCATTTTAGGTTGATGGCCATGTCTTGGTGGGTTTGCAGTTGTGCCATACTTCTTCCATTTTCAGATGATGGATTGAACAGTGCTCCAATTTTTTTTATACCCTAACCCTGCTTTAAACTTTTTCACAACTTTATCCCTGACCTTTCTGGTGTGTTCCTTGGCCTTCGTGATGCTGTTTGTTCACTAAGGTTCTTTAACAAACCTCTGAGGGCTTCACAGAACAGCTGTATTTATACTGAGATTAAATTACACACAGGTGGACTAATTAGGTGACTTCTGAAGGCAATTGTTTCCACTAGATTTTAGTTAAAAGCATAAAAGGGGCCTGAATACAAATGCATGCCATACTTATCAAATATTTATTTGTAAAAAAAAAAAAATTGAAAACCATTTATACATTTTCCTTCCACCTCTACTCACACTTCCTCTGGATCAAATGTGGGTGTAGGTTTGTGTATATGGAATTGTATTTTTTTTTTTTTTTCTTTCGGTTGAACTTGATGGTCTTTTTTCAACCTGACTAACTATGTAACAATTATGTGCCAATTTGTGTTGGTCTATCACATAAAATCCCAATAAAATACATGTACGTTTTGGTTGTAACATGACAAAATGTGGAAAATTTCAAGGGGTATGAATACTTTTGCAAGGCACAGTTCATTACATCCGAATTTCCAAATAACGAAAAATGTGTCTGAATTTCAACGCGGAACAAAACAAACCGCATGTGTCTATTCAGCCCCCTTAACTCTGATATCGCTAACTAAAAATCTAGTGGAACCAATTGCCTTCAGAAGTCATTTAATTAGTAAATAGAATCCACCTTTGCGTAATTTAATCTCAGTATAAATATAGCTGTTATGTGAAGCCCTTACAGGTTTATTATGGAACTTTAGTGAAAAAACAGCACGATGAAGGCCTCAGAACACACCAGACAGGTCAGGGATAAAGTTGTGGAGAAGTTTAAAGCACGGTTAGGTTATAAAAAAATATCCCAAGCTTTGAACATCTCACAGAGCACTGTCAATCCATCATCCAAAAATAGAAAGAGTATGGCACAACTGAAAACCTACGAAGACATGGCCATCCACCTAAACTGACAGACCGGGCAAGGACAGCATTTATCAGAGAAGCAGCCAAGAGGCCCATGGTAACTCTGGAGGAGATACAGAGATCCACAGCACAGGACAGGTCACTCGTGCAGTTTGAGTGAAAGCCATGTGGGGGACACAGCAAACATGTGTCAGAAGGTGCTTTGGTCAGATGAGACCGAAATTTAACTTTTTGGCCTAAAAGCAAAACACTATGTGTGGCGGAAAATGAACACTGAACATCACCCTGAACAGACCATCCCCACCGAGAGACATGGTGGTGGCAGCGTCATGTTGTGGGGATGCTTTTCTTCAGCAGGGAAGCTGGTCAGAGTTGATGGGAAGATGAATGGAGCCTAATACTGGGCAATTCTAGAAGAAAACCTGTTAGAGTCTGCAAAAGACTTGAGACTGGGGTGGAGGTTCACCTTCCAGCAGGACAACGACCCTAAGCATACAGCCAGAGCTACAATGAAATGTTTAGATCAAAGCCTATTCATGTGTTAGAATGGCCCAATCAAAGCCCAGACCTAAATCCAATTGAGAATCTGTGGCAAGACTTGAAAATTGCTGTTCACAGATGCTCTCCATTCAATCTGACAGAGCTTGAGCTATTTTGCACAGAAGAATAGGCAAACATTTCACTCTAGATGTGCAAAGCTGGTAGACACATACCCAAAAAGACTTGCAGCTGTAATTTCTTCACTGTCGGCAAGGATGTGGAATTCCCGTAAATAAATAAAATATAATAAAACTTTTTCGCAGAAGGGAGTTTAACAAGACTTGTGGCCACTCATTAAAATTAGAAGAAAAGAGGTTTAACCTTAAACTACGTAGAGGGTTCTTTACTGTAAGAGCGGCAAGGATGGGGAAATCTCTTCCACAGGCGGTGATCTCAGCGGGGAGCATCGATAGTTTCAGGAAACTATTAGATAAGCAACTGAACGACCACAACATACAGGGATATACAATGTAATACTGATATATAGTCACACACATAGGTTGGACTTGATGGACTTGTGTCTTTTTTCAACCTCACCTACTATGTAACTATGCAGCTAATGAGTACAGGAACTCGTTCCAACCCTTCATGCCTGAACCTAGACCTATCACCTCCATCAAACTTATTGAATGACCAATCCACTTTGTCAAATGCCTTTTCTGCATCTGTAGAGAGATTAAAAATGTGATTAGGCCTTGACAGGGTGGAGAAGATCCCATTAAGCGTGCAAATTGTCCCATCACTCGCCTCCCTACTAGTCATAAACCTGACCTGGTTACAATGTATAGGCTTTTGGAGACAGTGATCCAGATGAGTCGTGAGAGTTTTAGTAAACACTGTTTCAGGTCCACTTTTAGTAGGAATATGGGTCATCACTAGTTGGGACAACGTGTAATATTGTTCCCATCCTTTGGTATGACTGAAATGTATGTGGCCAGAGATTCTGGGCATATCTGATGGGGATGTTTAAGTGTGTAAAATGTTTTGACAAACTCTGTCACCAACTGGTCTTGAAAATGTGCAAGCCCTAGGGTTTTACCAGTCTCTCTGTATGAATTTGTCATTTGTAATAGGTTTCTCCAGTACTTCAACTACTTCAGGTTTGAGATATAGCATTGTGGATTGTATTTCTTACCTTCTCCTTGTAAGCTGCAATGTGAGTAGAGTCCTTTTCTCAACGTCATATAGATTGGCACAGTAGTAGGCTGCTATCTCCAAAGACAAATGTCTCTCATGTCGTATGCGCTGTGGGTGCCCGGCTGTGAAGTCACAGCGGTGCACCCACAGTTACAATGCCAGCGCCGCCAAGCCGAGGGGGAGACGAGTGAGGCTTTGTTCCCCTGCATCGCTGGACCATGGGACAGGTAAGTGTCCGATTATTAAAAGTCAGCAGCTGCAGTATTTGTAGCTGCTGACTTTTATTTTTTATTTTTTTAAGCGGAACTCTGCTTTAAATAACAGAAGTAAGTAGCGTACTCACATTTGGTAACTGGAATAAAATCATTCCTCTAAAAGTCCATATAACAATTCTCATATCTCATGGGGTTATAAGGTAGTGTGATCAACTGACATGTTTCAAGGATTTTTCCTCTTCCTCAGAGCCTTATGGAACCAAGTCTGGTCTGCATGTTTACATGTAATGGACTGAATGGATGGTTTAACCTTGGGGGAATAGTTTTCCTTTGCTGACGGGTTAATCTTTGCTCATCACAGCACACTATATCAATAAACACGATGGATAGAAAAGCAAATCCTAATACTAGTACTGAAAAGTATATGTGTATATACATATATAGAGGCTCACACACATATGCGTACAAAGTGCAATATACAGTATGTAATATAGGATGTTCCATTACATGGCTGTAGAGTAATTCAAATCTTTGTGATAATTAATAACAGATAAAAAGCATAGACTGCATACGGTAAAAAGATGGCATGAATTAGTTTGGATAGACCCAACCCCGGGGGTCTATGTGTTGAGTGTTTATTTGGTCTTATATACATATAAATATATAGACCTGCATATATAATACAATAGGTGAGACAAATGAGGTAACCAACACAAAGAACGCCGTCCACCAACCTGAAAAAAAAAAGAGCTTTGCACCCAACAAAGGCTCCCACCATCTGACAATTCTTAAATAACTAAGGGGCGGGGTCCCTCAGTGACATCATCGGGTGACGTCATTGACTGGCGCAACCGGGGGCATGCTGGGTCGATGATATCCCAAGGGGGTAGGGTCACCAGGTGGCATCATCGGATGGCTCCACCTTAGTTATTTAAGAACTGTCCCACGGTAGAGCTGTCAGGCACCGGGAGCCTTCGTTAGGTGTCCTTTTTTTGGTGGAGGAATGGTCAGCGGCAAGCATTCATCATGATTGACATTGGATCTGCTTCTGGGGACATTTATTTTTGTTTTGTTTTTAGTTTTTTTTAATAAAGGACTTGTCAAAAACTGTTGTGTTTTTATTCACTTTTTTTGGCAATGAGTAGGGTAGGGGGTACTATTTTCTCATTCACATGTGGGGGCTGGGATCTGGCCCCCCCCTTGTTAAAGGGGGCTTCCAGATTCCAATAAGTCACTCCCGCACCCCCACAACCATTGGGCCAGGGTTGTGGGGAAGAGGCCCTTGTCCTCATCAACATGGGAACAAGGTGCTTTGGGAAGGACCCCCCTACCCCAAAGCATGGGGGGCCATGTTGAGGGTATGCGGCCTGGTATGGTTCAGGAGGAGGGGACGCTCACTGCTGCCCCCTTTCCTGGCCTGCCGGGCTGCATGCTCGGATAAGGGTCTGGTATGGATTTTGGGGGGCCCCATATTATTTTTTATGATGGCATGGGGTTTCCCTTAAAATTCATAGGGCCTATTATGGATTGGGGTAGGAATTTTTAATTGCTGGCAATTGTTTTGTTTACATTCATTACATCCCATTACATACCCCATTACGTTCCGCTGACAGTTGATGAGTCATTGGTCTATTTAAAGTGGAGTTCCACTTGGTTTTGTGTTTACTAAAAGTCAGCAGCTACAAAAAGCATAGCTGTTGACTTTTAATAAACACACACTCACTTGGTCAAGCAATGCGGCTGCCCGAGCCCATGGTGCCAGCCTCACTAGTGTTGGCACCCTGTTGTGACAGCTTGCAGCTTCACAGCTGGGTGCGCACTGCCCGCCAAAAAAAGCTTCTCACACCGCTCCTTCAGTGGCCGCATCGTCTGGGCGCCAGCTGGCGGCTACAATGGCGGCGAACGCACGGGCAGTGGCAGAGTCAGGGGCTATGGAGTCCCCAACGGGAGCAGAGATCCTAGCAGCCATCACAGCATGTAAAGAAACCCTGACTACCAAGACAGACATCCTAACAGTAGATGTAAGTCTCATCCGTCAAGACATGGACAAATTCCGATCATGTATATCCGAAGTAGAGGACAGGGTCTCCACGGTGGAGGATGCGATCCGGTCGGATTCCAGAGAGGTGAAGGCCTTGCAGCTTCAGGTGAAGGCGCTACAGGAACGAGCCATAGACACCGAAAATCACCTTAGGTGTAACAACATTCGCATAATTGGTTTACCTGAGAGAGTTGAGGGCTCCAGACCGGCAGAGTTCACTGAACAGCTACTATCCACCTTGTTTAATCTGGGTAATATGCCACCCACTTTTGTTGTTGAAAGAGCCCATAGATTCCCACCACTCCCTCCGAGACCCGGGGCCCCTCCACGCCCCTTCCTGCTACGCTTGCTAAACTACCGGGATCGTGACCGTATCTTGGCGGCGGCCCGAACCATGCCGGAAATCAAGTATGAAAATACTAGACTGTCCTTCTTTCCTGATTTCTCCCAAGAGGTGCAGCAGCGCCGCAAATCTTTCACAGATGTCAAACGTCGACTCCGAGAGAAGGGAATACGATTTGGCCTTCTATATCCCAGCAGATTGAGGATCACAGACGGTGACACCACCCGCTTCTTTGATACCCCCGAAGCCGCTGCGGCATGGTTGGATACCCGCTAGTGTCATATCAACAACTGGAACTTTTATGGCTCTATGATTTGCTGGACCCAGCTGCATACCCCACCTCCATATAAAGATCCTCATCTTTGTCCCCTCTGGATTCCCAGCACAATTTATTTTCGGCTCCCACTTTCTTCTGCATTACTGTACCTCGACATTATCCTAACTTTATACTCGGTCCACTTTGATGTTGGAACTAACGCTAGCGTCTCCTGCCTGAGGAGCTCCAGCAGCGAACATACAGACTTTGTTTTTTTATGTTGTTTTTGTTCTGTTTTTTTCACCGCTAAACGGTGATCAGTCCACAGGTGCTCTGGTTCTTGGGATTCCCCCCCCCCCCCCATCGATCCAGAGATCACCACTCGCACCCATGTTCCCTATAGACAGAGTATGGTGAATGGTTATAATCCACTCCTAGATATCTGTTCTCTGAGATTCACCAGCTACGGGAACTAACGGAGGTTTATCCTCTGATTCTGGACTGACATGTTAGTGTAGTGCACTGAGCTAAGGTTGCCACTACAGTTCTAAAGTTTTTTTTTTTTTGTTTAGGGGTAAAACTATCCCCAGCCTTCTCCCTCATTTTGGAAGAGAGATGGGGCATAGTAGGAAAGGCACATCGTGCCTGGGTTTGTTTGAAACTGTTTTAAAGGTTTGTATCTTTTTTTCTTTTTTTGGTGCAAGGTTCTGAATAAGTCTAAATGTTGCTAACACATGGTGTGCTATGTCAAGGATTTTGCTGCCCATGGTTCGCTCCCCAATTCACTCTCTCACTCATCCTGGTTGGTTCTCACCCTTTAATATAGATGGCTAATCCCCCTGCTGATTCCTTTGCAGTCCTTTCCTGGAATGTCAGAGGTCTTGGATCAAAATTCAAGCGAGCTCTCCTCTTCCAGTACTTAAAATCCCACTCCCCCCAACTCATTCTTCTTCAAGAGACCCATATTTTAGGCAGCAAAGTCCTGACATTGAAAAAACCATGGATACAGAGGGCTATTCATGCCACATACTCTACATCAGTGTTTCTCAACTCCAGTCCTCAAGGCGCACCAACAGGTCATGTTTTCAGGATTTCCCTCAGATGAAATGGCTGTGGTAATTACTAAGGCAAAGAAACTGATCAAATCACCTGTGCAAAATAGTGGAAATCCTGAAAACATGACCTGTTGGTGCGCCTTGAGGACTGGAGTTGAGAAACACTGCTCTACATATGCAAGGGGTGTGTCGATCCTTATACACAAGAACTTCCCATGTGTGATTGAAGAGGTGTGCACAGACCCACAGGGTAAATTTGTTATTGTTGTATTTACATTATGGTCTCACAGATATATTGTCATTAATATGTATATCCCTCCACCTTTCTCACCTGTATTGTTATATGCGGTTATGGAAAAGATTGCACCCTTCTGTCCTGGGAAAATTCTAATTATGGGGGACTTTAATGCTATCATGTCCCCGGAATTGGATAGACCTGCTCCGCCAAAGCATCATTGCATGGATTTCTCTGTTTGGGCTCAGGCAGTAGCCCTCAAGGAGATTTGGCGGTGGAAGCACCCTACCACCAGAGTCTACTCGTGTTTTTCAGCATCCCACAAAACTGCATCCCATATAGACCTGGTCTTTTCTAATCCCCCATTGTTGGCAGATGTGCTGGAGGCAACCTACTTACCAAGTGGTTTGTCTGATCACAGCCCATTGGTGGTGACGCTTCGCTCTCCTGCATCCCGGAGTGCTGCACTGTGGAGGCTGGGGGCTCACTGGGTCTCACATCCGGAAATAACTGAAATTGTACCCCCCTTATTAGCTGATTACTGGGAGCGGAACACTGGGTCCTCCTCCCCTGAAATCACTTGGGATGCATTTAAAGCATATACGACGGGACAATATATCTCATCCATTGCCCATATTAAAAAGAAACAATTAAAGGAAACCCAACTATTACAACAATCGGTGACAAATCATACCTCTATATACAGCTCAGATCCCACACCATTTCATTTTGACTCACTTATGGCAGCCCAGAGAGAACTGAATATTCACCTGAAAGAGGTCACACGACTTGCAGCTCATAGGGGCAGACAAAGAACTTTTGAACAGGGTGACAAAAATGGTCGCCCGCTCGCCCTATTGGCGCAGAATGACCAACCACTCACGCTTGTCTCCAACCTGCGGAATTCTGATGGGGACACGGTGACTTCCCCCTCGGAGATTCTGCAAACGTTTACTGCTTTTTACAAAAGGCTGTATACTTCCACGTCGCCCTCTGATTTTCAGCCTGGGCGGCTGCGGGACCTGTTAGATCCCCTGGCGCTGGGCTGGCTTTCGGACCCGGAGCGTGAGACGCTAGTTAGGCCATTTACAGCCCTGGAAGTTCTGAATGCCATCCAATCCTTCCCCACTGGTAAGGCACCGGGGCTGGATGGCCTCCCGATCTACTTTTATAAGTCGCATGGAGATCTCCTGGCACCCCTGTTGGCCCAGTTATATAATAGGTGTTTAAAACATGGTAAACTGCCCGACTCAATGTATCACGCATATCTGACTCTAATTTACAAACCCTCTAAAGACCCAACCTCTTGCGCTTCATATCGGCCAATTGCATTGCTAAATAATGACTTTAAAATTTTGACCAAATTACTTGCTCTACGACTATACCCCCTACTACCTTCAGTCATTGATTCAGATCAAACTGGCTTTATGCCCCGTAGATCCACTGATATCAACCTCAGAAGATTATATGCCAACTTCAATGGCTCCAGGTACTGTACAAATGCCCCACTTCATCGGTGAGACTGGGGGGTGGACTATCAGCTCCCTTTAAGCTCACTAGAGGAACCCGACAGGGCTGTCCTCTCTCTCCAGCTTTATTTGCCTTAGCTATTGAATCGGTGGCGGAGGCGCTGCGTACATCCCCACATATTAGAGGTCTTCGTATTGGCTTGCTGGAGGAGAGACTGGCCCTGTACACGGACGACATGCTATTGTTCCTCAATGATGCTGGTCCGTCCTTGCAGGGACGATAGACCAGGCGGCCAAAACCACCTCCCCACCAAACTGTGCCCTAAAATGGGTTGAAACGTTTAAGTACCTAGGGGTTCATATATCCACACAAGCATCAGATTTCATCCCACTTAGCCTTACCCCTACACTCCTGGACACTAAGACAAAACTTAAATCATGGAGTAACTTACCTCTATCAGTTTGGGGACGAGTAAATCTCCTCAAAATGAAAATTATCCCCAAACTCACATATCTATTCCGTCACTCCCCTCAGTGGATACCAAAATCCTTTTTTAAAAAACTGAATCAATTGTTCTCATTCTTTATCTGGGGATCCTCACCACCCAGGTATAGAATCAACCTTGATGCGGCCATCAACGCAGGGCGGTATGGCATTTCCTGATTGCTATAAATATTTTTTAGCTACCCAACTGGTGACAGTGGCTTGGTGGCTGCACCCAGACAAAACGAATTCATCCACAGCCCTAGAGGCCACGATAGTGGGCTCGTTGGAAGCCCTGCAATTTCTGGTATTCAGAGGCCCTCGAGCCCCATATCCTCTGACACCCTCTATGCATACCACCCTGCGGGCTTGGCGGGCAGGACTAGAGATAGAAAAGTACAAATCAACCGAGATCTCTCCTAACACCCCGATCTGGTTGAACCCTAATTTGCCACACATTTACAAACTTCCCGACCCCTTCGCATGGACCAAATATGGTATAAAAATTCTTTCCCACATAGTGTCACAAACGTCATTATCTCCCCTTTCACACCTTTCCTCTATATATAACGTGCCTCAGCATTATCAATTTCGTTATCTCCAACTGTTACATGCTTTTGCTGCGCAGTTCCTGCATCATGGTTCAGTAGGGGCTGGAGAAGACACTCAGAACTAGATGTGCAGAGAAACCTACCTCACAGCTATATGCGCATTTGATCTGTGTGTCTCTCCCACCTCTAGATAAACTCTGGTCTCGCTGGCAGCTTGACATACCCTCACTGGACAATGATGATTGGGATGATGTCTGGGATTTTCCTTTCAGCTCTTTAGTGTCTATGCGGGATCGGCTGATCCAATTTAAGCGTATAGAGCGTATATTACTCCACATAGACTTCATAAAATGAACCCTACATGTCCATCCGAGTGTTGGAGATGTGGAATCTCCCCAGGAGATTTCTCCCATATTTTCTGGCATTGCTCTGCAATTCAGCAATATTGGAGTGAGGTGATTGACACGGTCAATAGAGTAGCATCAATCACATTACCACAAGCCATGGAAGTCTGTCTTTTGGGACTAATCGAAACACTTGTACCAACAATAGCAAAACGCACATTGGTAGGGTTATTACTATTCTATGCCCGGAAAAATATTGCCATACAATGGAAGAAGCCCACCCCCCCTTCTTTGACACAATGGAAAAGTCTGGTCAATGATAACCTTCCTTTATATAAAGACACATACTTCAATAGAGGGTGCCCGATGACGGACATGGTTAGATGAAGCGGAAACAGCTTGTTGAGTTTCTAAGATAATATGATGGGGGTTGTGAATAATAAAGTATTGAGGAGTTCGGTCCTGCTTGTCATGATTGGGAGGGGGGACTTGACGTATCAAGGAACCTCTAAAAAGATACAAGAAGCAAGACATGGGTTTAGCTTAACATATGATAAACACAAATTATAGTATCTCGCCATGTAACAGATATGATACCTTGTATAAGCACCGCAGTTTTGTGAGTTGTGTATGTATTGTTTGTCTCGAAAAATGCAATAAAAAATATTTGTAAAAAAAAAAAAAAATTTAGCATGGGGTTCCCCTTAAAATCCACACCAGACCCGAAGGGCCTGGTATGGACTGGGGGGAACCCATACTATTTTTTTTATTTTTTATAATGTGTATTGCCGGGAGCCAGGAATTAGGGATGGGCAAACGGTTAAGCCTGAGCATAAGTTTGGGCTGAACTTTGGTTGTTCAGACATTCGGCGAACAAGGAACATTATGCGGTGTTCGTGGCAAATTCGAAAGCCCTGAAAAAATGTAATTTAAACTTGCTCGCAGCTGTAATGTATTGTTGGTAAGGATGATCCAAACATCCCCCGGTTTGGTTCGCACCAGAACCTGCGAACAGGCAAAAAATTCGGACGAACACACAAACACCGTTAAAGTCTATGGGACATGAACATGAAAAATCAAAAGTACTCATTTTAAAGGCTTATATGTAAGTTATTGTCATAAAAAAAAGTATTTGGGGACACGGGTCCTGCCCCAGGGGACATGTATCAATGCAAAAAAAGGTTCAAAAGTCCGTTTTTTTGGGAGCAGTGATTTTAATAATGCTTAAAGTGAAACAATACAAATGAAACATTCCTTTAAATATTGTGCCTGAGGAGGTGTTTTTTTTCAATGAGTTTTATCTATATTGCCGAGACCTGACAATTCATTACAGCCGCAATCAGTTTTAAATTACTTTTTTTCCTTTAGAAATGTCATTTTGCTGTGGTACTGTTCTAAACATGGGAAAACTGTGCCACTTTACAGGCATACTAGAGACACTCCCCAGGCATGATATTTAAAGCAATATGTGGAAATTATGTGTAGCGCTCAAACATTTAACCCTATAAGTGAAAACATGTGATATAGTGACCCAAAAAATTATTTGGTATAATATAACAAATACTAATGATACTCATACAATTACGGTGAATGAGAAACAAGTAATACACAAAAGTGAAATAACGTGAAATGGAAAAAATGGAAACACAAATTGTGCTAATGAAACACAATGGGATGTAGAATATAGTCATAAGGCGAGTGCATGAGAAGTGGAGAAAGTTCTAATTGCCCCGTTGCCAGGCTGAATATAATCCCGATGAACAAGTAGTTATGCCTATGGACACTCCAAAGGATAGAAAATAGGAGATAAGGTACTCTTACCAGCTATGGTGGACACACATACCATATGGCAGTGGGTCAAACGAGCTTCTAATCCTCCTGGGGATATCGCGCCAGATACAGTAAACAGGGAGCGGCTCCAAATCCCAAGGCCGTACAGTGATCAGCAACCTGCAGCCAAGTAGGTCCAAGGCCCATACACGAAATGATAGTGGATGGATAAACAATAGTATCCAAATGTAAAATGAAAAAGAAAAGGAAAAAGGGGGCTCCAAATGGTGCAGGTCAACCAGGTATGGTTTATTTGAGCATAAAAAATCCTTACAATGACTTGCAAGATAAGCAAGTGTCTAAGAGGACGAAACGCGTCGGGTAGGACCTCACTGCCGCCATACTTTCTACAGCGCTGTTTTTAAGAGTTTCATGTGAGTGTATCTCTTTTTAATAAATTTTGAATTCGTTTACGGAATCACACTATGTGGCTTTTTTCCTTCTTATCACACCATATGACCATCCGTTTTCCATCATTAACCTGAGGGATCCATCAGTGCCTGGTCGGTTCTCGGATTTACACTTTCATCATCATCCTGGAGCACCCATCATCACCCACCACCCAAGCCTGATTTGACCCAGTCGGGCGTACGCCCCCTTGGGTCCACATCATCTGGTAAGCCTCCTCACAGTTGGTGGTGGCGTGTCTTCTCTGTGTCCACTTCAGATGTCACTCAGTTGCTATGTTCTTCACATGAAGTCACTCTTTATATTTGAATCTTATTCACACGGAGGATACTTTCTTCATGGTTTTTGACATCTTTGCCATTTGTTGCACATTTTGTTGAACTTTTAGCGCTACACATAATTTTTTATTTTTTGGTACATGTGTATATCTCATTGGTTGTGTTAGCTGCTCATAGTTATCTTCTTTCTCTGGCCGCGCAGAATTTCTTGTCATCCCTACTGAATTTAAAATTAAAACAAGAAGAAGTGAGCCTGCCCCTATCATGGCGGGATCGAAAGTGGCGAGGACGGCGTGCACCTCAAGCCTCGATAACAATATTTGATAAAAAAGTATCTAACAAAACATGACCATTCCCTTCTAGCAGCACAAATGACCAGCGACAAGGTGGACATTCGCACGGGCACAAAATGTGGCTAAAAAGAACTATGTCAGGGAAGACAAACCAGACACTGCGCTCCAAGCCTCGCAGTGAAAACACCGCGGGTAGGGCATCCAGGTCAATCACACGGATCACATGGTATTCGCTCCGCCAATCACCTGACCGAATTGAAAGCGCCCTCATGATGTGCATTATACACACGCAAGCTCCCACACCAGGAGCGAAATAACACCACTTGCATCATCACAAGAGGAAACGTAAAAAACAAAAATCACATGTTATATATTCCAGGCTGATCATGCGCAATAGCTAAAAGTGGGTGATCTCAATATAATACTGAATGCAGACTAGCAATTCAAAGAGTCACCGCTAGATGGCATATATCCATTCCAGGACGCATCATACATGCCTGAGCTCCCAAGTAGGTGCAGAGGCAATGCCGCAACGTCATCATGAAAAGGTATATTGTAAACGTAAATCATAGCAATCACAAAACAATGAAAGCTCAGAACGAATGCAGCTGAAAATGCCTGGAACCTCAATTACAGATAATGTTATAGTCCCCTTACTGGTTAATATCGAGAACATCACAAAATTATACACATAAATTTATGTATGGATTCTTTTTTTATTTATTTTATCAGCTGATTTTTTTCACTTGATTTATTTCACTGGATATTTCTGATTGAGATATACATGTCACTTTAATGTAAATTTATATATTATGTTCACTTGGTAAAACCATTGGTTTACTATCCCGCGCTGCACTTTTCTATATATTTTTAACCTGGAATTGTGAGGCGGTGGGGTCTCTGTTATGGTGTTCCAAGTAGTGTCTTGGGACACTATGCTTAATGCAACCTTGTTTTATCTTAGCTATGTGTTCATTTACTCTGTTGGAGAAGGTCCCGATGGTACGGCCCACGTACTGTTTTTTGCACGGGCATGTGATTAAATACACTAAAAACCTAGTAGCACATGTATTAAAGTGTTTCATGTTGTAACTCTGCATAGTGACCATAGAAACAAAAGTGGTGGATTTGCCACAAATGTTATGCAGGCACACATTGCACTTTCTACATGGGAAATACCCCTTCCAATCTTGAAAGAAAGAAACAGCACAAGGGGGATCCAGAGTGTTAGGGGCAATCTCTCTCTGAATAGAGTGGGCACCCCGAAAGATGATGCCAGCTGGATCAGGGAGAGAAGGCACCAGAACCCTATCATTCAACAGTTTTTTCCAGTGCCTGTTAAGAATCTTTTTGATCTCTCTATGTTGTATGGAGTAGGAGGTGAAAAAAGACCACTTGAATGTATTCTCTTTTTCTGCTTTGGGATGATTATTCAAAAGGGAAACTCTGTCCACCTGAGCGACCACTTGAATATCAACATCAAGCTCTGTGGACCTATATCCCTTCTCCAGAAATCTCTCCTTTAAAGTCTGGGATTGTAAAAGAAAATCACTGACATTAGTACAGTTCCACCTAAGGTGAAGGAACTGACCTCGGGGGACAGAATTCAACCACTGATTGTGGTGGCAGCTGTCCACGGGAATATAACCATTTCTATCAGTTGGCTTAAAATATGTCTTAAGCACCAAACAACGGTTGATGGCGGAAATCTCTAAGTCCAAAAAACGGATGGTAGTAGGACTAGCCTCGTATTTCAGAACTATACCATGGTCGTTGGTGTTCAAAATAGACATAAAATTGTCCAAGGAAACTATGATATTTAAAGGAATATTTCATTTTTATTGTTTCACTTTAAGCATAATTAAAATCACTGCTCCTTTAAAAACGATTGTTTTACAAACTTTTTTTTGCATTGATACATGTCCCCCAGGGCAGTACCCAGGTCCCCATACACTTTTTATGCCAATAACTTGCATATAAGCCTTCAAATTGAGGACTTTTCATTTTGCATGTTCGAGTCCCATTGACTTAAAAAATCTGTGCATATGCCGATTTGACATTTACAAAGGCATGTTCACTGGCAATAGCGTGCTTTACCATTTGCACATTCGCCCAGTTAAAGTCTTAATTGGCTGAAATGGGAGTAACTAAATGTAGAGCGACCATTATTTCCAGGCTTTCTTAGTAAATGAACCCTTTAGAGTCTGAATAAAAGCAGTATGACTAAAAATGTCCAGTTCACAATAAAGGGGCAGCTCACCTGCACACCACCCAGCATAAAGAATGAGAATGGGCAACTGCTTAGACTGCCAGAGACCAAAGAGTTCACTTCATTCATGAGCACAGAGGACGTCTGTTGCAGAGTGGAAATGTCTGCATGGAATTAGTTCTCCATCTGCTCTGCCAGAGCGTCAAAGTCCTCCTTGGCAGGGATGTATTTTAACAGCTTCCACAAATCAGCTGGAAGGGAAGGTTGGTATAACCAAGGTCTGCGCCTGGGTGGCAGAGGATGGTAGCAAGGGGCAACTGGTGCTATGCTGAGAGCTCTCTTCATGAATATATGACACAGGAGATGGAGTGCCCAGGGAGCTGTTAGGTAGACACAAGGTAGTGCCCAGGGAGCCGTTAGGCAGACACGGAGCGTTATGTAGACACAAAGGTGCCATGTTTGAAGCATTGCCCTCCAGTGCATCTTAGGCGTTAGAGGCAAAATAGTGATGGATATCCAGCTATGACAGGTTTCTCCGCCACTTTCAGACCTGCTTTTGCTTAGATATTGGTATTCTATACCAGGTGTTTATCCATGTTAATTTATAGAAAAGATTAGGCATGCCCGGAGCTCCTAATAGAGGTGTCTCATCCAGCCACGTTCCAGACAAGCTCCTTCCATGATAGGGATTTTCTTTTTCTCTCTTTGTCCTGTTAAGTGTTATCACTGAGAGTAGAAGTGAAAGAAAATATCAAATGATAGGTGACCAGAATCAGGGGAAATCTTTAATTGGGGACACTAAGGGGGTTATTAACAAAAGGCAAATCCACTGTGCACTGCAAGTGCACTTTCAAGTGCAGTCACGGTAGATCTGAGGGGACATGCAAGGAAAAAAAAACAGCATTTTTGCTTGCACATGATTGGATGATAAAATCAGCAGAGCTTCCCCTAATTTCAGAGCTTCCCCTCAAATCTACAGCGATCTACAGTGACTGTAGTGCAAAGTGGATTTGTCTTTCGGAAATAACCCCCATGTCTAATTAACCTGGTGACAAAAAAGGGATCCCCTCACTTTGTAGGAATTTCCTCTCACTTCTTGTTTTGGGACAAGAAGTGAAGAGAAATCTACCCACTGGGACAGGGGTGGCAAAACAAAATTGAAGACATTTTTAATCCCTCCCTTACTCAATCCAAAGCGAAACAAAAAAAAGTTTTACCTTTTGTTCTACTTCTCAGAATTAAACTATCTCAATCAACAATTACTAATTTTAATCCTTATGCACTGATAGTTCAAGGCAAAAAACAATGAAGTTAAATTGAAGAATGACAAATCAAAGCATAAACATATTCATTGAAGTGTGAATGGTGAGTGTTGGTTTAACCGAACTGTGGTACTTGGAAACCAGGCTCCTAACTTACAATACAAAAACTGAGATCCAGTGAGACCGTACAATAAACACGCATTGGTAGCCCAGCGATAGACAATGTAGGGAGACAAGAGAGAAGGGAAAATAGGGAATAGGGCAAGAAGAGAAGAGAGAAGAGAAAAAAAAGGGGGGAGAAAGAAGAGGGAGGGTAACAAGAAGTCACCATTCCTTTATGCCCTTTCGATAGTGGGAGCCCAGGGTTTACGCTGAACGTGATAGGTGCGCTTCAAGGTGGGCATGCCATCAGTTGAGTGTAGTCCACAGAATCAACAAAATGGTGCCAGCAAACCCAGGTGTGTGCATATTTTGAGGGAGTCTCTTGTGCTACACTAACAAGTTCCTCCATTTTGGCCACTTTACATATACGTCGAAGTCGGTCATTGAATTTTGTAGGATCACCAGCAAATTGGTATGACTAAATGCATGGCTAAAGATTTGAAATAAGCTGTCTTGGGGAGAGAGGAGTGATGAAGAAGTAAATGGGCCGGGGTGAAGTTCAGAGTGTAGGTTGTAATTTGGGCAAGAGTTTAGGAATTTCCGACCAAAAAGGTTGGATTGCGGGACATGACCACCAAAAGTGTAATAGGGTGCCTGGTTCGTTATTGCATCGCCAACATTTGGGTGAGACCGTGAGAGAGAATTTATGAAGTTGTAAGGGGGTACTGTACCATCTTAAAAGTACTTTGAATCCATTTTCCTACGTGGAAACATTAATGTAAAAACACAATCTCATTCTTCAGACGATAGGTCCATATTTAAATCCCATTGCCAGACTCAACATGCACAACTAGCCTTAGGTTGATAATCTGAGAACAGGATTGAGTAAATATCTGAAATCAAAAAGAAGGTTGGGATGATCAAAGAAATGTTGTAAATGGACATATGGCCAGAAGGGAAATGACTACTGAAAGAGGTGGGTGAGATAATCTATATAAATATAGATTTATTGTTTTGGGTTATTACTCCTTTAAATAAATTGTTACTCTGATTTTGGAAGTAAGAGATGTTTCTACTGAGAAGGTGGAAGTCTTTTTTAGGTTTGTGTTAACGCATTGATCAAAGTAATGTGATAGCCTGTGTATTGTTAGAAAAGCTGTTATAAAAACTGTCTGAACTTTGATAGGTGAGAAATGCTATGAATAACTGTATGTACATGGGGGAGGTGTTTAGCATGGCTTGGATTGGTAATATCCCTTTGGTGGGCTATATTTTGAATTTATATTATAAATATGCGGGACCAGGACCAATAAATGAAACAGCGTGTAGATCTAATCATCTGTGTTGACATAAATATAGTTGGACCACCAAATCAGTCTAATAGATAGTCTAATAGACAGAAGGTTTAATGAAGAGTATAGGTCACTTCTCACCTCATCCCAAAAATAAGCAAGAAAATATACAAAGGAGGAGGACCCCAGGGATTTTACGGGTGAGAGGGAAATAGGGAGTAGAGAAGTGTAAAAAGGTAAGAGAAATCACAGTACAGAGTACATGTTGGATTTTTTCCATATGTATCATTTATGCATGCGTTCTTCACTACTAGAACCCTCATGACTATGATATAGTGCAGCTATTGTATACCTTATTGCTTTTAAAATTTTCCATTTGTTGTGCAATTTTGAATAAAGTATTATATTTTTTATATACTCTGATTTCTCTTACCTTTTTATACTTCTCTACTCCCTATTTCCCTCTCACCCATAAAATCCCTGGGGTCCTCCTCCTTTGTATATTTTCTTAATCATCTGTGTTGGGTCACTTTATATATACATTGTTCCCCGCACAGAATCTGGGTGGGGGTGCAGCCACAAGTGCAAATGTTTTTAATTATGTTTAAGCGGTTTACATATGGATGCTAAAATCTGGACAAACCCGTTACACACTATTGAACTATTGTGGAGGCAGCATGGACTCTCGTGGTATGATATGAACTTACAAAAGTCAGTTTACAAAAAATATAAATTTATTATACAAAAATATACATAATAAAAAGCCTTGAATAAGTAGATACTAGACACTGGATGCTGCTGTTAGTGGAGCATCCACTTATCTGACACAAATTGGAAAAAATTAGATGTATATAATGGTTCCGTACTGTTATACATGGAAACTATTCTTCCAGTTGCACATTCTACATGTTTGGGGTTACCCCCTTCTTCAGAAGTATATTAGGTCAGAGAATGATCTGCAAAAAAGCATATGAATCAGATACAGTATTAACATCAAAATACATACATAACTAATAATCAACCTTCATGGTATACTGTCATTTACTGTATCTATATAAATGAATCACCACCCCTAGGATTAGGGGGACAACTTCAAGTACAAAAAAAGAAATCACTCAATTATCAAATCTGTGATGCAGGCCTATGTGTCTGGTGACAGGTGTCAAAATTTGAGTGGCTTTTTGATCACTCCCAATAGGACTAGTCCGATGCTATGAAGTATAATTCATTTTAACAATAACTTTTCTTTTGTATACATTTTTTTACTTTATATAGAATTTCTACATGGCTTTATGTGGTTCTCTGACTACTTCTATCCCTACTCGATTTCAGCACCCTCCTGGACAACATATTCTCACCGCCTAATTGTATGCTTTGCATAGTGAAGATTACATAGGTGTGTGCCGTTAATTGAAATATCATGAATGCACGGTTTCTTCTTTTTCTGAAATTAATTATTCAAATAATAATGGGTGTGAGATAGATATTTCCACCCTAGGAATTCTTTAAATATCAATCCTTATTTAAACATGTAATAACAGAAGCAAATACCAGGGTTGCTATGCAGCACTGGTCCAAGCGCTCACGGGATGATAAAGAAAAAAATGGAAATAAATCCACTTAAACCAAGACAAAATACAAGCTGCTTTTATAAAATAAAAACACAATAATAAAGCAAAATATACTCTCTTCTAAGAAGAAAGTATTAACAGCGCTAATTGAATTCTCAGGTAATCAGAGGCTAATAAATGTAATATCACTAATCTCCCTAGTGAGTGAGAGTAGACATACAATTGATAATCATAAAACAAAAAAGTCCAATGCAGTTAAAAGGGAACCAATAGTCTCAAATCGCATTTGACGCATTTCGTAATTCTGTCTTCAAAGGGCGTGGCCACGCAACACAACTCTACATTTGCACGCCCTCTGAAGACAGAATTACGAAACGCGTCAATGCGTGACCTCGCGACCTACCAGCTGGAGACAGGCAGCGTCATCCCGGGACTCATCGAGATGGGCAGGCATTTGGAGCTCCAACCAGCGGTGAGCTGATGCTGTGCATGTCTAGCTGTTTTTATATTATACTGTGTAAGAGCATTTGCTTAAGTGGCGTATCCTGTGGGTTTATTTAAATAAACAATTTTACACTATGGAGAGCCTCCCCTTCTATTTTTCTACATGATATTACATGATCTTGACTGAGGAGGACTTAGGGATTCTGGTGGTGGAGGAGCCGATCTGAAGGAGAAAGGAGATTACAGGCTTGTCTTTGCCTTACCTCTGGTAAGCTCACATCCATAGGGGTTATTCACGCGGTGATGTGGTGAAGGTTTAGTTACCCATAGATATGTGCACCCCAGAAGAAATACATCCCCGGATTGTGATTATTGTCCGCCTTATGCAATGAAATGTTCTCATGAAATCTTTGAGTTTATGCAGTAGATACAATCAGTGTCTATACACTCTTGCTGGTATCATATGAACTATCGATTTGGGACTATTGGTTCCCTTTTAACTGCATTGGACTTTTTTGTTTTATGATTATCAATTGTATGTCTACTCTCACTCACTAGGGAGTTTAGTGATATTATATTTATTAGCCTCTGATTACCTGAGAATTCAATTAGCGCTGTTAATACTTTCTTCTTAGAAGAGAGTATATTTTGCTTTATCCCTATTTAAACATATGGGTTTTTTTCTTTATGAAACAGTTTTTCTATGCTACTTCACTTTCCCTGGTTCCCGCACTCGCCTGGGAGATTCCCTTTTTTGGCCTTGAGACACCCAGATTTATTATGCTGGCTATGTGGGTGAGTTTTTTCTGCTCCTAATCAACCATTCTACTTGGGTTTAATCCTTAAATGTTGAGGGACATACCGAGGGGTTATATTATATTTTACCTTCATTTATATAGATACATGACAGTATACCATGAAGGTTGGTTATTAGTTATGTATGTATTCTGATGTTAATACTGTATATCTGAGTCATATTATTTTTTGTAGATCATTCTCTGACAATATACTCCTGAAGAAGGGGGTAACCCCGAAACATGTAGAGTGTGCAACTGGAAGAATAGTTTCCATGTATAATGCCCTGTACACATGGTCGGACATTGATCGGACAGTCCGACAACAAAATCGTAGGATTTTTTCCGACGGATGTTGGCTCAAACTTGTCTTGCATACACACGGTCACACAAAGTTGTCGGAAAATCAGATCATTCTGAACGCGGTGACGTAAAACACGTATGTCGGGACTATAAACGGGGCAGTAGCCAATAGCTTTCGTCTCTTAATTTATTCTGAGCATGCATGGCACTTTGTGCTTTGGATTTGTGTACACACAATCGGAATTTCCAACAACGGATTTTGTTGTCGGAAAATTTTATAGCAAGCTCTCAAACTTTGTGTGTCGTAAATTCCTATGGAAAATGTGTGATGGAGCCTACACACGGTCAAAATTTCTGACAACAAGGTCCTGTCACACATTTTCCATCGGAAAATCCTATCGTGTGTACAGGGCATAACAGTACGGAACCATAATATACTGTACATCTAATTTTTTTCCAATTTGTGTCAGATAAGTGGATGCTCCATTAACAGCAGCATCCAGTGTCTAGTATTTACTTATTCAAGGCTTTTTATTATGTATATTTTTGTATAATAAATTTATATTTTTTGTAAACTGACTTTTGTAAGTTCATATCGTAACACAAGAGTCCATGCTGCCTCCACAAATAGTTCAACCTCTTATCTAGTAATAGGACGAAGGTACATTCATTTTCTCATAACAAGTACCGTATTTATCGGCGTATAACACGCGCCGGCGTATAACACGCACCCCAAGTTTAGGAGGGAATTTTAAGGAAAAAAACTTTTAGGAGGGAAGTTTAACCCCTTCCCGCCGACCGAACGCATATATGCGTCCTCGGGTTTCCGGGGTTATACCGGGATGATGCCCGCAGCTGCAGGCATCATCCCGGTACCGTTGTTTTCAGCGGGCGATCGGCTACCCGAATATAACAACCGATGCGGCTAAAAGCCGCTCGGTTGTTATACCGGAGGAGCGGGAGGGGACATCCCCCCCCTCCCGCCGCCTCCCGCCGCTGTTACCGGGCCTCCCGTGCGATCGGGAGGCCCGGTGTCCGGTCCGCTGCCTTCGGCGGCTGGGGGCGGACTGGAACGAAGCTGCGAGCGGCTTCGTTCCAGCCTTCTTCTTGTAAATGCGGAAGCGACGTCATGACGTCACTTCCCGTTTACTCGGCTGCCAATGGCGCCGAATTTAAAAAAGTACACAGTATTCAGAATCGCCGTTTTCGGCGATCTGAATACTTTGAAGTGTAAAGGAGGGATGGGGGGTCTTTTAGACCCCCGATCCCTCTATAAAGAGTACCTGTCACCACCTATTACTGTCACAAGGGATGTTTACATTGCTTGTGACAGCAATAAAAGTAAAAAAAAAAAAAAAAAATTTTAAACACAATTTATAAAGTACAAAAATAAATAAATTAAATAAAAAAAAAAAAAAAAAATTTTTTAAAGTGCCCCTGTCCCCGCGAGCTCGCGCAGCGAAGAAAACGCATACGGAAGTCGCGCCCGCATATGTAAACGGTGTTCAAACCACACATGTGAGGTATCGCCGCGATCGTCAGAGCGAGAGCAATAATACTAGCCCTAGACCTCCTCTGTAGCTCAAACCTGGTAACCGTAAAATTTTTTTAAAGCGTCGCCTATGGAAATTCAAAGGTACCGTAGTTCGTCGCCATTCCACGAGTGCGTGCAATTATAAAGGGTGACATGTTTGGTATCTATTTACTCGGCATAACATCATCTTTCACATTATACAAAAAAATTGGGGTAACTTTACTGTTTGGATTTTTTAAAATTCATGAAAGTGTCACTTTTCCAAAAATTTGCGTTTAAAACACAGCTGCACAAATACCGTGTGATAAAAAATATTGCAACAATCGTCATTTTATTCTCTAGATTCTTTGCTAAAAAAATATATATAATGTTTGGGGGTTCTAAGTAATTTTCTAGCAAAAAATATGGATTTTAACTTGTAAACACCAAATTTCAAAAATGGGCTTAGTCATGAAAGGGTTAAGGAAAAAAAACTTACATTTAAATGCCCATCAATGCAGCCTCATCAGTGTTCATCTGCAGCCTTTCCCCAGTGTCCAGTGCAGCCTTGTCAGTGCAGCTTTGCCCCAGTGCAGCTTTGCCCCAGTGCAGCCTTGTCCCCAGTGCAGCTTTGCCCCAGTGCAGCCTTGTCCCCAGTGCAGCTTTGCCCCAGTGCAGCTTTGCCCCAGTGCAGCCTTGTCCCCAGTGCAGCTTGTCCCCAGTGCAGCTTTGCCCCAGTGCAGCTTTGCCCCAGTTCAGCTTTGCCCCAGTGCAGCCTTGTCCCCAGTGGTCCGTGCAGCCTTGTCGCCGCCGACATACAAACGTTTAGTTTGTATTTTTAAACATGGCGCCGCGGAGTTCGGAGGGACTCGGGGGCGCTCGTTCAGCTGAAGGAGCGCCGCCGAGGACACAGTGACTGGGCGGAGCCGAGATACACATATCCGAGGGTTCTCGGCTATTATCGGCGCAGACGCCCAGTCCCTATGATGGACATAACAGAGGTCCAATGGCGGGACTGGGCGTGACTGTGAACGGCGCCGAGAAAAGCCGAGAACCCTCGGCTATGTGTATCTCGGCTCCGCCCAGTCACTGTGTCCTCGGCGGCGCTCGTTCAGCTGAACGAGCGCCCCCGAGTCCCTCCGAACTCCGCGGCGCCATGTTTAAAAATACAAGCTATGTGAATGTCGGCGGCGATCGCGGCGATCGCTCCGACAGATCACAAAATAGCGGGGATCGGCGTATAACACGCACCCACGATTTTCCCCTTATTTTAAGGGGAAAAAAGTGCGTGTTATACGCCGATAAATACGGTAGTTTTTTCATATATCCCGTTACATACTATAGTAAAGTGTCTTGCATACACAAGGTCACACCAAATTCCGACCGTCAAGAACGCGGTGACGTACATGTACGACGGGACTAGAAAAAGGAAGTTCAATAGCCAGTGCACCACCCTTTGGGCTCCTTCTGCTAATCTCATGTTTATCTTGTGTTAGTAGAAGTTTGATGAGAAACGATTTGTGCTTTTCAGCTTTCGTGCTTTTCAGTCCGTTACTGCTCTTCAGTTTGTGCTTGTGGGTTTGTATATGGTTTTTAGTGCTTGTAGTCAGTTCGTATCTGTTTTTCAGTGCGTTCTTGTCCTCTCTTTTCTGATTTTCAGCTCGCTCTTCACAGGCCTTGCTGTTTTTCAGTGCATTCTGTTAAGTTCGTTCTGACCAGCCAACCGTTTTGAAGCCATGGTGCGGTTACGTACTCCTTGTACAGTTCATGCTGTGCTGTGACTTGGTGCTGGGGTTCTTACTTTGACCCAAGCCCAGTCCATGAACAGGGTGGAGAGGAGTTCATGGATGGAAGAATTGGTTGCTCCAGCGTGACCAATTCTCTCATATGCCTTTGCTGTGTGAGATCCAGGAGAATAACCCTGATGATTTCAGGAATTATCTCCAGATGACAGACCCCATCTTTCACCGTCTGTTGGCTTTGCTGACCCCTTATATTACAAAGCAGGACACCTGCATGCGGCAAGCCATCACTCCGGAGCAGAGGCTAGTCGCCACGTTGCGGTACTTGGCGACAGGGAGAAGTCTGCAGGACCTCAAGTTCTCGACAGGCATCTCCCCCCAGGCTCTGGGGATCATTATCCCAGAGGCCTGTTCTGCCATCATTCAGGTCCTGCAGAAGGACTATATTAGGGTAAGTTTTCTCCTTTAACATCACATTCTATGTATTTAATGTATGCCAATGTTTTGTATTTCTTTGATCGTTCCATCATTGCCATGATGGTAATATACTGTGAATGTCCTCTTTATCCTCATGCATGCTGGATTTTTTTAATGCTCCTTTTTTGTCCTTCATGCATATTTGCCTTCACTAACCTCCCCAGCATGCTATCCTGGGCCCATATACACCTAGCCTAGTCACTTAATGTATTTTGTCAGCTCCATTGTAGTGCTTTACCCTAAACACCCCCTAAAATGTGTACAAATGTTATTTGTGTCCTTAAATTCAGGCAGAGTGCCAGAGGCTTTTTTTGGGGTCCCAAAATCATTTGTAACCCTCCCTCCCCCAACCGCTAAGTCAACCGATACCAATCCTCTATCTGCTGATTTTGCCAAACCCATACACACTATACCTACCTCTTTTGTGGTCAGATTTATGGATGAATTCACCAAAGCATGTAGTGAAAGGGCCTGCCTGAATACTTTCAAATGGTACTGTTTAAAGTTTTGTTCTCCTATTATCTTCATAGGTAATTGCAGAATGTAAAAATGTGCTTCAATTTGTACAATGTGTATTTATATTTTAGTATGACACTTCTTACCTGTCCAGTGGGCTTCCAATAGTGTAAGTAAGGAGGGGCTGGCCAAAGTAACACACATTATTTATGCATTCAGCTCTCAATGAAGTGGAGAGGGTTACCTGTCCAAAACATCTCCCCCCTAAAATGTTTACAATGAGCCATCAGAGGGGAGAGGGGAGAGGGGGAGAGGGGGGGAGAGGGGGAGAGGGGGGATCTGATAAGAGGACCGTATACTCTTGTCTTTAAATACTCCTTAAAATAAAAGTTATGATTTTGGCCAAGAATGTTTGTGTCTAATCTGCTTGCAATGTTATGTGCAAAATTACTAATTTTATTTTTTCTGTTTTGACTTCACAGTTTCCTTCAACGCCACAGGAATGGCAGACTGTCCCAACTGTGGAGTGGCAATTAATGGGAAACACGTCCCCATAGTCCCACCACCCCATTCGGGGTCATACTATTTTAACTATAAGGGGTTTCATAGTATCGTGTTGATGGCGGTGGTGTCGGCGACATATGAGCTCCTCTATGTGGACGTGGGGAAGAATGGCCGGATGTCGGATGGTGGAGTTCTACGGACCTCTCCAGAGTGGTGGCATGGGATTGCCACCTGCGGAAGAGAACGTTGAAAGACTCCCATTTGTTTTTATTGCTGATTAAGCATTTGGTCTGGGCAATCACCTGATGAGGCCATTCCCCCAGAGGACCCTCACCCCAGAGAAGAGGCCCAAGAGTCATGGAATACCTTTGGGATAATGGCCAGCCAGTTCCGCCTATTTCTAATGGCTATAAATATGGTGGAGTACAAACTGAACCACATAGTATTATCCTGCTGCATACTGCACAACTTTTTAAAAAGAAATGCTCCAAATTATGTTACCTCAGTTGGGCCTGAGGCCGGACTTCAAGAAACAACAACAACGACGGCCCTGGAAGCTGGCCGCCCTGGCTTGCCCCCCCAAAGTGCCCGTGAAGTGTGGGAAAAATATGTTGAATATTTTACGGGTAGGGGGGCCATTGCTATGCCAGAAAATGTTTTAATATTTTCAAAATAAAATAAAAAAATGATCTTATAATATCTTGATTTTGATTTACTGCTTGTGTTTGTTTTAAGCTGTCTCCTGGGTTCTCCTAGTGCACTTGTAGTGCCAAGTGGTTTTTACATTATTAACTAACCCCCATTGTCACTGTAAACACCAACTTAATACAAAAAGTGGTATTGAGCATTGAAAGAAGAAGTCACACATTGTTGAGTAAAAAACCTTTTACTACGCTCACATTCACATGTGCGTTATAAAACATTTTGTGTTAAAAAAAAACACATCTTGTTTTTTAAAGTTTTACCTTGAAAATTTTAGAAAAGTACATAAACAGTTTTGTTTGCAAACATAACATACACAACTCTGGAACTTACAAAGTTCAACATTGAAAAACTGAAGGTAATAGACATAGTGTCAAAAATGTCTTGATCTTGCCTTCATCAGATGGTGTGATGTCACCTCTGTAAAAGCCACATTTCGAAGATGCACACAAATTGGGATTAAAACTGGTGATTTACTTTCTGATCCCATACCTAATGTCAACATGTGCTATTTCCCATCATGGGGGGTCAATGGACATGTTTTGGGGGTGCAACCCCTTCCTCTCATATACTTGAGTTACGAGGAAGGGGTTGCACCCACAAAATGCATTCATTGATATTCCTTGATGGCAGATAGCACATGTTGACACACTGTGTGCATTTTCCAAATTTGACTTTTAAAATGCGTAAAAAAATTGAAAAACTTGGTCCCAAAAATAAAAACATTTCATTTGGTAGTTCATTATATTCTTCCTAGTACATCAATCATGTTCTTCAGTTTTTGTTCAACCTCATTTGTCTTTTGCTTGATGATGTCTAAATCCTGACTACAATACATGATGTCCTGGATTAGTCTTTGTGCACTGTCAGTGGTGAAAAGAGTAGATTGTTCTTCCACAACATGCACATCACCTAAAAGAAAAAATACACACCATGTATTATAAATATGCAGGCATACATCTATTACCTGAATCTGTGGTGTCAGACACTGACCCGTTGAAGTGACAATTTCAACCACCTCTCCTTTCTCCACATCCTCTGGTTTGGTCCTCTGTTCCCCTACTTCAGGAGTGGCGGAGGGGCCCTGGTGTCATCAGACGTCCTGAGTCTTTTCTTCCCTATGAGAATGAAACAAAAGGTATACTTAGCACACAAATATTTGTGGCCAGAAATAGGAATATGAAACATTGCTTGGAAGTGGGGTACAATTGACTGTTTGGGCAGAGTTCCATGTTGAAGACATTAATTATTCCCTTAACAAAGCTGGAATACTTACCTTTTTTGGACAAGTTTCACACATCTAGACACCCCAAGTATCTACTGGAGTACCTGTGTGAGACACCCTAAAAAGTGTGTTCTTGTGTCCCACACTAGTGCTCCTGAGTCCAGATGTGTAAACAGCTGCTAAGGGGCCTCTCCTTACATTACACTGAACCAAGTTTGCAATTCATTCTAGTTACAAACACATCTAGACAACAATGTCCTAAACTTCTTTTTATACAAATTAGCATGACCAAATTAACTCTGTATCTGCCAAAAACATTGTATTTAGTTGACAAACGAACAATGTTTCCTTTGACCGACTACTGTGCCCACAAACATGAAAGTCACCATTTTAAACTGTACAACAGTAAAGAAAAGCACATGGCGCAGCATGCAAGTAATAATCATAATAGGAACACACGACAAGTACTTACTTCTTAGAAGCACTTTCTTGATCCTTCTGTACTGATTTAAGGTCTGACCAGCGTTTCCTCAATTGCTCCTTGGATCGTCGTACCCCAAAATTCCTGTGCAGACTCTTCACAACTTTAGTCATGATTTTGGCCTTTCTCACATATGGGTTTAGGTCTGGTCCATGCTTCCCATCATAGTCATTCCTCCTCAAGATTTCCACCATCTCCACCATCTCTACAAAGGCCATATTTGAGGCTTTAAATCTTCTCCTCCGGGATCGGGATGTTTCGGGCTCCGGGCTTTCCTCCTCCTCATTACTGCTCTTATCACGCACCTGCTGTGTCTCCGCCATGTTCATCTCCCACTGCGCAGAAAGAGAAGGGACGGGGAATATTCTAGAAAGAACGTCAGGGGCGGGCGACGCATGCGCAGTGTATATACAGTTAACACGCGTGTGTCGCACGTACGCTCTGTGTGCGGAGGAAGGAGAACCGGAAGCGACGAATGTTATAACAAAGGTAACATTTTAACTTGGGACATCAGTGGCCTATACTGATTATAGATTGAGGCCTATATTGGGATAAGATTAGGAGAGTTTAGCCTGATACTTCGTGTTTTTGTCTTGTGTTTGGTCTTTCAGCAAAGATGAAACAATTCAAAGACCTGGATTTCATGGGCCAGTTCATTGACAAATACAGGGATAGGCGTAATTTGTGGGAGCTTAAAAACCCCTTATATCGCAACAAACCAGCAAGGAAGGCATCACTGGAGAAACTGCTGCAATTTGTAAAGACGCAGGTCCCCAACACAGACATCGATTATTTGGAGAGAAAAATTGGTAGCTTAAGAAGCACGTATAGGAGGGAGCTTAATAAGATCCAGGCTTCCATGAGATCAGGAGCAGCAGCCGAGGACCAACCTGGGCCTTCCATCCTGGAAAAAGCGAAGGAGCCCAGCTGGAGACAGGTAATAGTATTTAATTTACTTATTTATTGTCCAAACATTGTTGTTGTTAACTAGATGTAATTATTGATAACAAATGAATGATTGAACAAAAAGTGTTTTACATATCAATAGACAGAAGGGCCAAAAATGATTGTGACAAGAATGAAAAATGCTGGGCTCAGAATGATAGTCTTTTCTATTTGTTAACATTCAATTTGCAATAGTCATGAGCTGAAAATTATGTGTGATTGATGAACCAAAAACTAAAACGATGTCCCTTTTTCATACACAGGAAGACCTCAGCCAGGACGAGGCTCTGGAATGTGGCACACAGGAGGAGGCGGGGCTAAGTGTTAGCCAGGAGGTGGGGGTAAGTGTCAGCCAGGAGGTGGCCGGGCCCAGTAGGAGCCTCACCCAATCCCAGGTGCCTCCCCTCCACCTTCCAACAAAAAGGGCCAGGAAGGGGAGTAACGTGGAGGAGGCAGCACTGGGCCTCATTAAGGAGGCTAATGCGGCCCTGAAACATTCCCCTCCCGATGCTGAAGAGGCCTATGGATATTATATAGCTTCCAAATTGCTGCAAATCGAGGAGGCCATTCACACGGGGTTGAGGGGCCAAATGACCGATGACGTACACTTATGTGTGCTCGCCCATCCTCCTCCTGCCGCAAGTCCACCTCCAGAGCCACAGCCTCCAAGGAAGGCTGCAGGGAAGGCTGCAGGGAAGCGTGGAGGGAAGGCTGCAAGGAAGACAAGAGAGTGATGGCCTGGGTTCAGTCTGGTCTGACAGAAGATGCAGGCTGATGTAGTACCACAGCCTGGGGACATATATGTCATCTGCTGCTGTTTGTGATCTCTGGGATTCCTGGACCAGATTGTGCTACCCATTATATGGACTTCTCAGGCTACCAATTTAAATTTACAAAGAGTTGATGTCTGCCCTGGGGGCCAAAGGCTTTGCAAATTCAAGCAGTTTCTCCAGCGTTGCCTTCCTCTTTATTTTGTTATTATGAGCCAGAATAAATGTTTTTTTTATATGAAAATACTTGCCTATGTGTTTTTCCTCAAATAGAACAGTTTGTGAGTAAGCAGATACATTTCCAAAATACAATGTCTAATTAAGAAGGGACACCAACACCAACCTCCTTGAGCTTTATAAAAATACAAGAAAATAATGTTGTTGTGGACACACCAAAAAAAAAAGAATTATGGACATCACTAGAAAATAATTTAAAAATAATCCAAAAAAAGGAGTTCTTGATTAAAAAAATAAATAAAAAAAATGACTATAAAAAATAATTCTAAACATTATTATGGAGATCTGGCTTTAAAAATAAAGAAAAGATTATTCAGGAGATCACGAGAAATAATAAAGAAATAAGTTTGTGGGAACTCTGTGTGAATATCAGCAGCAAAACAACTTCATTCTTCTAGCATTATAAAGAACAAAAGAATGCGCTGAATTAAAAAGTCCATAAATTTACAGCGTGACGAATGTGCTAGCTCCATTACAAACGCTAGTTTTACCAGACCAAGCGCTTCCATCTCATACTTGATTTGGAGCATGCGTCATTTTTGGCGCATCGGAATTGCTTACAGACGATCGCATTTTTGGCTAGGAACTTTTTCCGACCAAAAAATTGAGAACCTGCTCTCAATCTTTTGCTGGCTGGAATTTCACCAGCAAAAGTCCGCTGGAGCATACACACAATTGCATTTTCCGACCAAAAGCTCTCATCGGAGTTTTGCTGGCGGCATTTCCGATCGTGTGTATGCGGCATTCGGAATAACACACTTAAATCTGTCTAAACAAGAGTCGAGTAGAGTAGACATCCCAGGTATGTTAAAGTTTGAAACGCGAAACACGAAATCATAAATTATAATATAATACATAACTATAAATAGTTATAACAAATAATAATAAAAATTATTCAATAATCTAATCAAATCAAAAACACTGAAATTTGCTCAGTTACAGAATTGTCGCTGTCATTACTTTGTGTTCGATGACGGATTTCCCCATGAATCACTATCGCTCAATTCTGCAAGTGATTCTAATTTATTATTGCTGTTTTCTAGCTGGTCTAAAACCGCTTTTGACGTAAAGGGACACTTTTTAGTTGCCAGTTTCCAGGCAGAAAGAACAGTAAGAACAGAGGAGACATATCGCTGTTCGCAATTACTGCAAACAGCAGATCTGTCTCTACTCCCCTGTCAGAACGAGGATTTGTGTGTTTACACACACAAATCCCCATTCTGGCTCTCGTGCCCCCAATCGCAGGTGGCCGGTGGCCCCTGGCGCCTGCTATGGCTCTTAAAGGATATGCCATACATATACGGTGATTTGCGCAGGAGAGCCAACCTGCCGCTGTATATGTACAGGAGCTGGTCGGCAAGTGGTTTAGGACCGGAAGGATTTGCCCTCTTAACCACTTCACTCCCGGCCCATAGACAAACTACGTCAGCAGATGGGATCTCCCATCCTGGGCGGGCATCATATGACGTCCTTGGCTTCTCGCCTCTCCTACGGGCCACCGGGGGCCCGCAGCATGGCAATCGGGGATGAGGTGTGTTCCTCGGACACAGCCCATCCCAGATCCGTGGAAAGAGCCAATAAAAAATGGCTCTTTACCACGTGACTGGCTGTATCCAATCACAGCCGGTCACATGCAAGTTCCACGTGCACGGCGCTCGCGCGCAACCCTAGGGTGCGTGCAAAGTGGCGATCGGGGACAAGGCTTGTCACCCTGACACAGCCCAACCCCGATCGCGGTAGAGAGACAATGAAATTGGCTCTTTACCATGTGACTGGCTGTGCCCAATCACAACCAGTCACAGAATGTCAACAAACCGCGGTAAGGAAATGTTACCGGGTTCTCCTCACACACCGATCGCGTGTGAGAAGGAGATTGTGGAAACATCTCGTTAACGCTTACAGTGTACACCAATCACACTGATTACCCCCCTAATAAAGAGGACCTGTCACCAGCCATCAAAATACCTGTCACCAGCCATCAAAGTACCTGTCTCCAGCCATCAACATCATTGTCACCAGCCATTAAAGTACCCGAGTACCTGTCACAGTCCATATGAGTACCTGATTATCTGTCACAGTTCATCTGAGTACCTGTCACAGTCCATCTGAGTACCTGTCACAGCCCACCTGAGTACCTGTCACAGCCCATCTGTGTACCAGAGTACCTGTCACTTCCCTTCAGAATACCTGTCACCACCCATCAGAGTACCCGAGTACCAGTCACGAGCCCATCAGAGTACACGAGTACCTATCTGTAGACCATCAGAGTACCCAAGTACCTGTCACCAGCCCATCAGAGTACCCGAGTACCTGTCACCAGCCCATCAGAGTACCTGAGTACCTGTCACCAGCCCATCAGAGTACCCGAGTACCTATCTGCAGCTCATTAGGTTACCCGAGTACATGTCTCCAGTCCATCAGAGTACCCGAGTACCTATCTACAGCCCATGCCTCATATAATATACTTTGGGGTGTTTGTTTTCCAAAATGGAGTCATTTTATGGGTAATTCCACTGTCCTGGTGCTTCAAAAGTGTGATAGGTAGGAATGAAATGAGATGTGTAATTTATGCTCCTAGAACGCATGAAGGTATTACTTCAATGTTGGACCTCTGTATGTGGACTGGCTGTGTAAAAGTCTCACACATGGTATCGCCATGCTCAGGATGAGTAGCAGAATATATTTTGTGGTGTAATGTTTGCTATATACATGCTACGAGTTAGAAATATCTTATAAATTTGTGTAAAAAAAATAGGTTTTCATTTTCATGTTTGCTTTCCAAAATGGGGGTCATTTTGTGGGTAATTCCATTGAGTAATGCCATTGTCCTGGTGCACCAGGGCCTTCAAAAATGTAATAGGTCGTTAGGAAATTAGAGGTGTAATTTACAGTATGCTCCTAGAATGCCTGACAGTGTTCCCTGCATGTTGGACCCCTCTATGTGGCCAGGCTGTGTAAAAGTCTCACACATGTGGTATCGCCATACTCGGGAAGAGTAGCAGAATGTATTTTGGGGTCTAATTTTTGCTATATCAATGCTATGAGTTAGAAATATCTGATAAACTGACCACTTTGTGTAAAGAAAAATATGTTTTAATTTTCTTTCCACGTTTTCCGAAGACTTGTGGAAAAAAAATGAACCGTTCAAAAGACTCATAATGCCTCATAGTACAGTTTGCTTTCCAAAATGGGGTAATTTTGTGGGTAATTCCATTGTCCTGGTGCTCCAGGGCCTTCAAAAATGTAATAGGTCGTTAGGAAATTAGAGGTGTAATTTATGCTCCTAGAACCCCTGATGGTGCTCCCTGCATGTTGGACCTCTCTGTGTGGCCAGGCTGTGTAAAGGTCACACACATGTGGTATCGCCATACTCGGGAGGAGTAGCAAAATGTATTTTGGGGTGTAATTGGAAGTAAGCATATGCTGTGTGTGAGCAATAACTTGTTATTATGATAATTTTGTAAAAATAAAAAAAATCTTAATTTTCCCAAGAATTATGGGGAAAAAATTATAACTTCAAAAAACTCACCATGCCTCTTACAAAATACCTTTGACTGTCTACTTTTCAAAAAGGGGTCATTTGGGGGGTATTTGTACTTTCCTGACATTTCAGGGTCTCAAGAAATGAGATGGGCCGTCAGTACATCAGGTGTAATCAATTTTCAATGGTTTGCACCATAGCTTGTAGACTCTATAGCTTTCACACAGACCAAATAATACACACTAATTTGGGTTATTTCTACCAAAGAGATGTAGCAGTATAAATTTTGGCCCAAATTTATGAACAAAAATGACTTATTTGCAAAATTTGATAATAGAAACTAAAAAAAAAGTGTTTTTTTTTTCAAAATTTTCATCTTTTTTCACTCATGTCGCAAAAAATAAAAAACCCATTTTTTTATTAAATACCACCAAAAGAAAGTTCTATTTGTATGAAAAAAATGATAAAAATTTTGTTTGGGTACAGTGTTGCATGGATGAGTAGTTGGCATTTAAAGCGTGAGAGTCCTGTATTGAAGTGATTAATGACCAGGCCATTTTTTGCGATACGACACTGCGTCGCTTTAACTGACAATTGCGTGGTCGTGCGTCGCTGTACCCAAACAAAACAACATTGATGTCCTTTTTTCCCACAAATAGAGCTTTCTTTTGGTGGTATTTGATCACCTCTACGGTTTTTATTTTTTGCGCTATAAACAAAGAGCGAAAATTTTGAAAAAAATAAGAACATCTTTTTTTAATATATATGCTATAATACATATCCAAAAAAATATAAAAAAAACAAATTTATTCATCAGTTTAGGCCGATATATATTCTTCTACATATTTTTGGTAAAAAAATTAAATCGCAATAGGCGTATTTTGATTGGTTTGCGCAAAAGTTATCACGTCTACAAACTATGGGATAGATTTAGGGACTTTTATTTTAAATTGTTTTTACTGGTAATGGTGGCGATCTGCGATTTTTAGTGGGACTGCAACTTTGTGGCGGACAAGTCCGAACCCAAATGACACTTTTTGGGGACCAGTGACATTATTACTATAATAATGCTATAAAAATGCACTGATCAATGTAAAAATTACACTGGCAGGGAAGGGGTTAACACTAGGGGGTGATCAAGGGGTTAACTGTGTTCCCTAGGTGTGTTTTAACTGTGGGGGGATGGGCTGCCTGGGACAGGACAGAGATCACTGTTCCCCATCACAGTACAGTACTGCACGGGAACAGTAGATCTGACGTGTCCCCTTTCAGAATGGGGATCCGCCTTGTTTACAAAGGCAGATCCCTATTCTGTCTCTGTATTAGGCGATCACTGGTCGACATAGAGTCTGCCCGACCTGTGGGCATCCCGTCCGCAACCGCGCCTACATGAGCCACCGTACAATGACAGCTATTCACGCAGAGGAGCCAACCTGCTGCAGTAGGGATGAGCTGAACACCCCCCCTGTTTGGTTCGCACCAGAACCTGTGAACGGACCGAAACTTCGCACAAACGTTAGAACCCCATTGAAGTCTATGGAACTCGAACGTTCAAAATCAAAAGTGCTAATTTTAAAGGCTAATTTTCATGGTATTGTCCTAAAAACGGTTTGGGGACCCGGGTCCTGCCCCAGGGGACATGTATCAATGCAAACAAAAGTTTTAAAACCGGACGTTTTTTCGGGAGCAGTGATTTTAATGATGCTTAAAGTGAAAAAAAAAAAGCGTAACATTCCTTTAAATATTGTACCTGGGGGGTGTCTATAGTATGCCTGTAAAGTGGTGCATGTTTCCCGTGCTTAGAACAGTCCCTGCACAAAATGACATTTTTAAAGGAATAAAAGTCATTTAAAACTGCTTGCGGCTTTAATGTAATGTCGGGTCCCGACAATATGGATGAAAATCTGTGAGACAAGTGGCATGGGTACCCCCCCCCCAGTCCATTACCAGGCCCTTTGGGTCTTGTATGGATATTAAGGGGAACCCCGCACCCAAATAAAAAAAAAGGAAAGGCGTGGGGCCCCCAGGCCCTATATACTCTGAACAGGAGAATACAGGCGGTGCAAACAAGACTGGGACTGTAGGTTTGTTGTTAAGTAGAATCTGTTGGTAATTTTGAACTGGTACATTTTTAAAGTGTAGCTCCAGCCAAAAAATCTATTTTTAAGCTTTTTGGAAAACATAGGGAAGGGTTATCACCCCTGTGACATTTGTTTTGCTGTCTGTGCTCCTCTTCAGAAGATTTCACCTCACTTGACACAATGACAAATGTTTTTAGAAAATTTGGGGTTTTTAGTGAAAAAAGGATTGGTGATAAAGTATCAGTGGAAAGGAGAATTTTTTTTCCCATATTAACTCTTACAGGAGAGAATTTCCCTCCCTAGGGCTAGATTTCATTTAACTTCCTGTTGTCTCCTTCCGTTTGCAAGTAGAAGTCGTTTGTAAGTTGGATGTTTGAAAGTAGGGGCCTGCCCTATATACTTTGCAGAAATTGTGGCCTTAGGTTTTGGTGTTGCCACAAGACTGTAAGCCATCACAGGGCCCTGCTGTGAAATATTAGATCAAGAATTGTAATTACATGCCCCTGTTGAACAGGGGCAGAAAAATTGGGCCTTTAGTGATGGTGGTGGTGCTGGTGCTACAACACTGCAAGTCCTCACAGTTACTCTTGGTGGGCACTGGAACGGGCCCTGCTGTGAAATATTAGATCAAGAATTGTAATTACATGCACCTGTTGAACAGGGGCAGAAAAATTGGGCCTTTGGTGGTGGTGGTGGTTTTGCTGGTGCCACAACCCTATAATGCCCCGTACACACGGTCGGACATTGATCGGACATTCCGACAACAAAATCCTAGGATTTTTTCCAACGGATGTTGGCTCAAACTTGTCTTGCATTCACACGGTCACACAAAGTTGTCGGAAAATCCGATCATTCTGAACGTGGTGACGTAAAACACGTACGTCGGGACTATAAACGGGGCAGTAGCCAATAGCTTTAATCTCTTTATTTATTCTGAGCATGCGTGGCACTTTGTGCATCGGATTTGTGTGCACACGATCGGAAATTCCAAAAACGGATTTTGTTGTCGGAAAATTTTATAGCCTGCTCTCAAACTTTGTGTGACGGAAAATCCGATGGAAAATGTGTGATGGAGCCTACACACGGTCGGAATTTCCGACAACAAGGTCCTATCACACATTTTCTGTCGGAAAATCCGACCGTGTGTATGGGGCATAAGTCCTCACAGTTACTCTTGGTGGGCGCTGGAACGGGCCCTGCTGCGAAATATTAGATCAAGAATTGTAATTGATATATAAAATGTTGTTAACAGAGGATGAAGTGGAAGTGCCTCCATTCATCAAAAAATGGGAAAGGGAATTGGGGTCACAGAAAGACACAAGCACCATAGGGAAAATCTTGAAACTAACTCATAGCTCAGCAGCCGATATAAAGACAGCCAAGATGAACTATAAATGTTTAACAGGCTGGTATGCAACCCCTGATAAAGTTAGCAAATATCAAAGGGGTAAATCGGCAGAATGTTGGCGGGGCTGTAAGGAAAATTGTACTATGGCTCACCTTTGGTGGAATAGTCCCGTAATTAGAATGTATTGGAAAAAGATTTTAGCTTATATAAAAGAAATCACTAAAATAGAGGTATTGGAAGATCTGTGGATAGTGCTCTTGCACGGCACAGAAGGAGATGTTAAACAGTATAAGGATTCCCTGGTCCCACATTTGTTAAACGCTACAAAAAGGCTTATCTCTAGGAATTGGCAAGTAGTAGAAAGCCCTCAGATGTGGGAGTGGATAAATGCTGTAGAGGAAATTTACAATATGGAACGTATGAGCTATAACAGGATAACAGGGAGGTGGCAAACGTTAAGTGGGAGCGTTGGATTGAATTTAAAAAATCATGGAGTTATACAGAAGAATCTAGATCAGTAAGGCTGATATAATTAATACACATAGATTATGGGGGGGGGATGTGGGAGAAAGAAAGCACTGGACGTGGAATAGCGAGATAATTTAGCTGGGAAACTTTCCTTTTATATAGTTTAGTATTGTAATTGCATTTTGATAAAGCTACGATGATGTGAAAATGAGAAGGGACCTGGATGACGCAGCAAAGCTCTCAAAGAGTTCACTGAAGTGGCAAAGAAAAAAGAAAAAAAAAAGAATTGTAATTACATGTCCCTCTTGAACAGGGACAGAAAAATTGGGCCTTAGGCACTGGTGCTGGTGCCACAACACTGCAACCCCTCACAGATACTCTAGTTGGAGTGCAGGAACAAGCCCTGCTGCAAAGAATTGCATCAAAAATTGTAATTACACACCCCTGTTAAACAGGAGCTGAAAAATTGGGCCTTAGCCACTGGTGGTGGCGCCCAGAAACAAAAATGTTCTTACAAGCTATCAGCATGATCATTGAGGAGGAGGAGGAGGATAGTCACTCAGCATAACAGGAATAGTCACTCAGCATCAGCATAGGCAGTCTTGAAGAAATCTGACATTTCAAAAAAAAATTATTCGGTTACATCAGCATCAGGTGCTTGGTATTTGGTGGTGATCCAAGACTGATTCATTTTTATTAAGGTCAGTCGATCGACCGAGTCGGTGGACAGGCGCACCCTGTGATCGGTTACAAAGCCTCCAGCAACACTGAATGTGCGTTCCGAAAGAACGCTGGATGCAGGACAGGCCAGTAGCTCAAATGCATACTGTGCAAGCTCTGGCCAGTGATCCATCCTCAAGACCCAGTAACCCAGAGGATTTTCGGTGGGAGAGGTGTCCAAGTCAGATCTTGCCCCTAGGTATTGCTGCACCATGTAAAACAGACGCTGGCGATGGTTGCTGGAACTGATCATACCTTGGGGCTGCGGACTAAAAAATTGTCTGAATGCATCAGTCAGATGGCCAACTTCTCCACCGCTCCTTCTTTGACTGACTGAAGCCTTTGCAACACGTTGTCCAGGAACAGGAGTTTGTAATCTCCCAGTCTCTGGGAACGCGTTGCACAGACCTTTCTGCAAGGCCTCCGGAAGATGTTTCATCCTCTGCTCCCTCTGCGACGGCAAGATAAGGTCTGCAACCTTACTATTTTAACGTGGATCAAGGAGGGTTGCCAGCCAGTATTGATCCCTCTCCTTGATACCACGAATACGAGGATCCTTCTGCAGGCTTTGCAGGATCAGGGAGGCCATGCAGCGTAGGTTTGCTGAGGCATTTGGGACCGGTGTCCTCTGGGTCAATAAGGACGACATGATCCGCAGCCACCTCCTCCCAGCCACATACAAGTCCATGGGTTTCTTTGGACTGTAAATGATCCTTTAAAGACTGCTGTTACTGCTGAGTGCCAGGCTCTACCTCCATGCTGACACAATCCTCCTCGTCCTCCTTCTGTATGATCGTCGGGCACACAGGAACACTGTCTGGATAAAGGGGGCCTTGAGAGCTAAGGAAGTCCTCCTCTTCCTGCCTCTGTTCTGCCTCAAGTGCCCTGTCCATTATTCCACGCAGCATGTGCTCCAACAGGTGGACAAGGGGGACAGTGTCACTGATGCATGCACTGTCACTGCTCACCATCCTCGTGGCCTCTTCAAATGGTGACAGGACAGTGCATGCATCCCTGATCATGGCCCACTGGTATGGGGAAAAAAACCAAGCTCCCCTGACCCTGTCCTGGTGCCATAGTCGCACAGGTACTCATTGATAACCCTCTGCTGTATGTGCAGCCGTTGCAGCAGCACCAACATTGAGTTCCACCTGGTGAGCATGTCACAGATTAGGCGGTTCTTGGGCAGGTTAAATTCCTTTTGGAGTTCTGCCAGCCAAGCACTGGCATTATATGACCGGTGGAAATGCACACAGACTTTCCTGGCCTGCCTCAGAACATCCTGTAAGCCCGGGTACCTGCCCAAGAACCACTGCACCACCAAGTTAAGGATGTGAGCCAAACAGGGCACATGGGTCAGTTGTCCCTGTCGGAGGGCGGAGAGGAGGTTGGTGCCATTGTTGCAAACCATCATTCCTGCCTTAAGTTGGCGTGGCATCAACCACCTCTGAACCTGCCCCTGCAGAGCTGACAGAATCTCTGCCCTAGTGTGACTCCTGTCCCCCAAGCACACCAGCTCAAGCACCGCATGGCATCTTTTGGCCTGCGTACTTGCATAGCCTCTTGAATGCCTACGGAGCACCGCTGGTTCCGAGGACAAAGCACAGGAAGAGGCCATGGAGGAAGAACAGGAGGGGGTGGAGGAGAGAGGTGTGTCAGAATCACCAGTAGTGGCATTTTGGAGGCGTGGTGGCGTGCGACTGTCATGTAGTCTCAGGCCACCCATCAAATGCCTTGTTCGCATCCAAAGATAAGAAGAATCCTGGGTGTTTTGAAGAAGTGAGCCAATGATGAAAATGAATGGCCTTCCCTGGCTTCCCTGTCAGGGATAAAACTCACCTGGTCTAAATAAATAAGTGTTTGCTGGTATTTTGATGAATAGTTTAAAGAACATGTTCAGAAGTGAAATGGGCCTGTAGTTAGTCAGGAGTGATGCGTCTTTGGCCAGCTTTGGAATTACGGTGATGTGTGCCTCTAGAAGGTCCCATGAGCTAGGGGTCTGGAAGAACAGGGAGTTGAAAGCAGGAAGAACCTCGGAGAAGGTCTTGTAATAGGTCACCGTTAAGCCGCCTGGACCTGGACTTTTCCCCACTTTTAAAGGGTCAGTATTCCTCCAATGAAAGCAGGCATTCCAATTTCTGCACTTCCCTTGATACTATGGGCTTAGGGCTGTCCAGTAGTGCTGGAGAAAATCAGAAATTAACTTGGATTTGTTGTCTTTATCAAAGGGTCCCACAGATTGAGGTGGCAAAATTATACAGTGTAGTGTAATATTGCACGAATTGGCTTTCTATGTTATAATTGGACACTACGTAACAACTTGCAGCATCACAGATGTTATGGACTATCATAGCCTCTTGCTTGGACTGGAGCGTTCTCACTAGAAGTTTCCTACTTTTATTTCCATATTCATAGAACTTTTGTGTCAGGACATACCTCCATTTCATTACTTTGCCGAGTTCCTCAGGAAGGAGGAACCTGGCCTGTAGAAATTCTTCTAGTGTTTGATCAGCGCTAGATTTATTATGTAATAGTTCAAGAGACTGAATGCAGGCAAGAAGTTCTTTAAAGTGGACCTGTTTCTCCTTTTGCCTCTTGGCAGCTCTCCCCTGATTACACACTTATACTTACACACAGTGTGCTTCCCATTGCATTAGCGGGGAGACGTCGGGTGAGTAATTTTTAAGAAAATATATGTAAAAACGCTGGCGGAATTCAGCTACAATGACTGGATCTGTTAAGAGAGGGATCCAAAGGCCATACCGGAGAACGGGGGACGCTATCCGGAAATACCAGTGTCAACGAGATTGGACGATGGTCTGATAGATACAAAAGACCTCTATTGATCTCATGTAATAGACCCTCTGGAATAACAAGTAATCTAGTCTGATGTATCAATTGCGAGGGGCAGAGAAAAAGGTATAATCCCAGACATTCGGGTGAAGAGTGCACCAGACATCGTGAAGTAGCATCTCACAAAGTTGCATTTTGATAGAGCGCAAAGCTTTAATAGGGAGGGAGAAGGTGCCAGTAGATGTAAGGGGTTAAGTGACACATTGAAGTGCCCCCAAGATGAGAATTTCCTATTGGAAGGAGGTTAAAAGGTGCATTACAGAGTGGGAAAACCATACTTGTTTTATATTTGTTGAATAAATATTTGCCAGTGTGATGGGTTTGCCTCTAATTTCTTCTTTTAGGAAAAGATATTGCCCATCTGTATCTGCTAAAGAAACAGCTATAAATGAGGGTGGTGGCAAGTTTTTTGTGATCACGTTGGTGTGTGTATTGGTCCAGCAATGCACCAGCACCTTTGCAGCCATTGTGCTACCTGCTGGGTGTTTGGTGTGCTTCTGTACCTTTAAGAAGGGGTGGGCTCCCCTTCAGTCCACCTGCCCTCATTTATCCATCAGACTGTATGTGCCTCCACTGTGGGGACACTCACATTTTAGTGTTAGGACCACAGATATCAGGGTGCCGTGACGAGGCTCTGTGGCTTACGCATGCGTTTGCAAATGCCTGCGGACTAAACCCCTGTTTTTAATGCATACTGTTAGACAGGTTAATTGGTTGTCTACGAGCTGGTAATAAGTAGACTTGGATTTCCCCAGGCTTTGTTGGTATTTAAAGAAACAGTTACTTGCAAAGGACAGTGGTTGGAGATGAATACAGACACCCCTTTATACTTCAAAGAGGAATTTTTAGCATGGTACACAGTAGGCAGGGCCGGTGCTACCTATAGGCAGGGTAGGCACTGGCCTAGAGCACACATCAGTCGGGGGCACCGCCAAAACCTGTAAACAGTAAGTGCAGACTCAGTGAGAGTGTCACGGGCTAGCTGACACAGCGCTGTCCCGCATAGCCGTGGCACCTCCACTGAGTCTGTACCCGATGCTTCAGTGACAGCCGGAGATCAGTGTGAGAGCGAGTCTTCTCCCTTGCTCCGCCCATATGATAGAGCCAGGAGGAATTTTCTCACACAAGCTCTGGCATCTGATGAGCAGGGGTGGCGCCAGGTGAGTGCAGGTCATGAAAGAGGGGGGGTCAGGGAGAAGTGTAGAGACACCCATGGAGGATGGGGAGGCACATCTGACACTCAGGCGAAGTTCAGACAGCGCAGCCGAACATCACACACACACACAGCGATAATAAAGAACTCCCTGGGGGTAGGTGTGATCTACTACACAGCAAGTTGCTGTTCATGTGGCTGACTCTGCGGCTGGTCTCCAGCACTGAGACCCCTTGATCTTCCACTGTTACCTCAATACTGAGCAGAGTGATCTGGAGGGGTGGCAGGGACAGCCCAGACTGGAGGAGGGAGGAGGACTGGGGAGGAAGAGAGGGAGGCACTGTACACAGCACAAGGAAACTCTGCATATACTACCCTATCTGAACAGAGGTGGGTGTCCTGGAGGAAAATAATATTAGCTTTGTTTTTACCCATGGAGAGCTGTTGAGACCATCTGCATTCAGTGAGATTAATTTGAGGGAAAACGTGTTTAGCAGAAGAGACGGCTATAGTAACCAGGAGCTATATACCGTGAGGGGGGGGTCGAGAACCACACCAAAGATGGTAGTCCCTTTCAAAATTGGGTGATAAATCCGAAGGTGCTGGGAAAAAAAAACAGAGCTTTTTTTTTTGGGGGGGGGGGGGACCAGCAGTGGCGGAGGGCGTTGTGATTGACGATGGATCTACATCTGGGGACATTGCTTTTTTATTTTTAATAAAAGAATTGTCAAAAATGGTGTGTGCGCTTTGATTTCTTTTTGACAGTTTTTTGATGAATGGGTAGGGGTACCCCATACTCATTCCCATAGGGGGGATGGGATCTTGGGGCCCCCTTGTTAAAAGGGCTTCCAGATTCCGATAAGCCAACCTACCCACAGACCCCCACAACCACAGCCCAGGGTTGTTGAGAAGAGGCCCTTGTCCCCATCAACAAAAAGACAAGTTGCTTTGGGGTGGGGGGGATGCGGGACCCAAAAAAAACAAAACAAAAAAAGAGCTCCGCCCGTAACAAAGGTTAACCACCAAATCCCTGGTCCACCATTTGACAGTTCTTAAATAGGTAAGGGGGGGCCAGTTGGTGACTTCACCTGGTGGCACCGCCCCTTATGACATCATTGACCTAGAATGCACCTGCCTCTTACCAATTTAAGAACTGTCAAACGATTTAGCAGGCATCCGGCGGTTAACCTTCATCGTGGGCGAAGCGTTTTTGTCTTTTTCAAGTCTGGCGGCGGGCATTGTGATTGACGATGGATCTACATCAGGGGAAATTTTTTTCTATTTTTATTTTTTAACCACTTGCCGGCCGCCTTCTGCATCTATATTGCGGCAAGGCGGCTCGGCTGCACAAACTGACGTATCTGTACGTTTGTCTGTGCATGTGATAGTGTACACACCAGGGGAGCGCGCGTGCAGGTCCGGCGTACTTGATGTCCGCCCGTCCACCTGCGATCGCGGTACAGAGAGGAAGTACGGGGATCTGCCTATGTAAACAAGGCGGATCCCCATTCAGACAGGGGACAACATGGAGATCTGCTGTGATCTGGAACAGCGATCTCTGTGTTGTCCTAGTAAGCCCATCCCTCCAGTTAGAACACACCCAGGAAACACAGTTAATCCCTTGATCGCCCCTTAGTGCTAACCCCTTCCCTGCCATTGTCATTTATACATTGATCAGTGCATTATTTTAGCACTGATCACTAATAATGTCCCTTGGCCATAAAAAGTGTCACTTATGGTCAGATATGTCCACCGCAATGTCGCAGTCCCGCTAAACATCACAGATCACTGCCATTGCCAGTAAAAACAATAAAAATAAATAAAAGTCCCTTAATCTATCCCCTATTTTGTAGAAGCTATAACTTTTGCGCAAACCAATCAATATACGTTTATTGGGATTTTGTTTATTTCAGTCATTTCCTCACCTCATTTTCCGGTGGTTATTGGTTATCCTTGTTTACAGAGGCACAACCCCTCTTTTGATTGGCTTTGTATTGAATTTCTTTCCTGGTTACCACAATGCAGTAAAACATGTTTTCAGAAAGTGGATAAGGTCTTGTGCACCTCTTCTCTCTTCCCTGCCGGAGGAGTAACGCAATTTCTTTGTCACTGACAAAGGTCAACCCGGTAGTTTGCCTCCACACCAGTCGTATGATTGTGCAATTGACCTTCAACCTGGTGTCATACCCCCTCGTGGCCGGGTTTACCCTTTGTCTGTCTCAGAGGACAAAGTCATGGAGGAGTATGTTGCTGATGCACTTTCTCATGGATTCATCCGCAAATCCTCATCTCCTGCTGTTGCTGGTCTCTTCCTTGTGAAGAAGAAGAGTGGTGACCTGAGAGCTTGTATTGATTATAGGGGTCTCAATAGTTTCACGCTTAAGAATGCTTATCTGATTTAACATACATTAACATACAATCTCATGAGGATTAAGGAGGGCGACGAATTGAAAACTGCATTTAATACCAGAACAGGTCATTACGAGTACCTTGTAATGCCGTTTGGCCTTTGCAGTCTTTCAGGAATTTATCAACGATGTCCTCCAAGATTTGTTGCAGCTATGTGTGGTGGTTTATTTTGACGATATCCTTATATTTTCCAATTCCCTAGAGAGCCACCACATACAGTCAGGTCCATAAATATTGGGACATTGACACAATTCTAATCTTTTTGACTCTATACACCACCGCAATGGATGTGAAATGAAACAAACAAGATGTGCTTTAACTGCAGATTTTCAGCTTTAATTTGAGGGTATTTACATCCAAATCAGGTGAACGGTGTAGCAATTACAACAGTTTGTATATGTGCCTCCCACTTTTTAAGGGACAAAAAGTAATGGGACAATTGGCTGCTCAGCTGTTCCATGGCCAGGTGTGTGTTATTTCCTCATTATCCCATTTACAAGGAGCAGATAAAAGGTCCAGAGTTCATTTCAAGTGTGCTATTTGCATTTGGAATCTGTTGCTGTTAACTCTCAATATGAGATCCAAAGAGCTGTCACTATCAGTGAAGCAAGCCATCATCAGGCTGAAAAAACAAAACAAACCCATCAGAGAGATAGCAAAAACATTAGGTGTGGCCAAATCAACTGTTTGGAACATCCTTAAAAAGAAAGAACGCACCGGTGAGCTCAGCAACACCAAAAAACCCGGAAGAGCACGGAAAACAACTGTGGTGGATGACCGAAGAATTCTTTCCCTGGTGAAGAAAACACCCTTCACAACAGTTGGCCGGATCAAGAACACTCTCCAGGAGGTAAGTGTATGTGTGTCAAAGTCAACAATCAAGAGAAGACTTCACCAGAGTGAATACAGAGGGTTTACAAGATGTAAACCATTGGTGAGCCTCGAAAACAGGAAGGCCAGATTAGAGTTTGCCAAACATCTAAATAAAACCTTCACAGTTCTGGAACCACATCCTATGGCCAGATGAGACCAAGATCAACTTGTACCAGAGGGGAAGAGAAGAGTATGGAGAAGGAAAGGAACTGCTCATGATTCAAAGCATACCACCTCATTAGTGAAGCATGGTGGTGGTAGTGTCATGGCGTGGGCATGGGTGGCTGCCAATTGAACTGGTTCTCTTGTATTTATTGATGATGTGACTGCTGACAAAAGCAGCAGGATGAATTCTGAAGTGTTTTGGGCAATATGATCTGCTCATATTCAGCAAAATGCTTCAGAACTCATTGGAAGGCACTCCACAGTGCAGATGGACAATGACCTGTAGCATACTGCGAAAGCAACCAAAGAGTTTAAGGGAAAGAAGTAGAATGTTATGCAATGGCCAAGTCAATCACCTGACCTGAATATGATTGAGCATGCATTTCACTTGCTGAAGACATAACTGAAGGGAAAATGCTCCAAGAACAAGCAGGAACTGAAGACAGTTGCAATAGAGGCCTGGCAGAGCATCACCAGGGATGAAACCCAGCGTCTGGTGATGTCTATGCGTTCCAGACTTCAGGCTGTAATTGACTGCAAATGATTTGTAACCAAGTATTAAAAAGTGAAAGTTTGATGGATGATTGTTAATCTGTCCCATTACTTTTGGTCCCTTAAAAAGTGGGAGGCACATATACAAACTGTTGTAATTGCTACACCGTTCACCTGATTTGGATGTAAATACCCTCAAATTAAAGCTGAAAGTCTGCAGTTAAAGTACATCTTGTTTGTTTCATTTCAAATCCATTGTGGTGGTGTATAGAACCAAAAAGATTAGAATTGTGTCGATGTCCCAATATTTATGGACCTGACTGTAGATGCCTGTATTGTAAATTGGAGAAGTGCGAGTTCCATCGTGAACAGGTTAAATTCCTGGGTTATGTCATTTCCACTGCTGGTTTTTCGATGGACCCAGAGAAATTTTTGGCAGTCCTACGGTGGCTCTGACCAGTGGGTTTACGTCCACTGCAAAGTTTTTTTGGCTTTACCAATTATCGGAAGTTTATTTGTAACTTCTCGTCTCTAGTCAAACCCCTGACTGACATTACCAGAAAGGATGGCAACCCACAGAATTGGTCTTTGGATTTCATTAAGGCCTTTGAGAGTCTCAAAGCTGCTTTTGTTTCTGCTTCTGTGTTGGAACATCCTGTTCCTACGTTATTCTTTAGCCTTGAGGTTGATGCATCTGAGACTGGAGTTGGTGCCCTTCTGTTTTAATGTCCTACCTCTGAGAGCGCTATTCATCCTTGTGGCTACTTTTCCAAGAGATTGTCACCTGCGGAGTGCAATTATGAGATTGGGGAAAGAGTTGTTAGCGATCATTTTACCCCTAAAAGAATGGAGGCATCTCCTCGAAGGTACCACTGTGCCGGTTCTCATTTTGATTGACCATAAGAATCTCACTTTCTTGTCTGAGGCTAAATGCCTCTCTCCCAGAAGGGCGCGATGGGTTCTTTTGTTGTCAAGCTTCAATTATATAGTCTCATTCTTACCCGGTACTAAGAATGTAAGGGCTGATGCATTGTTGCAACAGTTTTCCTCCGCTTCCAAGATGAAGTCGGTTCCTGTTCCTGTGACACCTCTCGATCATATTCTGGCTACGGTTTGTACCAGTCTTACTTCACCTTTGGGTGACAAAATTCTTACCGCTCAGATCTTTTCTCCTCCTGAGAAACCTTGTGACCACTGTTTTGTTCCTGAGAGGCTTCGCACCGCTGTGCTCCAGACTTACCATGAAAACACACAAAAGTGAGCAGTGCACGAAGTGTGTTTTATGCACGAAGAGGATATACACCCTCTCTCCTTTGGCACCCCACTTTGCTATTTTGCACATTGGACTGTTTTCATTTTAATAAGGAATAACACCACTGAACTTTTTAGCATTTCCAGTTTCTCACTGGTGCACATGTCTGGTTTTTTTTGGATTTTTTCAGACTGATTTCGATTGACTTATTACTGTGGCACCTTTTGATTGTGATGTGATTGGAGTGTGTATGTCACATACCACCTTGCACTTTTTATGCGATTTGCGCAGTTCACAGGAAATTTTACTTATTGCTGTGGTTTGTACATTCATTTATTTGCACTTTATGTTTAGAGCTGCACATATTGCTTCATTATCAGTCGTGACTTTATGATTTATTTGCACAATAAGTTTGATGTTTCATATACATTTTTTTGGTTTTTGCATATTTATTGCTGTATTTTGTACATATAGGTATTCATAATTTATATCCAGGTCTGCACATTAGTGTATAATATATTATGTGATCATCTACAGATAGTTTTTTCTTTATTGCTGTACTTTGCACATTATCCCTTTTGCACTGTCCTTTAGATATTGCACATGTACTTGGGACTGCCCTTTATTAATACCAGTTTTTTATACTTCATCTTATCATACATGATCTTGTAGCTGGCAGCTTTTATTGTCCATCTGACTGCAGCATTTACCTCGTACTGCTACCTGTAGCAGCATTTTCTCACTCCATCCAGATAGCGCAGCACCCACCCCCACTTCTTTCTGTATTACTTATGGGCTTCGTTTGACCCCATTTGGTGCTTGCAGCTGTTCTATTTGTATCTCTCTCCCACGGTTGCGCAGGAATAACTTACATCACATCCCATTTTGTATCCAGGATTTGGCGAGCCTTTTGTGCGCAGTTGGGAATTCAGCTTTCCTTCTCTTCTGCGTATCACCTGTATTCTAATGGGGCCGCAGAGCAAGCTAAACAGTCCTTAGAGCAGTTTCTACGTTGCTATATTTATGACCACCATAATAACTGGTCATAACTCTTACCTTGGGTGGAGTTTGCTCAAAATAGTGCCATTAATACCGCTTCCCGATTGCCTCTGTTTATGGCGAATCATGGTATGACGGACCCCTGTACTCAAGATGAGTCTGTCCGCCGCATCGCTCCTCTGTCTGGTACCACACAATCCAAGACCCCTTAGCTTTCCCCATGCATACAGCTCACAAAGAGCACCGTTCCCCCAAATGCCAAGGCCCATAATCGCAAGGCAAGAGGCTAGCATTCAGTCGTCTCCAAAAGTCTTTGTCCCGGCTAGGTCTGTCACATTTCTCCCCCATCAAAAGTCGACTAACAACCTCCACTTGGTCTGGACATGTGTTAGTCAAGCAGAGTGAACTCACATAGTCAGTCCACATGATCTCCAATCTTGGCTGCAAGGAGTAGTTGACATCAGTTGGTGTGGGGCAGAGGTCATTGACTTTGTCCGGCTGCCAGCACTTCAGCTGGGTGGTTTTTAACATTCCAGGGCTGGTCTGCAGCTGGGCAGAGGGGCCGATCGCCCCAGCTTCCTGAAGCTGTAGAGAAACTGTAGGTGCGAGGCAGAGGCCAGCGGCGCTCTGCCCTGTTGCCAGTGATTCAGCTGGGAGCAGCAGCTTCACTACATCAGCTTGTCCCTGGAACTCCATAGTAGTTGCCGGTGCTGGGAAGAGGTTGGTAGCACTCTGCCCTGTTGCCAGCACTTCTGCTGGGGACTCCACATCCTCCTCTCCGGCTAACCTTTGGGGCAGGAGGCTGGCTTCCTCCACTCCCGAACTGTGTAGCTGCCATTGGGGAGGTGAGCCGGCTGCTTCCTTTTCCATTCCCTCATCTGACTGCTGGGACGTCATGTCTGTGGTACTATCTCCCAGGTGTACGGATCTGTGCTGGGGAGGAAAGAATGCTTCCTCCACCCTGGCCGACTGTTGGGGAGGAAAAGGTACTTGCTTTTCTTCTGGTGTAGTTACCAGCCGCTGGGGAGGTATCTTGCAGGGACTATCTCCTGGACTCCTTGTCTCTTTTTCTGATGCTGGGCAGAGACCAACAGTGCTTTGCCCCATAGCCAGCACTTCTGCTAGAAAGATGAACACTGGGGTAGTGTCTAATTGCTGGGGAGGGAGAATGGCTTTCTCCACTCCCTGTGGGAATATCTGCTGCTGGGGAAACAGCTCATGAAGATCATCTCTCAGACTCTCTGGATCCAACTCTGAGGGCGGGCAGAGGCCAGCGGCGCTCTGCCTCGTAGCCATCGCTTCTGCTGGGGCACCAGATGTGATACTCTTTACTTGCTGCTGATCACCATCTACCAGCCTTCCAGCGCCTGTCTCAACTCCCCCTTTTGAGACCTTTATGCTATTAGCTTGTCTCACTGCCTGGGGAACCTCCAGTGCGTTCCGGCATTCTAGCACTCGCAGTGCCCTCTGTATCGTCGCTGCTTCTTCCATTGCGGTTAGGATGGGAAAACATAGGGGCACCCCTGGCCCCATTTGCTCTTTATCTTCACGTCTGTCCGCTATTTCTCCCAGACAGTCCCAGGCAACTGGAGCCATGCCGGGCTGCTGATCACTGTCAAACATCTGCTTGTAGGCAATCTTGAGCTACCATTCCTGCACAACCAGGAACTCCAATTCCTCCAAGTCACACGCCTCTTCGGGAGGTCCAGTACCTCATCTCGGAAGTCCAGGATGTCTTCCAGCCGCCACTCCCCATTGCTCCCAAAGTCTCTATCTCTATCTACATTTTTTGATGGAGCAGCCCCACATCGCTGTAGCCAGCGCCTTCTGTCGGGCTGCCATCTAGTGTACCTGGCCACAGTTGAGCCGCGAATCACCGGAGGGCTCTGTAGCTGGCATCCAGCCTCATCTCCTCCCGGACCAATCTTCCGAGCTCCCACTTCCACTCATCTCGTGGTCGTTCCCTCAGGAACACCTCTTGTGCATGGTACTGCATCCAGTACATCTCTGTGGAGGAGGGAAGAATCTTCCCCTGATGGTGCTGCTCGTGGCGTCTCTTGCCACAGTGGCCAACGGATCACATCCCCCCAGCCGAGCATGGTGTGCTCCGTCACTGGTCCCCGATGTTGCTTCTGCGTGCCTTGCAGCCTCCTCTCGAACTCCGCTCTCATGCTGTCCAGTCCCCTTATCCCTTCTGGGAGGCTGCCCGAGTCTTGAATCCTGGTGGTGGTTTGGATGTCCCAGACTGCAGAAGACATCCCACTGCTGCCAGCCAATTACGATGGACCCCCGTACTCAAGAGGAGTCTGCCCGCCGTATCGCTCCTCTCTCCGGTACCACACAATCAAAGACCCCTTAACTTTCCCATTCACTAGTCGTAGCTCAGTGTAGGGTAAAACATTTGTTTATTAGAACAAGAATACAAGTCTTTTATACAGTTAAAGAGGAGGTTCCTACCTCCTGCTCATATTATTCTAACAATACACCTGTAACCAGAAACATAAATTAACATGAGCTAATTAACTAATCCCTTAAAGCAGCCAATGAGACTCCCTAACTACAATACCCATTATCATACATCTCAACACAGAACTCCTTCATACAATTGCAGGGTTAATTAGCACAAACAGCAATGGGTGAATGTCACGGAACGTCCCACACTCCGCTTGAGTGCTTTCGTCAGTATACCACTTCCTTGTAGTCTGGATACAGATATCAGATATTCCAACCTCTCTGAGCACAAAACAAGGCGACACTTGCTTGTTGCTAACATGGACTGACTTTTTATTTGAGATCTCACACAAATATATACACAGCAGAATGACTAAAACCTAACCTAATTAACATGAGCCAATTAACTAATCCTTTTACCCAGACTAAGTGACTACGTCTCCTAGCTCATTGACTATTTAACACACATTACCATAAACATCAACACAGGGTTAATTAGAACAAACAATGAGTTGAATACCCTTAGAACCTGTGGTAAGCCAGACTAAACTCATTTACATTAAACACATTATAGCTGACATCAGACAGGTGGGTGGAGTTGATGACATTAGCATCTTCTCACAGTATTTGTCCCAGCATTACGAATCAGCCATTATTTCTAATATGGCATATACAGGGTTCCCAGAGTCTGTGTGTCTTGGGTGGACATGGAACTGAATCCAAAGTAACACAACCTCAGGGGTCCCCAGGCATACAGCTCACAAAGAGCACCGTTCCCCCAAATTTCATTGCCCATAATCGCAAGGCAAGAGGCTAGCATTCAGTCCTCTCCAAAAGTCTCTGTCCCGGCTAGGTCTGTCACATATGGGTTCCAACCATCCCTGTTGCCTTACTCATTTGTTCCTCAGAGCATCTCCGTGGTCTTCGTTTCACTTGGGTACAGGTCCAAGAGTCATTGCGACGTGCCAATGATAGGCACAGACTCCATGCTACCTGCACCTTCCTACCAAGATGGGGAGAGGGTCTGGCTGTCATCTCGCAATTCAGTGTTCTCTCACTGAAATTGGCAACATGGTTTATTGGGCCTTTCTGTATTCTTTGCAGGATTAACCCAGTGGCTTACGCTTTAGACCTTCCTTCTAACATGCATATCTCGAATGTATTCCATGTCTCCTTATTAAAACCTTTGATTGTCAACCACTTCACTTCACCACCTCAGTGCCACAGGTTGAGAACCATGAGGAGTATAAAGTACAATCCATCCTTGATCTCCGTATGTTCCATGGGCGCATACAGTACCTGGTTCATTGGAAAGGGTACGGTCCAGAGGAGTGCACTTGGGTCTCATCGTCAGACGTACATGCCCCTGTCCTCCTCCGTGCTTTCCATAGACCTTTTCCCCTCAAACCTGGTGGCCCTCCAATGGGGGGGGTCATTAAGGAGGGGGTACTGTCAGGACTGGGCTCAGTACTGTTTATACCATTTTACCATTTTATTAAAGTGTGATTTTTTTACTGCACTTCTGTCTCAGTCTGATTCATGGTTCCTGACAGGAGGTCTGTTCCCCGAAACATGTAAGATTTTCCACCATGTTGCTGTAGAGTCACCCGCCTCACCAGTTGGAGCATTGTATATGACAACCTTAATTTTATCCCTACTTTTTGAGTAGAACAATGTTATGTGCTTTCAATAAATGTTTTTGGTGGTAATGCACTAAGCGTTTGCACCCTCTTGTGTATATTTTTGCAGTGTTTGTAAGGACCGCCCAGTCCGAGGAGGGCTGCATCGTGAAACAACGCTTAACCTAGTCCTCATGTTTAGGGAAGTCCTGGGATTGAGCGCTGGATGGTGTTTTTGGTTTGCAGAGAACCCACTGCCCACAGGGTGGTGGCACAACCATTGGCTTCATACTTTACCAAGACGGTCACATTTAGCCAACAAGGACTGAGATTGCGAGATAGACCAAGCGTATGAGTTGAGAAGACTCAGCAATGTTCCAGGGGACAGGCCTTATGCAGGATCCAAAGCAGATCCAAACCGCATCTTGCCAGCTATGAGTGTAGAGGGGGTTAGTAAGGATCACAAAGGGAGTTGGGCCAGTCATGCAAGTAGCCAATTGTCCAGGTAATCATGGGGGCAAGAAGGATTAGGGTAGATCACTTAAAAAATAAGAGAAATGGGGGGGGCTCCTCCCATGTGTGGCAGCAAGAAGACAGCTAAAGGGGAGTCAGGATTAGGGTTGTAGCTTGAGAAACACATGTAAAGAGATCTTTGTAGGCATGAATCAAAAGCAACCAGGGGAAAGAGGAACCGGGTCACTTATTTAATCCAATGGAAAGTGCAATAAAAAGGCCTCAGTTATTACATCAGGCTCTCCGGTGTACAGAAGATTTTGTTGGGCTTGCCCTGTGCCACATACTCTGAAGATGAGGTTGCGGAGAACCCCTAGCAGTTGATCTGCACTGGCAGTGCCTCTGATTCCGAGGTTCCATGGGGTCTTCTCAGGTGGCCGGCTCCCACGTTTTTGACGGGTGGAATTTGCTGTACCAGTTCGGTAGCTCAATTAGAGGGAGAACCAGAGTCTAGCAGAAGTATTCTAGGTCCTCTGGAACTTGTAAGCCTAAGATCGAGGCAGTGAGGTAGAATGGACACTTCCAGCGTAGTGGATACCCTTGGAGGGGAGAATATTAAGCAGGGGGCGGGAGTCCCTATGCTGTTAAAGTGGGATGTTTGCATTGTATTATATATTGCATTATACATGATTTGAAACCAATTACAGGCTTTCTATAGAATTTCTTCCTTGAGCTGGTAACTTACTAAACAGCACATCATGTCTTGTGGAGGGTCAGATTCCCTGCCCTTAGTTCTCAGGGCATGATGTATGTATTTCTTAAAGATACCCACTACAGTGAGGAGAAGTTGGTCTTGTTCAACCAACTCTGGGAGGCCATGGATTCTGAGGATATGCCGCTTACCTCTATTATCAAAATCTTCCAAGTGGCGGTGTAGGTCTTGTAGCTGAAGCGTGTGGGTGTCCACCACTTGATTCATGCAGTGGATAGTGGTGCCATGTTGGGTTGTAGTCTTTTGTACTTCGCGCAGCTGCCCGTAATCACCTTGATGTAATTGCACAGGTCTGTGACAGCCACCGATAAGGTGTCTTTGATGTCTGCTGCAAATGTTGTGGAGATCACTCAGACTTGGTTAATGCTGAGGAGTTGGGAGATCTGAAAAGAGAGGTGTAGGGCGCTTGTGAACCAGGCTGTGACTGGGAGGGTGCCACCATAGTACTCATTTGCATGTGGAAGATTTCTGGGATGTTTTGGTTGAACCTCGTACCTTGATCCCATGGGGAGTGAGAGTGCGATGATAGGTTGCTACAAGTGATTTTCCACATGTATGATTGTAAAGGGACCTCAGATAGTGCTGGATTTGTTCCTCCGGTAGAGGGAGCTCTTGTTCTAAGTGGCCATCTTCGCCCGAGGTCAGACCACACTCCCGGCTATTTTTTTTCTTTCATCTGGAGGAGGGGAGTAGGGGCTTTCTCAGCTAAGCACACCCTCCTGCCTGCATGTTTGAAGTAAGGGCAGATGGATTCCAGGAAGTAAATGCTACATGAATAATTTTCTATTACTCAAGATGGCCATCAGTGGCCACACCTAGAAATGCTAGCGTGGTGGGTTTTTTTTGTGATTTCTCACAAAATAAAAGCATGGAAACATAAATGGATGGGTGAATTTGCTTTGGATATTACAAATGAATTAAATAGCATTTTCAGTTTGTGGTGCTTAAATATAGGTTACTTCGGCTTTAGCCTGGATCTACATTAGAAACCTAAACATTGTAAAAAGTTTCACACAGGAATCATTTGCATTTGTGTGTAGTATTCATGGACGTTCTAACCAGATCCCGACCGGCCAATAACAAAATGATGGCTGGGCGATGGATAAGTTATCTTGATCAAGCGTCATATGACATCTTTCAGGATGCACCACTAGTGCATGCAGTGCGGTGATCGGGGATGAGGCATGTTCCTCCGACACATCCCACCCGAATCAGGGTAAACAGCCAATGAAATTAGCTGTTTACCATGTAAGCGGCACGAGAGCGGTTACTAGCTGTTCCCAGTTTCCCCTCCTCAGACACCGATCATGTGAGGAGGAGAAATGGAGAACTGTGAGTGACCTGTTACTGTGATTTCTACACACACTACTGTGCACCACACGCTCCCCCCCCCCAAATAAAGAGAACCTGTCATCAGTGGATCTGTCATACAACCCATCTGGATCTGTCACACAGCCCATCAGTGGATCTGTCATAGTCCAATAGTGCCACCATCAGTGGATCTGTCATAGTCCATTAGTGCCGCCATCAGTGGATCTGTCACAGTCTATTAGTGCCGCCATCAGTGGATCTGTGATGCAGCCCCGTCTTTGGATCTGTGACGCAGCCCCGTCATTGGATCTGTCATGCAGCCCCATCAGGGGACCTGTCACGCAGCCTGACAGTGGACCTGTTAAGCAGCCCCATCAGTGGATCTGTCACACCGAACCATCAGTGGATCTGTCACGCAGAACCGTCAGTGGATCTGTCAGCGCAGCCCATTATACCTGCCATCAGTGGATTTGTCAGCGTAGCCCATTAGTGCCATCATTAGTGGATCTGTCAGTTCAGTCCATCAGTGGTTCTGTCAGTGCAGCCCAATAGTGCAGCCTAATCAGTGTCATCTGTCACAGAGCCAACATCCCCAACGCCCATCAGTAGTGTACCCATGACAGCTTTGCATCAACCTCCATGTCCAAAAGATGTTTTACACCTGAGGAGGCATATACAATCCTTACTATGTCGGATGATGAGAGCAGCGGGGAGCTCTCAACATTCCATTTTGATTCAGAATATGAGCCAACAGTGTGTGTAGTAGAGAGTAGTGGATCGGGGATGGAATCGGAGGAGGAAACAGTTGCTGCCAAAAGATTAAGAAGATCAGAAGACCAGCCCACCACCAGCAGCACCATACACCCAAACAACACCAACACCAACAGAGCTAGACCCCAGGAAGAAGAGCCCAATACCAGCACTGGAATAACCCACCAGACCCAAAGATTCCGGGCCCAAGATACCCTGGCAATCCCATTATGGCTGCCTTCCAGCTCAAGGTCAGCTACAATCCCCCCTTTTTACAGCCAGGTTTGGTCATCATTTTTCTAAATTAGATGCATGCCTACTGGTCCACCCACCACATGCCAATTTATTCTGCTATGACAAGACTATGACATGATCATGCGCATCCTGCATTTCAATGATAATTCACAGTGCCCTCCCTGAGATCATCCCATCCATATTAAATTATGTAAAACACGCCCCCTAATCCAAACAATTTGCTGAAATGTATGTCCTAGACCAAAACATTTGTGTGGACGAATCCCTTGTCCACTTCACTGGCCAGCTGCAAATAAAACAATATAATCCAAGTAAGAGGGCCATGTACGGATTAAAACTCAACAAATTATGTGAAAGAGCCACAGGATATGTGCATGCCTTCCGTGTGTACAAAAGCAAAGACTCCCAGCTCCAGCCCCCAGAGTGCCCAACATTAGGGATGAGCTTCGAGTTTGAGTTGAACCCATGTTCGACTCGAACATCGCCTATTCAAAGCCAGGGTGACTTTGGCCAATTATGGCTCAGGGGGTTTAGTACAAGCCCCACACTATATAAGGCTGCCTGTGTGGCGGCCTTGTGTAGTGTGTTGCGGCAGCGGAGAGAGATAGACAGAGAGACAGTGTCATTTGATTTAAGTTAGATAGAGTAGGCAGGCGAGTCAGTTAGCTGCACTTATAGTGTATTGTGTATATATATGCATCCTAGGTGTTGTGTATATGTATGTATATATATATACTCACACACACACACATACACACTGTAGTCAGTTTATCTAGATCCGTTCCTGTTATTCTCTTCCTGACAGGCAGGCGTTTTTACAGTATTTACAGTTAGTGTACTGTGTCCTTTGCACAGTGTGCACCTAAAGCTACCTGAAGAAAATTGGTGGTGTTCTTCTGATCCTATTAGTACCACAGGCAGGCAGCTATAGTATTTACAGTTAGTGTACTGTGTCCTCTGCACAGTGTGCACCTAAAGCTACCTGCAAAAAATTGGTGGTTTTCTTCTGATCCTATTAGTACCATAGGCGGGCAGCTACAGTATTTACAGTTAGTGTACTGTGTCCTCGGCACAGTGTGCACCTAAAGCTACCCGAAGACAAGTGCTGGTGTTCTCATACTAATAATACTACAGGCAGGCAGTTGATTCTGCTAGCTGCAGTATCAGTATATAGTGAGATGTAGCTTTGTGCAGCTACATCTCACTGCAGGCCATTAGTATGTCTGGAAGGCCAACAAGGAGAGGCAGACAGTCACAAGCAAATAAAAGAGGGCAAGCAGGCTCTGTGTCTAGAGGCAACAGTGCTGGTCATGGAGACGGTGCATCCTTATCAGCAATTGGCCGTGGGACATGCTTGTTCTTTTTTTCAGCAGCTGGCCATGTTGAGCCGCAACATGTGAAAGACTTGGTAGAGTGGATGACCAAGCCCTCCTCATCCTCCTCATCCTCTCTCGCCCAGGCTCAGGGTACTTTGTCTGGCAAAGCAGCTCAAAAACACGGCCTCTTCCCTCGGCTCAATGGCATCAGTCACGCCTTCCCTATCCCCACCATGTCCTCCTGAGGAATCCCCCAAACTGTTTGACCACAGTGTTGGGTACATGCTCCAGGAGGATGCCCAGCATTTTTAAGGCTCCAATGATGGTACCCAGCTAGAGGAAGGCAGTAACGTGAGCTCAGAGAGAGGGGGTGCCCAAAAAGGACAGCGATCTGGCAGTCATGTTCCCCCAGCTGCAGCATACTGCCAGCTTTGCTCCAGTGATGAGGAAGTCACTGACTCCACGTGGGTGCCTGATAGGAGGAGGAGGAGGAGGAGAAGGAGGAGGAGAAGGAGGAGAAGGAGGAGAAGGAGGAGGAGGAGGAGGCACATCTCCAACAAAGCAGGATGCCCTCCAGGGGCCAGATTAAGGGCAGCACACCACCTGCATCACGAGCTCCGCATGTGCAGGGCGCTGCTGTCTCTGCGCATTATTCCAAAAGTTCTTTGGTGTGGGCCTTTTTTGAGACGAGTGCATCAGATCCCACCGCTGCTGTTTGCAACATATGTCTCAAACGTATCTCGCGTGGCCAAAACCTCACCCGCTTGGGCACCACATGACAGGCAGACATATGTCGACCTACCATGCAGTTCGTTGGCAAGCGTACCTAAAAGACCCACACCAAAGAACAAAGCGAACCTCTCCTTGCTCCTCATCAGCTGGGATCTCCAACCCCACTATACCTTCAGTCCTCTCTGAAACCTGCACTGAGAGGAATGAAGGTGTAGACTTAGGTGTGTCACAGCCAAGTACTTGCGGGCAATCTGTTATCGGTACACTGACGTCAGATTGTACCAGGCAAATTTCCCTGCCCCAGCTGCTGCACCGCCGAAAGAAGTTCGCTCCCAGCCATCCACATGCCCAGCGGTTGAATGCTAGCTTGGCTAATTTACTAGCACTTCAACTGCTGCCTTTTCAGTTGGTAGACTCTGCCTCCTTCCGTGAGTTTGTGGAATGAGCGGTTCCTCAGTGGCAGGTTCCAAAGCGCCACTTTTTCTCACGGAAGGCGATTCCGGCTCTCTACCGGCATGTGGAAGGCAATGTCTTGGCTTCGCTGGACAGGGCGGTTAGCGGTAAGGTGCATATTACCGCTGACTCATGGTCCAGCAGGCATGGACAGGGACGTTACCCATCTTTCACCGCGCATTGCGTGACTCTTCTGGCAGCTGGGAAGGATGCAGGACAGGGTGCAGTAGTGTTGGAGGTTGTTCTGCCACCACGCCTCCAAAATTCTACTAGTGGTGATTCTGCCACACCTCTCTCCTCCACCCCTTCCTCTTCTTCTTCCTCCATGGCCTCTTCCTGTGCTGATTTGTCCTTGGAACCAGCGGTGCTCTGTAGGTGTTCAAGGGCCTACGCAAGCACACAGGCAAAAAAGATGCCATGCGGTGCTTGAGCTGGTGTGCTTTGGGGACAGGAGCCACACTGGGGCAGGTTCAGAGGTGGTTGATGCCACACCAGCTTAAGGCAGGTATGGTGGTTTGCGACAATGGCACCAACCTCCTCTCCGCCCTCCGACAGGGACAACTGACCCATGCGCCCTGTTTGGCTCACGTCCTTAACTTGGTGGTGCAGCGGTTCTTGGGCAGGTACCCGGGCTTACAGGATGTCCTGAGGCAGGCCAGGAAAGTCTGTGTGCATGTCCGCAGGTCATATAATGCCAGTGCTCGGCTGGCTGACCTCCAAAAGGAATTTAACCTGCCCAAGAACCGCCTAATCTGTGACATGCCCACCAGGTGGAACTCAACGTTGGCCATGCTGTAGCAGCTGCACATGCAGCAGAGGGCCATCAATGAATACCTATGTGACTATGGCACTAGGACAGGGTCAGAGGAGCTTTTTTTTTTTTTCCCACGCCAGTGGGCTATGATCAGGGATGCATGCACTGTCCTGTCACCATTTGAGGAGGCCATGAGGATGGTGAGCAGTGACAGTGCTTGCATCAGTGACACTGTCCCTCTTGTCCATCGCCAGCATCTGATTCACATGGTGCAGTATTACCTAGGGGCAAAATCCTCTGGGTTACTGGGTCTTGAGGATGGATCACTGGCCAGAGCTTGCACAGTATGCAATTGAGCTACTGGCCTGTCCTGCATCCAGCGTTCTTTCGGAACGCACATTCAGTGCTGCTGGAGGCTTTGTAACCAATCACAGGGTGCGCCTGTCCACCTAATCGTTCGATCGACTGACCTTCAGAAAAATGAATCAGTCTTGGATCACCAGCTACCAAGCACCTGATGCTGATGTAACCGATTGATTTTTTTTTAATGTGAGATCCCTTCAAGACTGCCTATGCTGATGCTAAGTGACTATCCTGTTATGCTGAGTGACAATCCTCTTCCTCTTCAATTTTCATGCTGATAGCTTGTAAGAACATTTTTGGTTCTGGGCACCGCCACCAGTGGCCAATGCCCAATTTTTCTGTCCCTGTTTAACAGGGGCGTGTAATTACAATTTTTGATACAATACTTTGCAGCAGGACTCATTCCTGTGCTCCAACTAGAGTATCTGTGAGGAGTTGTAATGTTGTGGCACCAGTGCCTAAGGCCCAATTTTTCTGCCCCTGTTCAACAGGTGCATGTAATTACAATTCTTGATGTAATATTTCACAGCAGGGCCCGTTCCAGCACCCACCAAGAGTAACTGTGAGGACTTACAGTGTTGTGGCACCAGCACCACCACCACCACCACAGGCCCAATTTTTCTACCACTGTTCAACAATGGCATGTAATTACAATTCTTGATCTATTGTTTCACAGCAGGGCCCGTTCCTGCACCCACCAAAAGTAACTGTGAGGGCTTACAGTGTTGTGACAACACCAACACCTAAGGCCCCAATTTCTGCAGAGTATATAGGGCAGGCCCCTACTTTCAAACATCCAACTTACAAACGACTCCTACTTGCAAACAGAAGGAGACAACAGGAAGTGAGATGAAATCTACCCCTAGGAAGGGAAAAAACAAAGATACTGGGCGGAGATCCGCCGAGCGGCGAGCTCGTAGTACACGTCAAACATAGAGTGCCTGTCCCATCAGACAGGGGACGGGACAGGCACTCTATGTTTGATGCGTACTACGAGCTCGCCGCTCGTCGGATCTCCGCCCAGTATCTTTGTTTTTAATGTGAGTATGTGTGTGCTTTAATAAAATTTGAACTTTTGCCAAACAATATTACACCATTGTGGGATCTTCCTTTTGGTTTCTATCTTGGTGACCCCGGGACACTACTTGAGGAGACGTATGTCCTTAAAGGAGACAAGCCAGGATAGGATTGTATCACTACCGCCCCCACTGCTGGTTGATTCCATGGTTTTACCAACTAAAGGCTGCCATGCCTAAAAGTGGCTAAACGTGAGTACCCCATTACCCTCAGGCAAGGGGCCACTGCCTACCATTGTGTGCCGTGTTGCATGAAGAGAGAATAATCACTACTGTCACGTTTACTGGCTCCAAGTGGATCACTTGCATATATTATAATTTTTTGGACTTTAAGCTGACTATTATTTTCAAGTGGATCACTGTTTTTTGCATGCTTATTAGTGGACTCCATTTGTTTTATTACCACACGGTTCCATTCAGACCATCACTTTGGTTATGAGCACCATTCATGTTGTATATATACACCCGTTTGTTGTGTGCCGAGGTGTATCAGGTGCATATAAGTCCAGTCAGAGACTGTTATGCTATATATATTACTTTTAGATTCCTTTGACGTTACCATATGTTCGTGCATAAGGGTGTAATTGTCACTTATTATGTGTCTATGAGCACTAGTCACTTTTTGTATATACTCGTTTAGTATATGCTTGGCCATCATCTGTAGCCAAATACTGTCACTTTATTATTATTTATTTTATATTTACACTTTATATAGGTCGAAGTACCACGTTATTTGTATTTCAGAGTCACGTATAGATATTCACGTTATGTTATATTTATATACACTTGTACTCCAGAGTCACCTATAGTTACTGTGTCACTATATACACAGCTATCTCATTGAGATTTTTTCACACATATTGTAAGGATTAGCGCAGCACCACACTCTTACCCATTTACCTTATAGCTAGGGGCAGGCTGTACCCTACCCGGTGTAGGCGGCTTTTCCTGATTTTTAGATACTTCTATATATAGTTTTTAATTCCTTATTTCCCTTCCCCCATATATGATAGCGCAGGAATACCCTCTACTTTTTAATATGGGAAAAATGTGTCCCCTCTTCACTGATGCTTTATCACCAATCCTTGTTTCACTAAAAAACCCATATTTTCAAAAAACATTTGTCATTGGGACAGAAAGTGAGGTGAATTCTTCTGAAGAGGTGCACAGACAGCAAAACAAATGTTACAGGAGTGATAACCCTTCCCTATGTTTTCCAAAAAGCTTAAAAATAGATTTTTTGGCTGGAACTACACCTTAAAAATGTACCAGTTCAAAATTACAAACAGATTCTACTTAACAACAAACCTACAGTCCCTGTCTTGTTTGCACCACCTGTATACTGCTGTTCAGAGTATATAGGGCCTGGGGGCCCCACGCCTTTCCTTTTTTTAATTTGGGTGCGGGGTTCCCCTTAATATCCATACAAGACCCAAAGGGCCTGGTAATGGACTGGGGGGGGGGGGGGGTACCCATGCCATTTGTCTCACTGATTTTCATCCATATTGCCGTGACCTTACATTACATTAAAGCTGCAAGCAGCTTTAAATTACTTTTATTCCTTTAAAAATGTCATTTTGTGCAGGGACTGTTCTAAGCACAGGAAACATACGTCACTTTACAGGCATACTATAGACACCCCCCAGTATTTAAAGGAATATTTCACAGTTTTTTTTTCACTTTAAACATCATTAAAATCACTGCTCCCAAAAAAACGGCTGTTTTTAAAACTTTTTTTGCATTGATACATGTCCCCTGGGGCAGGATCCGGGTCCCCAAACCCTTTTTAGGACATTAACTTGTATATTAGACTTTAAAATTAGCACTTTTGATTTCGAACGTTCGAGTCCCATAGACTTTAATGGGGTTCTAAAGTTCGCGTGAACTTTTGGTCCATTCACAGGTTCTGGTGTGAACCGAACCGGGGGGTGGGGGGGGGTGGAGGTGTTCGGCTGATCCCTACCCAACATACATTTGAACCTGATAGTGCGGACTCAAATGTTATTAACATAGAGTCAGATGGGCATCAGGAGACTAAGCTCTCCCAAACTTTTAAACTGTGTAGCAGATCCACCATCAGTCACGGTAAACTTCTCACTCAGTAGGTCAGTTGTCATAGAAGCAAAAAGAATCTCCACATAGTGTAAAACTATTTACGCTGTATATCGAATTTATTAAAAGAATTTTGCACTTACATCCAACAGGAAGAAAACAGGCATGTCATCATAAAATTCAATAAACCATAGTAATTGAACACAGTTGACATCAACTTGACATGTTTCATCTGATAAGACATCATCTGGAGTATGACTATCCCATCTTTCACTGTGTTTATATAGTAGTATCTATTAAAATCATTAATCACTGATTGTTCTCTATCAGTGACACTTTCTACCTCTAATATAATTTCCAAGATGTTGCTTGGCGTGCGTATCAAGCCTCGGTTTGATTTGTGTAACTGAGCATGTGTCATTCCAAGCCTCGATAATATAATGGATTGAGATTCGTTAGGGCAAGCGCATGTGACCTTCCTTCAACTACAGGAGGAGCTTGACAGAGTGTAATGAACCCTGAAGTAACTCCCGTGTGTTCATAGCCTCCATTGAACTTGGCCGTGTCTCGCAGTGCTACAATCGAACCACTTCCTCTGTGGAGACACCCGCTAGTTTGATTAAATGTTGGATGGGATTTTTTTTTTTTAAACAAAAAATGTGCATATATGGAGATGATTCAGATGACCTACTAACAATAAACCAATGAATTAAAAAAATAGATAAAAGCTTGAACAACCATATTTTGGATAAAAAGAGATTTTATTTAATTCCTGATGCCCTCAGAATTCCAGTAATGTACTATCTCCCCAAAGTACATAAAAATCCAACAAATCCCCCTTGACGCCCTATAGTAAGTGGCACAGATTTGGTTACTTCCCGCATTGGGCATTACATTGATTTTTATTTACAACCATTAGTCAAAAAAATACCCTCATATCTAAAAGATACCAAAGAGACAGTAAAACGAATGAAGGATTGACCTTCATGGTAAATACACATTTATTCCTCACCATTTGGGTTTAGAAGCAGTCTATTATTTGAAGGAAGATGGTACCCTTCCCCCCTTTCAACTTCAATTCATAATGGAATTATTACAATTTGCCACGAAACTAAATTACTTTTGGTTTGATGACAAATGTTATCTCCAACAAAAGGGAGTGCCTATGGGGGCCAAGTTTGCCTCTTGCCTGGCCAATTTATTTATGGCCAAATGGGAGGAGGATGTTGTCTATGCCCACAGTTGACCCAAATTGGTTCTCTGGGCCAGGTACATAGACAACATCCTCCTCCAATGGGATGGAGATCAGGAATCCTTACAGAATTTTATCTTGGACCCTAATGTCAATGATAGAGGCTTTTCTCTGAGCTATTAGGCAAGCAGGGAAAAAATACATTTCCTTGATCTGGAGATATCTATTGTCAATCAACAGTTTGAAATTAAAACATATTTCAAACCGACTGACCGTAACAGGTTTTTACTTTTAGATAGTTCTCACCATAAATTGTGGTTCAGCTCAGTTCTGCGGAGCCAATTCCTTCGCTTACGATGGAATTGTACAAACATCCATAATTTCCACCAACAGGCACAGACCCTAAAATGTAGATTCTTGGAAAAGGGTTACCAAAATTTTGAGTTCGATAGAGAGATAGAAGAAGTAACTAAAGTAGAAAGGAATTCCCTACTGGTTGTTAAATCCCAACAAATCTCAACAACAACAAGATGAGAATATTAAATGGTCCTTCTTCACGTCCTTTTCAGTTCAACATAAATTAAAGCCATTACCACTTCAGCCCCGGAAGGATTTACCCCCTTCCTAACCAAAGCATTTTTTGTGATTCGCCACTGCGTCGCTTTAGCTGACAATTGCGCGGTCGTGCGACATTGTATCCGAACAAGATTTATATCTTTTTTCCCACAAATAGAGCTTTATTTTGGTGGTATTTGATCACCTCTGCTTTTTTGTTGTTTTTTTTTCGCTATAAAGACCGCCAATTTTGAAAAAAAAGCTATATTTTTTACTTTTTTGCTATAAAAAAATCTCCAAAAAATATATAAAAAAACAAATTTCTTCCACAGTTTAGGCTGATATGTACTCTTCTACATATTTTTGGTTAAAAAAAAAAAAATCGCAATAAGTGTATATTGATTTCGTTTTTAGGGGATAGATTTATGGCATTTTTATTATTATTATTTTTTTTATAGTAATGGCGGCGATCTGCGATTTTTATCGGGGCTACGACACTTGACACTATTTTGGGACCATTGACATTTATACAGCGATCAGAGCTACAAATAGCCACTGATTACGGTATAAATGACACTGGCATGGCAGGGGTTAAACACTAGGGGGCGATCAAGGGCTCACTACAATATGACAGAGATCACTGCTCCCGATGACAGGGAGCAGTATTCTAAAAGAGTTCGTATCACCACAAAGTGGTGTTGTGTACTTTCTAAAAATTTCTAAAGACAGGGAGCAGTGGATCCCTGTCATGTTGCTAGGCAGAACAAGAAAATGCCTTGTTTACATAGGCATCTCCCCGTTCTGCCTCTCCTCGGCACAATCGTGGTCCACCGGCGAATATCCAGTTTGCGGGACCTGCAGGCATGCTCCCGCGGCCGGCGCACGCCCGCTAAGTGGCAAATTCCAAGGGACGTACGGGTATGCTCTTTGCCTGCCCGTGCCATTCGGCTGACATAAATCAGCGTGCAGCAGTCTACAAGTGGTTAACAAGCATTGGGACATTCTCAAAAATGGCTCCATCCTTCCGGAAAGAGTCAGTCATTTATAGGGGAGCTCCTTCATTAAGAGGTATGATCGCCCCCAATGTAATTAATCCCCCCCCCAAAAGAACTACTTTCTTTTATAATATAATGGGTTCTTATCCTTCCGGTAAATGTCTGTTACAATTCCTGCGGCAGAAGAAAGACTGAAACCTTTGAATCTACAGAAACAAAGCATAAATATAAAATTAAACATTTCACTACATGTGCTACTAAAAACCCTGTCTATTTAATAACCTGTCCATGCGGGATACAATATATTGGTAGAACCATATGTTCAAGCCCCCGTGGCATCAGAGGGGGGCGGGGTCACCAGTTTACATCACCGGGGGGCCCCACCCTTAGCTATATAACAGCTGTCATTGAGGAGAAGCGTCACTCGGCGGGAGCCTCCCATGGAGGCGGAACTGTTGCGACTTTTTTTTTTCTTTTTTGGTCCGTCGGGCGGCATGAATTTACATCGCTGGACATTTTTATTTTTTTATTTTTTAATAAAGGACTTGTCCCAAGCTGTCTTTTACCATTCTTGACACTTTTTTTGTGAAATGGTAGGGGTACAAACTCCCGGTACCAATTCACATAGGGGGGCCGGGATCTGGGGGTCCCCTTGTTAAAGGGGGGTTTCAAGATCCCGATAAGCTCCCCGCCCGCATACCCCCACAACCACCGGGCAAGGGTTGTGGGGATGAGGCCCTTGTCCCCATCAACATGGGGTCAGACCCCAAAGCACCCTCCGCATGTTGAGGGCATGTGGCCTGGTACGGTTCAGGAGAGGGGCTGCTCTCTCGTCCACCCCCTCTTTTCCTGCGGCCTGCCAGGTTGCTTGCTCGGATAAGGGTCTGGTATGGATTTTGGGGGAACCCCTATGCTATTTTTTTTGTAATACTGGCGCAGGGTTCCCCTTAATATACATACCAGATCTGAAGGGCCTGGTAATGGACGGGGGGGGGAACCCATGCCGTTTTTTTTCAATGAGTTTTATCTATATTGCCAAGACCCAACAATTCATTACAGCCGCAATCAGTTTTAAATGACAATTTTTCCTTTAGAAATGTCATTTTGCTGCGGTACTGTTCTAAACATGGGAAAAATGCGCCACTTTACAGGCATACTATAGACACCCCCCAGGCATGATATTTAAAGGAATATTTCATTTTTATTGTTTCACTTTCAGCATTAAAAAAAAAAAAAAAAAAAAAAATCGCTGCTCCCGAAAAAACTACATTTAAAAAAAAAATGTTTGCATTGATACATGTCCCCTGGGGGAGGACCCAGGTCCCCAAACACTTTTTATGGCAATAACTGCATATAAGCCTTTAAAATGAGCACTTTTGATTTTTCATGTTCATGTCCCATATACTTTAATGGTGTTTGTGTGTTCATCCGAGTTTTTTGCCTGTTCGCATGTTCTGGTGTGAACCGAACCGGGGGGTGTTAGGCTCATCCTTATCTGGCTTACCCCCTGCTCAAAAAAGGCTACCATATCTATGTAGACAATTATTATATGAATTTTCCCCTTTTCTGACAACTATACTGTGAAAAAACCTTGGCCTGCGGTACCACCAGGAAAAAAAAGGAAGGGCTTTCCACAAAATTTAGTGACAACAAGGCTACAAATGGGAAAATCCGCAAGTCTGAGAAATGAGGAAGTGTTGGCTGTGAAGTGGAGGAACAAAAGAGATGTTTAAATCTTGTCCACCATCCACAATGACACCTTGGTGGAGATTCACGGAAGACGCGGTCCTGGTCGACTTCAAGAGCAAAATTTTCCCCAAAACATTCCCCCACAGAATCAGGAAAAAGAAGTCAAAAGAATTGTTGTGTATGCAGCAGAGGAGGAGTTAAAAGAGACACCAGTTATTGTCCCCAATATCCCTCCCAACTTGGCCTATGCATCAGAGAATGCTTCAGATATTATCACACATTCCTAAGATATTAGTTTCCCTTATTTTTAACAGCCTGCCATTTCCCTGTTTCAAATACCTGTGCAGATCATTTTCTTGCTACTTCTATTAACCAAGTTTCTACCATCCAAGTTAAATGACCCTGGCCTGTTTACAATGATGCCTCTGCCTAGGATTGTTTCTAAACCACGTTTCTGCCATCAGCCTGTTAATCGACCATGTTTTTTGCCTGCCGCTTGAACTGATCTTTTGCCCTGCTACTGTATTACACAGGGGTCTCACATATGTGAGGGAATTCCGAATAGTGTTCTGAGCAGAGAAAAACAGTTTTTGGTTTTCTCTGGGTTTTGTAATTCTCAGAACAGGGTCTGGAGACTGGGGGCTTCAAAGAGATTTGGGTGGGTGAAGCCTCTGTCCCTGTCCCCATTCTTTCCTGACCGAGGCCATAAGCTTGATGTTCCTTCCTGCTGCCTGTACCAATACTTTGGCTATGCTGACCATATCACTGCCTGTAATGACCCAGGGATTTATGGACCATGTTCCTTCCTGCTGCCTGGACCAATACTTTGGCTGTACTGACCTTATCTCTGCCTGCTGCCTGTACTGACTATGGACAGTATTGCTGTCTGGACAATTCCTTTTGCTGCTACTACCACATCTCTGCCTGCTAACCGGACCAATGCTTTGGCTGTGCTGACAGAATCTCTGCCTGTTCTGACTATGGACAGTATTCCTGCGTGCTGACTGGACGATTCCTGTCTCTGACCATGTCCCTGGCTACTGCCTGGACCAATGCTGTCCTCTGTGGACCACTGCACTACTAAAACCACAGGTAATCTTTTGTTTACCCTTTGCTCAGCAGAATGTATTTTGGGGTGTAATTGGTATGTGCATGTTAGAAATATGAAGGGCCTTCAAAAATGTAATAGGTTGTCAGGAAATTAGATGTGTAATTTATGTCCCTAGAACACCTGATGGTGCCTCTTGGATGTTGGGCCTCTATATGTGGCCAGGCTGTGTGAGACTTTTACACATGTGATATCACCATACTCAGGAGTAGCAGAATGTATTTTGGGGTGTCATTTTTGCTATGTACATGGTTTGTGTTAGAAATATCGTATAAATTGACAACGTTGTGTAAAAAAAAAAAAAAAAAAAAAAATACGTCTTCATTTTGTTTTTCACATTTTCCAAAAACTTTTTGAAAAAAATGACAATCGGTGTTTGCTTTCCAAAATGAGATCATGACCCCATTATTTTGCAACTTTCATTTGTTTTGGAAAATGGAGAGAAAAATTTATTTTTCTTTTTTCAAAACTTTGTGACAAAAAGCGAGATCTGCAAAATACTCAACATGCTTCTCAGCAAATAGCTTGGGGTGTCTACTTTCCAAAAAGGGGTCATTTGGAGGGGGGTGGGGTTGTGCTATCTTGGCATTGCATTGCCTCTGAAACTGTTATAGGTAGTGAGGAAGTGAAATAAGCAATTTACCCCCTTAGAAAGCCTGAAGGCGGTAATTGGTTTTCGGGGTCCTGTATGCGGCTAGACTGCCAAAAAGTCTCACACATGTGGTATCCCTATACTCAGGTTAAGCAGCAGAATGTATTTTGGGGTTTAATTCCACATATACCTATGGTATGTGTGAGCAATATATCATTTAAATGACAACTTTGTATAAAAAAAACAATAAAAAAATTTTTGTTTTCATTTTCCAGAAACTTGTGGCAAAACATAAAATATTCCATGGACTCAACATGCCTCTCAGCAAATAGCTTTTGGTGTCTATTTTCCAAAAAGGGTCATTTGGGAGGGTGTTTGAACTGTCCTAGCATTTTATGCCCAACATTAGAAGCTTATGCCACACATCACCCACTCTTCTAACCAAGACCAAGCCTTTTCTGACACTTTTTGTTCAAAATTTTTGCTAGAAAATTACTTTGAACCCCCAAACAATATAAATTTTTTAAAGCAGAGACCCTAAAGAATAAAATAGTGGGTGTTGCAATTTTTGCAAATTTGCAAACGCAACTTTTTGGGAAATAAAACACTTTATTTCAATGCACAAAAACAATAAATAGCCCAATTATTTGGTAAGATCGAAAAAGATGATCTTATGCCGAGTACATAGGTATCAAATATGACATGCTTTAAAATTGCACATGCCCGTACAGCGGTGACAAACTACATACATTTTAAAAGCCTTTACGGGTTACCACTTTAGATTTACAGAGTAGGTCTACTACTGGAATTACTGCCCTCGCTCTGATGTTTTTGGTGATATCTCACATGCATGGTGCAATTGCTGTTTACATACAACACGAGACCGATGCTTGCATTTGCCTTTGTGCGCAAGCACAGGGGGACAGGGGTCCTTTTATTTTATTTTTTATTTTATTTTTACACTGATCCCTTTTCATTTTTTTTATCACTTTTATGGTTATCACAAGGAATGTAAATATCCCCTGTGATAGTAATAGGTAGTGACAGGTACTCTTTTTTGAAATGTGGGGTCTATTGTAATGTTCTTTTCATGCAGCCTGTGGGCTGCATGAAAAATGGGAACCTAACAGATTCCTCCATTCACAGCGATCAATATGGATGAAGAAATCTCTGTCAGAAAGTGTGTGGTATGCCCACCATTAGAACCGCTCTGCATCCCCCCCACTTCTGATGATCGGCATACATGCATTTTTTTTTTTGGCTCATGAAGAAATCTCTGCCAAAAAAAGTAAAATAAATATGTGGCGAAGCATAGGGGAGATCCACCCTTTGTCCATCCCATCCCCTTTGCTTCGCCATATATACTCTTTTTTTTAAAACTGTGGTGGTGAAATCACCTTCTACAGTGCTGTAGTCAGTGATTTACGTACGCTGAAAGCAAACCCTGTTGCTGTTAGAATAAACAGATCAGTGCTGCAGCTGAATGGTGTACTTTTAAAGCAAATATCGGTTAACAATAAAACATAGTATAGATAAATCATTACAATATAATAGTATACAGTAGGCATGAGCCGAACACCCCCCTGTTCGGTTCGCACCAGAACATGCGAACAGGAATGTTCGCCCCCCAAAACACCTTGTCCCCATGTTGATGAGGACAAGGGCCTCATCCCCACAACCCTGGCCGGTGGTTGTGGGGGTCTGCGGGCGGGGGGCTTATCGGAATCTGGAAGCCCCCCTTAACAAGGGGACCCCCAGATCCCGGCCCCCCCTGTGTGAAATGGTAAGGGGATACTTATACCTACCATTTCACTAAAAAACTGTCAAAAATGTTAAAAATGACAAGAGACAGTTTTTGACAATTCCTTTATTTAAATGCTTCTTTCTTCTATCTTCCTTCATCTTCTTCTTCTTCTGGTTCTTCTGGTTCTTCCTCCGGCGTTCTCGTCCAGCATCTCCTCCGCGGCGTCTTCTATCTTCTTCTCCTCGGGCCGCTCCGCACCCATGGCATGGGGGGAGGCTGCCGCTCTTCTCTTCATCTTCTTCTTCATCCTCTTCTCTTCTTCCTTCTTCTCTTCTTCTCTTCTTCATTTTCTTCTCCGGGCCACTCCGCATCCATGCTGGCATGGAGGGAGGCTCCGGCTGTGTGACGGCGTCTCCTCGTCTGACGGTTCTTAAATAACGGGGGGCCCAAAGCACCCTCCCAATGTTGAGGGCATGTGGCCTGGTACGGTTCAGGAGGGGGGGCCGCACTCTCGTCCCCCCCTCTTTTCCTGCGGCCTGCCAGGTTGCGTGCTCGGATAAGGGTCTGGTATGGATTTTTAGGGGGACCCCACGCCGTTTTTTTTTTTTTTTTTTGGCGTGGGGTTCCCCTTAAAATCCATACCAGACCTGAAGGGTCTGGTATGGAATTTAGGGGGAACCCCACGTCATGTTTTTTTTTTTAATTTTGGCCGGGGTTCCCCTTAATATTCATACCAGACCTGAAGGGCCTGGTATGGAATTTAGGGGGATTCCCACGTCATTTTTTTTTTTTTAAATTTTGGTTCGGGGTTTCCCTGTGTTGAATTCCCATGCTGTTTTTATCAATGAACTTCTATGTGTATTGTCGGCAATGCAATAGCCACGGGTAGTTTTGAATGGAATTTTTCCTTCCAAATGTCATTTTGCTGTCAGACTGTTCTAAACACGGGAAACATGCGCCCCTTTACAGGCATACTATAGACACCCCCCAGGTACGAAATTTAAAGGGATATTACACTTTTATTGTTTGACTTTAAGCATTATTAAAATCACTGCTCCTGAAAAAAACGGCCGTTTTTAAAACTTTTTTTTGCATTGATCCATGTCCCCTGGAGCAGGACCCAGGTCCCCAAACACTTTTTATGACAATAACTTGCATATAAGCCTTTAAAATTAGCACTTTTGATTTCTCCCATAGACTTTTAAAGGGTGTTCTGCGGCATTCGAATTTGCCGCGAACACCCCAAATTGTTCGCTGTTCGGCGAACTCGAACATGAGTTCGACTCGAACTCGAAGCTCATCCCTAGTATACAGTACAGTAAAACAGTAGAATGGTGTATCTGTAAAGCAAACAATGGTTAACAATAAAACACAGTACCAATAAAACACTAACTCAATAAAACAATAACTTTTTTATACAGTATTGCAATCTGTGCAAAAAAAAAAAAAAAGAGTAAAAAATATATGGCGAAGCATATGGGCAATCCGCTATCAGTCCACCCCAGCCCCTGTGCTTCGCCATATTTTATTATTATTCACAATTTATATATATGCTCTTTTTATTAACTGTGGTGGTGAAATCACCTCCTACAACGCTGGAGTCACTGATTTACGTATTGTGAGAGCAAACCCCGTTGCTGTCAGAATAAACAAATCAGTGCTGCAGCTGAATGGCGTACTTGCAAAGCAAACAATGGTAACAAAAAAAAAAACAGTAACAATAAAACATTGCAGTATAGTATAAAGTACAGTAACACAGTAAGTACAGAACATTAACTCAATAAACGGCAACTATTTTTGGCTTTTTTTATGTTTTTTTTTAACTTCTTTTACACTCTTTTGTAACTGTAAAAAAACTTTAATCATTCCAGGCTAGGGCCTCTCAAAATGCGATAGCCATGTAACATCTTTCCCTGTGTGAAAGTGTGCCCTAGACTGTGCTGCGCTGTACCCTATACTAATAATCCACTAGTGTGTGGTAGTGACGGAAACATTTCCCGATGCAGAGGCCAGGTTGGCCAGGAGGGACAAAAATAGCGGGTGTCACCCCTATATCAGCATTTGACAAACACAATATTTTCTTTGGGCTGCTCTTTGAGTAGGGGTACCAGGAAGGACATCCGGAAAATGCCTCTAATGCAGCTGGCTCACTGCATCTGGATTGTGAAATTGGGCCACAGCACCTTCTGAAAACAAAAGGGTTTTGATTGATCTCTTCTTGGAATTTTGCACAGTTTTGTACAGTGCATTGAACAAAGCCAGTTGGAATAAGTATACAGACACTTTTTTGATCCAGCATCTGGCCTTATGGGCACTCAAGTACGACCCCATCATCTGGTCGTTGAAGTCCACTCCTCCCATGTTAAGGTTGTAGTTGTGGACACAGAGGGGCTTCTCAACAACACCAGTTGCCGTTGTAATTCGGACTGTCGTGTCTAGGTGAATGGAAGACAGAATGAAAATGTTCCTTTTGGCCTTCCACCTCACTACAAGCAATTCATTACACCTCAAGCAGGCTCTCTCCCCTTGTCTAAATGGGGCATTTACAAGCCATCGGAGGAAGCCCCGGTGATTAGATGGCACAGTGCCACATGCGCCAATTCCTAACTGAAAGCGGTATCTAAAAAAGTGGCACGCTTGTATAAAAATTGTCCACGTACAAACGATACCCCTTTTCATACTCCTCTACACAAACAGCTTGTTCAGGGATATACAAGGCTGAAAATTTTTGGATGAAATGGTTTACGAGGGGCCGAATTTTGTGGAGCCAATCATATCCAAGGTCACCCTGAGGACGACAGAGTTCATTGTCGTTGAAGTGCATAAACCGTAAGATTTGCTCATATCTAGTCCTGGCCATGGCTGCAGAAAACATGGGCAAATGATGAATTGGGTCAGTGGACAAATATGACCGCAACTCACGCTTTTTAGTAATGCCCATGAAGAGGGATAGGCCCTGAAAGGTTCTAAATTCGGAAACAGTGATACGCTTCTGTGCAAATTGTCTGGCAAGGGTCAAATTTGGGTTTGCGGCGATTAATTGATCAGCATATAAATTGCTTTGGTCCACAATAGATCTGTACAACAGCTCATAAAAACCAAGGGGAGTTAAATCTGTTTCCACCTGAATTTCGGGTTGGCCAGTGAATGGGGAAAGTACAGACACTGCAGAAGTGGTGGGCTGCCAATCAGGATTTGCAGGCACATCCGGAAGGGCACTATGGGCTCTACCGGCCTGTGTTTGAATTCTTGGTGGCTGTAGGACACTACTTCTGCTAGCCACCGCACTAGATTGAACTGAACTTATGTGACTCGCCACGTCACCAAGTGTTACTGCAGTGCTGATTTGTCCACGACCAGGATGTACAAGGCCGCTGGTGCTTGCCAGTTCACCAGAAGGTAGAGTGGCACTAGTACTGGCACTCTGCTGCTCACGGGAACCATGTGATTGTTGTACCTCAGCAACAGGGAAGTGGGGTCATGTATGCCTGACCTCAGCAGGGACCACTACTCTGTCATTAGAGTTATCTGTCAGGGTGTCGCTGCTCTCTATAGGTTCGTATACTGAGCGTGATTCTGACAGTAAGGACTCCCCATCGCTCTCATCTGTCATGCAGGCCTCTTCACTAGTGTACCTTCAGTTTGACATTTTGGCCAATAAGTTTATAGGTACCTAGTGTGACTCACAGGTAAAAAAGCACCTGGTTGTCATGGACTGTTTGAACCACTACAAAAAAGTTAACTGCTAGTGCTATAGCAAAGATCAGACCCGACTCTGCTAACACTGCAGTTTTGTGTACTGTGTATCGAAAGTGACAGTGATCTACTGATACTGCACTTCTTGGGGGGCGGTGGAAGGCCTAAGTGGAGGTGCTGGCAGTTGTCGGGGCTGATCCTGCTAATGCTGCGGTTTGGGAACAGTATAGTTCTGATCAGATCAAAGATATTGATCCGTTCAGACACTATACTAGTAATGGAGGTGTATAGTGTGTGTGTTTAATCAAAGGGTTACAATTTATTAGTGAATACATGGCGGGCAATCTAAAGCTATCAGGGATTGAGGCTGAAGCTAACGATAACTGGCGTCACCCGTGACACTAACACAGTAATCAGAAAAAAGATCTGTACTAATGACACTGTAACAGGGCAGTGAAAGGTTAAAACTTTATTAGGTAATATATGGCAAGTGCCCTGACCCTAACGAGTGACACCAATACAGTGATAAGTAAAATATCTGTACACTGTACTTAGTGACAATGATAAGGGGTTAAATGTGCTTAACTTTGTGTCCTGGTGTCAGCGTAGTGCTGATACTCTCTCCTCTAACGCTGGAACTGAAAAGGGCTCCAGGAGAGGACATTGCATCATTTCGAGTGCCTGTGTTTACATTACACAGGCACAAGATATTCTGTGATTCGTCAGTATGGATCAGCAGGTCCAGGCTATAAATCAGTGGCCTGGACCTGTAGATTGATCGGTTCTGAAACAAATACAACCATCACCAGGTCGGCCCCTTATCCATGGGCGAGAGCGATGTACAGATACGTAGTTTCGCGCAGCCGGGCTGCCCTTCCACAGGAATTGTGCGGAAGGTGGTCTGTAACTGGTTAATATGACAATTTTGTGTAAAATAAATAAAGAATTTACTTCTTAATTTTCTCAAGAATTGTGGGAAAGAATTACAACTTCAAAAAACTCCCCATGCCTCTTACTAAATTCCTTGGATTATCTACTTTCCAAAAAGGAGTCATTTAGGGGGTTGCTGGACTGTCCTGGCTTGTTAGGGTCTCAAGAAATTAGATACTAACTGATTACATTAGGCGTGATCAATTTTCAACAATTGGCACCATAGCTTGTAGACTCTATAACTTTCACACAGACTAAATAATATACTTTGGTTGGGCAATTTGTACGAAAAATATGTGGCAGTATAAATTTTGGCCCAAAGTAAAGAAGAAAAAATACTTATTTGCAAAATGTTATATTAGAAACTAAAAAAGTATATGTCACAAACAACTAAAAACCCAGTGGTGATTAAATACCACCAAAATAAGGCTCTATTTGTGTAAAAAAAAACAAAAACTTAATTTGTTTGTATACAGTGTAGCATGACTGAGTAGTTGTCATTTAAAGTGTGAGAGCACTGAAAGCTGAAAAATTGGTCTGGACACGGAGGGGGTAAAAGTGCCCCGTATTGAAGTTGTTAAAGTGACATTAAAGGTTAATTTAAAGAAAAAAACAAAAAAACAAAAAAACAATAAACATGGCATAGTTACCTTCTCTGTGCAGTGGTTTTGCCCAGAGCAGCCCAGATCCTCCCTTTTTTTGGGTCCCCTGCCGGCACTCCTCCTTTTCAGACAGTGCCCCCAATAGCAAGTCACTTACATTGGGGGCACTAGTGCATGCTCACTCCCGAGCAATGCATCCATAAGACACACAGAGCCGGGGCTCGACCCCACGCCTGCTCTCTCCTCATTGGCTCACTGGCTGTGATTGACAGTAGAAGGAGCCAATAACTCCTTCTGCTGTTTCAGCCAATGAGGAATGAGAGACCCGAGAGAAACTCAGTTCTCGTGCACATCGCTGGATCAAGAGAAAGTTAAGATGAGTCTAATGCCATGTACACACGACCGTACTTTCGACGGACTGAATCAAGTCGGACTTTGACGGACTTTCGACGGACTTCCGTCGAATCGGACTTGTCTACACACGATCACACCAAAGTCCGATGGATCTGACCGTGATGACGTACAACCGGACTAGAATAAGGAAGTTTATAGCCAGTAGCCAATAGCTGCCCTAGCGTTTTTGTCCGGACTAGCATACAGACAAATGGATTTTTCGACCAGACTCGAGCCCGTTGGAAAGATTTGAAACATATTTTAAATCTAAAGTTTGTCTGATTTTCGACAGAAAAGGTCCGCTGCAAGTCCGATGAAGCCCCCACGTGGTCGAATTGTCCGACGGATTCGTTACGTCAGACCAGTTCGGTTGAAAAGTCCGGCCATGTGTACATGGCATTGGGGGGGGAATGAGGGGGCCACTGCACATGGATGTTTTTTTACCTTAATGCATAGAATACATAAAGGTATAAAAGCTTGAGCCTTTAAAACCACTTAAATGTATTTGAGTAAGTATATTTGATCACTGAAAACTGGGGGGGGGGGTTATTTACTAAAGGAAAATCCACTTTGCACTGCAAGTGCACTAGAAAGTGCACTAAAAGTGCACTTGGAAGTAAAGTTGCTGTAGATCCGAGGGGGACATGCAAGGTCTGTGTGTCCATTTTGTAATTTTTGATGATAAGCACAGCACACCAAACACTGATTTTGTATTTATATTTAGAACATCTATGAAATGTACCATAGTTTACATTCTTCTCTTAGCCCATTTGACTAGAAGATATTTAAAAATACTGGACTGTAACAACGCATTAAGATTAAGGCCCCTGTCCTTTTGACAGAATCCGCTTGCTCAGTAGGGATCGATCCGTTGATCTCCACTGAGCAGGCAGATGACAGGTCCATCTCCACTCACTGTGCAGAGACGGACCTGTCGGAGCCTTGCTCTCCTCTATGGAAATATCAGATGAAAACATATTGCCTGTCCATTTTCATCCGAATCCTTTCGATCCGCCAGACAGATGGAAAATAGGACCTCCATCCATCTGGATTTGGCAGACCGGAACGAATCGGATAGCGGCAGATGTCAACGGACATGTCACAGCTGAGATCGGACAGCATCTGTGAAACACGCACCTGTAGTAGGCTTTGATATTTTTTTATACATTTTCCAGCAGTTGTGTCCTGGATTTCAATCAAATTAAGGATGTTCTGTTCTTTCAGTATATGCAAGATTCTGTGGTTTGCCTCCTTTACTTCAAAAAGCCAAAACAAGAGCGCATTCACGCGCATTCCAAGATTGGCGCTCAGTCTTGGAGCTGTGCACCCGGTCGGCTGTTACAAGACTCCTATGGGGTCCCTGAGGCTTCACTTACCAGTGTCTTGGGGTGCCGCAGACTCAGAGAGGGTCCAGCAACATTGCATGGCTGGAGGTAGTGAGCTCCAGGCCCGCTCCTGCCTGCTGCCGACGACTTGATCCTTGGCCGCCTTAGCCAAGATGCGGCCGCCGCTCCTCAGCTGTCTTTACAAGTGCCAGCTCCTCAGGAAACCCTGGCCCTGCCTCGAACACTGAATCTTGGGACACACCATCTCCTGTGAGTACAACAGCCCTGGCTAATAAATACCCAGCATCCACAGAATCACTAATAGAGCAGACTCTGGATGATCTACTGCTGTCACAGCCACTGCACTCTCCTGATAGCCTTGACACAGATCATCAAACGCTATTAACCAAGTCCTCAGATCTGCTGGACCAGGGTCTGGCTAAAACAGTGCAGCAAATTACTACGATGATCAAAAGCAGATCTGTAGGAGCTGGGGACTAGGATTGACACTATTGAGACCAAGCTGGAGACGACTGTCTCTTGTACTAACCAAAACACCCCCTGTAGCGAGCATCTTCAACATCAACATCACTTAGATCAAGCTCTAGCAAAGATTGATGACTTGGAAAACAGGTCCCGGAGATATAATTTCCGTACACAGGGTTAAAGATGTGGATGCTGTTCATACTATTATCTCGGAACTTCTCCCTGATTTACCAGCCTATTGCTTGGACCTAGACAGGGCTCATCACACCTTACAGCCTCAACGTCCCGATGGCCCACCACGGGATATAATAGTCAAGCCTCACTACTACAAAACCAAGGAATTGGTGATGTGGGAATCTAGAGATGCTTTCAACCTATCCCTCCTTGGGCATAACATTCAAGTGTTTGGGGACATCTCTCCCAGAAATGCAGGGCCCTCAAACCTTTACTGTTGGTTCTGAGATGTAAGGTGATCAAATATAGATAGGCATTTCCTTTCTGTCTGTCCTTTACTTATGTCAATCGACAGCACTCCTTTTTGACCTGGGCAGAGGGGGAAGCTTTACTACTACGGCTTAGCCTCATCTCTCAAGACAGCTCATCTCCGGGATCTTAATCTCCTGCAGGCCCGATCCATTTTGGGGTGTTCCTCCTCTTTCTCCATTATGGCATCAAATATCCTCTGGATGCTCTGGGACATCTAGACAATCATAAAGCTATCGGTGTCTCCTGATGGTGGGAAGTTGTAATCTCTCTTCAATCCCCTTGGTTGCCGGGAACTTTGGAGCCCTTCTGGGTTACCCTTCCCTTTTGAAGTATCATGGGAACTTCGGTTGTCTTTGTTGTTTTTTGGGGGGTTTTTTGCTCTTATTTTTATAAAATTCTTATTACAGGGGTATGTCTTAGTTTATAATACCCTGCTGAGACATGCTGTACTGTTTATTAGAACTCCATACTCTTCCATGAACTTCCTTATGGTATATAGTCTCGCTATAGTGAACCTCTTTTTCTATGTTTATATGTATAATACTGACCTATATACGTTGAGTTCTGGATAAACAGACAAGGAAATATGTATGAAAATATAAACCACGTCAAACCATATGTTTTTTGAGGTTCCTTGATTTATTTGTTCTGTGAGCTTGGGCCTGGCCATGCGCTCTCACTCATGCCAATGTCCTGATGGTTCAGGCTTTTCCAACTTCCATGCCACACCAGTTTAGGAGCACAAACCTACCTTGCTCTGGCCTGGGGACATTTCCCCATCCCCTTGCTGAGGTATCTGTATACATGTTCATTGTCTTTTTTTCCTTTCTTTTTCATTTTGGAGACCTAGGTTTCAGGCTGGATGTTTCCATATGAGGAGCCTTGGTGCATGTGATATACTGGATACCTTCCTCTGGGTAGTGGTGGGTGGTGAATCATGCTGTGGAGTTGTTCTTTGTCACCATCAGTACACCTAGGATACCTTTGACACCCTGTAGGTTGGTCTCCCATAAATGCCCAGGGCATTGATTCCCCTACCAAATGTCCTAAGGTGTTTCAATATTATCAATCATGTAGGGTGGATAGTCTTCTGCTCCAGGAAACCCACTTCCCCCATTCGTATAGGCCTACTTTTTTACATAAGCATTATCTGGTCTTTTTTCTAGCGAACGCTCCAGATAAAACCTGAGGGGTGGCTATATGTTTTTCCAAACATGTATCCTTTACTCTCCAACAAGAGATTAGTGATCCTGAAGGGAAGTTCCTGTTAGTCAAAGGCCTTGTGGGGGGGGGGGGGGGTATTTTTTATTATGCTCCTAATGTTGGTCAGGCTACCTTCATCACCAAGTTACTTTGCATCTTGTCTCCATACCTGGAGGGACAGGCTATTTGTGGTGGAGATACTAATCTCGCCTTGAAATTGTCCGATAAATCAAACCCTAGACGTGCTTGTCTTAAACAGTCTCCTAGGGCAGGTACATGGGCAACTAAGAGGTTACATTTCTTTAACCTAGTAGATGCGTGGCTAGAATCTCATCTCACTATGAGGGATTATCCCTTTTTCCCTGCGCCGCACTCCACGTACTCACGTATTGATCATATCTTCATTTCGTGTACTTTTGTGCCCAGTATCCATAAAGCTTCCATCAAAGAGGAAGTAAACCCTGGTGGGTTTTACTTCCTCTTTATTTCCCTGCAAAGGTAAAGCACAATGGGCTACTATGCATCGCACTTACCTGACACATAAGCCCACGCCGTCGCCATTGTCCCTACGAGCAGGGAGCTTCCATCTTCACCCTCTTCCTTCTGGGGCCGCGAACTCCGGCTCTGCGACTGGCCGGAGTCACGTGACATCACTCCCGCGCATGCGCGGGAGCCACCAGTCACGGCATGAACCCTAATGGAAACGGCACGATGTGCCCTTTCTAAAGGGCGCATGCGCTGATGACATGGGCGCATGCACCGTAGTCATCGGCGCTCATCTTTTTAGTAAATATCTCCTAAACCGTGGAGGTTTAGGAGATATTTCAAGCACCTACAGGTAAGCCTTAATATAGGCTTACCTGTAAGTAAAAGTGGTTGTACAGGGTGTACAACCACTTTAAGGCTGATGCATGGTCTGATCCACAGTGTCAGTATCACTTTTGGCTAATTCGACCCCCCCTCTTCGTGCCCACCAATGGCAGGTCAATTAATCCCTTCTGTTCGATCCTCGCTGGTGGGAGGACATTCGGATTAGTCTACAACAATATTTTAGGGATAATCTTATGGATGATGTTTCTCCTGTAACAGTTTGGGCAGCCCATAAGGCTGTAGTGCAGGGGAATCTCATTCTGTTGTCTTCAACCAACCAAACTCACAAGACATATATTCAAACTCTCGACAACGAACTGCAATCCCTACTGATGCCGCGTACACACGACCAGACTTTTCGGCAGCAAAGGTCCAATCGAATCCGTTGGACAATTCGATCGTGTATGTGGGCTTCATCAGACCTTTCCTGTTGAAAAATCTGACGGACCTTAGAAATAAAACAAGTTTCAAATCTTTCCAACGGACTCGATTCCCATCAAAAAATCAGTTCGTCTGTATGCTAGTCCGACGGACCAAAAACGACGCAAGGGCAGCTATTGACTACTGGCTATGAACTTCCTTATTCTAGTCTGGTCGTATGTCATCATGTTCGAAAGGATTGGACTTTGGTGTGATCGTGTGTAGGCAATAGGGATGAGCTTCGTGTTCGAGTCGAACCCATGTTCGACTCGAACATCGGCTGTTCGATCGTTCGCTGAATTGCGAACGATATGGGCCGTTCGCGCCAAATTCGTGTGGCGCGTCACGGCCCATAATTCACTGCGGCATCGCAGTGCATTGCTTGCTGATGATTGGCCAAGCATGCACTATGACCCGCATGTTTGGCCAATCACAGCGCCGCCTTAACAGAGAGCCATAATTGGCCAAAGCCAAGGAGGCTTTGGCCAATTATGGCTCAGGGGATTTAGTACACGCCCCACACTATATAAGGCTGCCTGCACGGCGGCCCTGTGCAGTGTGTTCCGGTGTGCTTAGAGAGAGAGAGAGACAGTGTCATTTCATTTGAGTTAGCTAGATTAGGCAGGACAGTCAGTCAGTTAGCTGCACTTAAAGTGTATTGTGTATATATATGCATCCCAGGTGTTGCAAATATATATATATACACTGTATTCAGTTTAGCTAGATCCGTTCCTGTTATCTTCTAGACTATTTACATTTAGTGCAGTGCGTCCTGCTCACAGTGTTCAGCTAGATCCGTTCCTGTTATATTCCTACTGACAGGCAGGCTTGTCTTGTTACAGTATTTTGAAGAAAATTACTGGTGTTCTTTTGATCCTTTTAGTACCACAGTCAGGCAGCTAGACTATTTACATTTAGTGCAGTGCGTCCTGCTCACAGTGTTCAGCTAGATCCGTTCCTGTTATCTTCTTACTGACAGGCAGGCTTGTCTTGTTACAGTATTTTAAAGAAAATTACTGGTGTTCTTTTGATCCTATTAGTACCACAGTCAGGCAGCTAGACTATTTACAGTTAGTGCAGTGCGTCCTGCTCACAGTGTTCAGCTAAACCTACAAGTTAGTGGGGTGCGTCCACCTCACAGTGTTCAGCTAAACCTACAAGCTAGTGGGGTGCGTCCTGCTCACAGTGTTCAGCTAGATCCGTTTCTGTTATCTTCTTACTGACAGGCAGGCTTGTCTTGTTACAGTAAATACAGCTACCTGAAGAAAATTGCTGGTGTTCTTTTGATCCTATTAGTACCACAGTCAGGCAGCTAGACTATTTACAGTTAGTGCAGTGCGTCCTGCTCACAGTGTTCTGCTAAACCTACAAGTTAGTGGGGTGCGTCCTGCTCACAGTGTTCAGCTAAACCTACAAGTTAGTGGGGTGCGTCCACCTCACAGTGTTCAGCTAAACCTACAAGCTAGTGGGGTGCGTCCTGCTCACAGTGTTCAGCTAGATCCGTTTCTGTTATCTTCTTACTGACAGGCAGGCTTGTCTTGTTACAGTAAATACAGCTACCTGAAGAAAATTGCTGGTGTTCTTTTGATCCTATTAGTACCACAGTCAGGCAGCTAGACTATTTACAGTTAGTGCAGTGCGTCCTGCTCACAGTGTTCTGCTAAACCTACAAGTTAGTGGGGTGCGTCCCTCTCACAGTGTTCAGCTAAACCTACAAGTTAGTGGGGTGCGTCCACCTCACAGTGTTCAGCTAAACCTACAAGCTAGTGGGGTGCGTCCTGCTCACAGTGTTCAGCTAGATCCGTTCCTGTTATCTTCTTACTGACAGGCAGGCTTGTCTTGTTACAGTAAATACAGCTACCTGAAGAAAATTGCTGGTGTTCTTTTGATCCTATTAGTACCACAGTCAGGCAGCTAGACTATTTACAGTTAGTGCAGTGCGTCCTGCTCACAGTGTTCTGCTAAACCTACAAGTTAGTGGGGTGCGTCCTGCAAACAGTGTTCAGCTAAACCTACAAGTTAGTGGGGTGCGTCCACCTCACAGTGTTCAGCTAAACCTACAAGCTAGTGGGGTGCGTCCTGCTCACAGTGTTCAGCTAGATCCGTTCCTGTTATCTTCTTACTGACAGGCAGGCTTGTCTTGTTAAAGTATTTTAAAGAAAATTGCTGGTGTTCTTTTGATCCTATTAGTACCACAGTCAGGCAGCTAGACTATTTACAGTTAGTGCAGTGCGTCCTGCTCACAGTGTTCTGCTAAACCTACAAGTTAGTGGGGTGCGTCCTGCTCACAGTGTTCAGCTAAACCTACAAGTTAGTGGGGTGCGTCCACCTCACAGTGTTCAGCTAAACCTACAAGCTAGTGGGGTGCGTCCTGCTCACAGTGTTCAGCTAGATCCGTTCCTGTTATCTTCTTACTGACAGGCAGGCTTGTCTTGTTACAGTATTTTAAAGAAAATTACTGATGTTCTTTTGATCCTATTAGTACCACAGTCAGACAGCTAGACTATTTACAGTTAGTGCAGTGCGTCCTGCTCACAGTGTTCTGCTAAACCTACAAGTTAGTGGGGTGCGTCCTGCTCACAGTGTTCAGCTAAACCTACAAGTTAGTGGGGTGCGTCCACCTCACAGTGTTCAGCTAAACCTACAAGCTAGTGGGGTGCGTCCTGCTCACAGTGTTCAGCTAGATCCGTTTCTGTTATCTTCTTACTGACAGGCAGGCTTGTCTTGTTACAGTAAATACAGCTACCTGAAGAAAATTGCTGGTGTTCTTTTGATCCTATTAGTACCACAGTCAGGCAGCTAGACTATTTACAGTTAGTGCAGTGCGTCCTGCTCACAGTGTTCTGCTAAACCTACAAGTTAGTGGGGTGCGTCCACCTCACAGTGTTCAGCTAAAGCTACCTGTAGAAGGTTGGTGGTGTTCTCATACTACAGGCAGGCAGTTGATTTTGCTAGCTGCAGTATCAGTACATATATATATATATATATATATATATATATCCCAGCTTAGTGCAGCTACAGGCCATTAGTATGTCTGGAAGGCCAAGGAGGAGAGGCAGACAGTCACAAGCCAATAAGAGAGGGCAAGCAGGCTCTGTGTCTAGTGCTGGTCGTGGAGACGGTGCATCCTCATCAGCACGTGGCCATGGGACACGCTTGGCCTTTTTTTCGGCAGCTGGCCATGTTGAGCCGCAACATGCGGAAGACTTGGTCGAGTGGATGACCAAGCCGTCCTCATCCTCCTCATCCTCTCTCACCCATGCCCAGGGTACTTTGTCTGGCAAAGCAGCGGCCTCTTCCCTCGGCTCAATGTCATCAGTGACTCCTTCCCTAGCCCCACCATGTCCTCCTGAGGAGTCCCTCGAACTGTTTGACCACAGTGTTGGGTACATGCTCCAGGAGGATGCCCAGCGTTTGGAAGGCTCTGATGATGATACTGAGCTCGATGAAGGCAGTAACACGAGCACGGACAGAGGGGGTGCCCAAGAAGGACAGCAATCTGGCAGTCATGCTCCCCCTGCTGCAGCATACTGCCAGGTTTGCTCCAGTGATGAGGAGGGAGGGGATGATGATGTCACTGACTCAACGTGGGTGCCTGATAGGAGAGAGGAGGAGGAGGAGGAGGAGGCGGCACATCACCAACGAGGCAGGATGCCCTCCAGGGGCCAGCCTAAGGGCAGCACATTGACTGCATCACACCCCAAAGCTCCACATGTGCAGGGCGCTGCAGTCTCTGCGCGTTATTCAAAAAGTTCTTTGGTGTGGGCCTTTTTTGAGACGAGTGCATCAGATCGCACCGCTGCTATTTGCAACATATGTCTCAAGCGTATCTCGCGTGGCCAAAACATCTCCCGCTTGGGTACCACATGCTTGACCAGACATATGTTGACCTGCCATGCAGTTCGTTGGCAAGCGTATCTAAAAGACCCACACCAAAGAACAAAGAGGACCTCTGCTTGCTCCTCATCAGCTGAGATTTCCAACCCCACTAGACCTTCAGTCCTCTCTGAGACCTGCACTGAGAGGAATGAAGGTGTAGAATTAGGTGTGTCACAGCCACGTACTTGTGGGCAATCTGATTTTGGTACACCGACGTCAGATTGTACCAGGCAAATTTCCCTGCCCCAGCTGCTGCACCGCCGAAAGAAGTTTGCTCCCAGCCATCCACATGCCCAACGGTTGAATGCTAGCTTGGCAAAATTGCTAGCACTTCAACTGCTGCCTTTTCAGTTGGTAGACTCTGCCCGCTTCCGTGAGTTTGTGGAATGTGCGGTTCCTCCGTGGCAGGTACCCAAACGCCACTTTTTCTCACGGAAGGCGATTCCGGCTCTCTACCAGCATGTGGAAGGCAATGTCCATGCCTCGCTGGACAGGGCGGTCAGCGGTAAGGTGCATATTACCGCTGACTCATGGTCCAGCAGGCATGGGCAGGGACGTTACCTACATTTCACGGCGCATTGGGTGACTCTGCTGGCAGCTGGGAAGGATGCAGGACAAGGTGCAGTAGTGTTGGAGGTTGTTCCGCCACCACGCCTCCAAAATGCTAATGATTGTGACACACCTCTCTCCTCCACCCCCTCCTCTTCTTCTTCCTCCATGGCCTCTTCCTCGGAACCAGCGGTGCTCCGTAGTCGTTCAAGGGGCTACGCAAGTACGCAGGCCAAAAGATGCCATGCGGTGCTTGAGCTGGTGTGCTTGGGGGACAGGAGCCACACTGGGGCAGAGGTTCTGTCAGCTCTGCAGGGGCAGGTTCAGAGGTGGTTGACGCCACGCCAACTTAAGGCAGGAATGCTGGTTTGCGACAATGGCACCAACCTCCTCTCTGCCCTCCGACAGGGACAAATGACCCATGTGCCCTGTTTGGCTCACATCCTTAACTTGGTGGTGCAGCGGTTCTTGGGCAGGTACCCGGGCTTACAGGATGTCCTGAGGCAGGCCAGGAAAGTCTGTGTGCATTTCCGCCGGTCATATAATGCCAGTGCTCGGCTGACGGACCTCCAAAAGGAGTTTAACCTGCCCAAGAACCGCCTAATCTGTGACATGCCCACCAGGTGGAACTCAACATCGGCCATGCTGCAGCGGCTGCACACGCAGCAGAGGGCCATCAATGAGTACCTGTGCGACTATGGCACCAGGACAGGGTCAGGGGAGCTTGGTTTTTTTTCCCCACGCCAGTGGGCCATGATCAGGGATGCATGCACTGTCCTGTCACCATTTGAGGAGGCCACGAGGATGGTGAGCAGTGACAGTGCATGCATCAGTGACACTGTCCCCCCTGTCCACCTGTTGGAGCACACGCTGCGTGGAATAATGGACAGGGCACTTGAGGCAGAACAGAGGCAGGAAGAGGAGGACTTCCTTAGCTCTCAAGGCCCCCTTTATCCAGACAGTGTTCCTGCGTGCCCGCCGATCACACAGGAAGAGGACGAGGAGGAAGAGGAGGAGGAGGAGGAGGAAGATTGTGTCAGTATGGAGGTGGAGCCTGGCACTCAGCATCAGCAGCAGTCTTTAAGGGATCAGTCCCAAGAAACACATGGACTTGTACGTGGCTGGGAGGAGGTGGCTGCGGACCATGTCGTCCTTAGTGACCCAGAGGACTCCGGACCGAATGCCTCAGCAAACCTACGCTGCATGGCCTCCCTGATCCTGCAAAGCCTGCGTAAGGATCCTCGTATTCCTGGTATCAAGGAGAAGGACCAATACTGGCTGGCAACCCTCCTTGATCCACGTTACAAGGGTAAGGTTGCGGACCTTATCTTGCCATCGCAGAGGGAGCAGAGGATGAAACATCTTCGGGAGGCCTTGCAGAAAGGTCTGTGCAACGCGTTCCCAGAGACTGGGAGGTTACAAACTCCTGTTTCTGGACAACGTGTTGCTGAGGCTTTGGTCAGTCAAAGAAGGAGCGGTGGAGAAGGTGGCCGTCTGACCGATGCGTTCAGACAATTTTTTGGTCCGCAGCCCCAAGGTAGGATCGGTTCCAGCAACCATCGCCAGCGTCTGTTTTACATGGTGCAGGAATACCTAGGGGCAAGATCAGACTTGGACACCTTTCCCACCGAAAATCCTCTGGGTTACTGGGTCTTGAGGATGGATCACTGGCCAGAGCTTGCACAGTATGCAATTGAGCTACTGGCCTGTCCTGCATCCAGCGTTCTTTTGGAACGCACATTCAGTGCTGCTGGAGGCGTGGTAACCGATCACAGGGTGCGTCTGTCCACTGACTCGGTCGATCGACTGACCTTCATAAAAATGAATGAGTCTTGGATCACCACCAGCTACCAAGCACCTGATGCTGATGTAACCGAATAATTTTTTTTGAAATCTCAGATCCCTTCAAAGACTGCCTATGCTGATGCTGAGTGACTATCCCTGAGTAATTATCCTCTTCCTCCTCAATCATCACGCTGATAGCTTGTAAGAACATTTTTGGTTCTGGGTGCCACCACCAGTGCCTAAGGCACAATTTTTCAGCCCCTGTTTAATAGGGGCGTGTAATTACGATTTTTGATGTAATACTTTGCAGCAGGGCTCGTTCCTGCATTCCAACTAGAGTGTCTGTGAGGGGTTGCAGTGTTGTGGCACCAGCACCAGTGCCTAAGGCCTAATTTTTCAGCTCCTGTTCAACAGGGGCATGTAATTACAATTCTTGATCTAATATTTCACAGCAGAGCCCTGTGAGGGCTTACAGTGTTGTGGCCACAGCAACACCTAAGGCCCAAATTTCTGCTGAGTATATAGGGCAGGACCCTACTTTCAAACAACTAACTTACAAACGACTCCTACTTGCAAACGGAAGGAGACAACAGGAAGTGAGAATAAATCTACCCCTAGGAAGGGAAATTCTCTCCTGTAAGAGTTAATATGGGAAAAACATTTCTCCTTTCCACTGATGCTTTCCAATCCATTGGGACAAAAAGTGAGGTGAAATCTTCTGAAGAGGAGGAAAGACAGCAAAACAAATGTCACAGGGGTGATAACCCTTCCCTATGTTTTCCAAAAAGCTTAAAAAAGATTTTTTGGCTGGAGCTAAACACGTTAAAAATGTACCCGTTCAAAATTACAAAGAGATTCTACTTAACAACAAACCTACAGCCTGTATACTGCTGTTCAGAGTATATAGGGCCTGGTGGCCCCACACCTTTCCTTATTTTAATTTGGGTGCGGGGTTCCCCTTAATATCCATACAAGACCCAAAGGGCCTGGTAATGGACTGGGGGGTACCCATGCCGTTTGTCTCACTGATTTTCATCCATATTGCCAGGACTCGACATTACATTAAACCCGCAAGCAGTTTTAAATGAGATTTTTTCCTTTAAAAATTACATTTGGTGCAGGGACTGTTCTAAACACGGGAAACACGCGTCACTTTACAGGCATACTATAGACCAGTGTTTCTCAACTCCAGTCCTCAAGGCGCACCAACAGGTCATGTTTTCAGGATTTCCTTCAGATTAAACAGCTTTAGTAATTACTAAGGCAGTGAAACTGATCAAATCACCTGTGCAAAATAGTGGAAATCCTGAAAACATGACCTGTTGGTGCGCCTTGAGGACTGTTACATAGTTACATAGTTACATAGTAGGTGAGGTTGAAAAAAGACACAAGTCCATCAAGTCCAACCTATGTGTGTGATTATGTGTCAGTATTACACTGGAGTTGAGAAACATTGCTATAGACACCCCTCAGGTACGATATTTAAAGGAATATTTCACTTTTTTTTTTTTTACTTTAAGCATCATTAAAATCACTGCTCCCGAAAAAACGGCCGTTTTTAAAAGTTTTTTTTGCATTGATACATGTCCCCTGGGGTAGGACCCGGGTCCCCAAACCCTTTTTTAGGACAATACCATGCAAATTAGCCTTTAAAATGAGCACTTTTGATTTCGAACGTTCGAGTCCCATAGACGTCAATGGGGTTCTAACGTTCGTGCGAACTTTCGGTCCGTTCGCAGGTTCTGGTGCGAACCGAACCGGGGGGTGTTCGGCTCATCCCTAGTAGGCAAGTCCATTTCGTTGGAACTCCGCTGAAAAGTCCTTCGGTGTTCAGTCCGACGAGAAGTCCGCTCATGTGTACGCTGCATTAGACGTCATAAATGCAATCTGGACCATTCCCTACTCCATCAAATTGATAAGACCTAGGTGGAACTGAATCTGGCACTGATGATGAGGGCAGAAAAGATTATTAGTTGGGCCGCTACCAAATTTTATATGCATGAACACCGGATCGGGTCCTTGCTTGCCAATAAGCTTAGCCTGAAAACGCGAACCTAAAAAAGTCCCCAAGCTGTGTTGTCCTGTCAGTTCTTACTCCCAGAATCCCCGCAAGGTGCTGGAGGCTTTCAGAAATTTCTATTCCTTACTGTAAAAAGCTCCGGTTGGGGAAGATCCTCAATCCTGTGCTCAGCATCTCGAGGGTATATTACTCCCCAGGATATCCATTGCACACGGGATGCATATGGAGGCCCCCTTCACCAAATGAGAAATTCTGGCTGCTATTATATTGTTGAAGATGGGTTTTGCTCTGGGATCTGACGGTTTTCCAGCTCTCTTTTATTGTAAATTGCAAGATCTGGTCCTTCATTTAGTTTGGTTCTTTAATGCCCTCCAAGATGGAGCCCCTCTGGATATCTCTTCCCATATGACATATATTTTGGTTGTGCTGAAACCCAATAAGGATCCTGGGGAGGTTGGAAATTACCATATCATTTCACTTATTGATAATGATCTTAAAGTGGTTGTAAAGCCTTATGGGTTTTCACCTTAATGCAATCACCTTATGCATTAAGGTGAAAAACCTTCTGTGCTACAGCTCCCTGCCCAGACCTCTCCCCCCTTTTACACACCTGAGCCCAATCCAGTGATGTGCATGAGTGCAGCAGCTCCAGCCACTATCACACTCCTCAGTGGACAGATTGATAGCAGCGGGAGTCAAAAGCTGTGACATGGGAGTGGGGGGCATGGCCGAGTCTTGCTGTCTATGTCAATGGATGCAGCAGCGGGACTCGGGAGTGAACCCGCACAGGTGGAAAGCGAATTTGCATGGGGGCACCTGATTAAGTGGAGGGACCTGGAGGTGCACCCCAGAAGAAGAGGTTCGAGGCTGCTCTGTGCAAAACCATTGCACAGAGCAGGTAAGTATAATATGCTTGTTATTTGTATTTAAAAAAATGTGAAGGTAAGTTGTTCACACAAAGTTTCTGGCCAATAGATTGTCCTCCTTTATCAATTGCTATGTGCATAAGGATCAGGTGGGCTTCATCCCGGGTCGCTAGGGGCCGGACCAGATCAGAAGAGCGGTGGATGTCCTTTTGCTTCTGAGGTTGGGTTGGGCTGAGGGTGCCTCTCAAGAAGTCCTACTCCTATCCATAGACTTGCAGAAAGCCTTTGACTCTGTATTTTGGGCCTACATGTTCCAGGTCATGGAGTTCTGGGGCTTTGGCCCACTTTTCCTGTGTATTTTGGGAACCCTGTACTCCCATCCACAAGCCAAAGTTAAATTGATGGGATACGTACCCGACAAGGCTGTCCCCTGTCTCTATTAAGTTTTGCCATCGCTATTGAAACAGTTGCCTACGCCATCCTTGATAACATGAACATTAAGGAGGTAGTATGTGGCCCCCAACGCATAAATGTGCATTAATTAGATGTTAAATAAATCTTCGGCCATTAACATTAATATCCTTGAACCGTTGCTCAAGTTTTCGTGAATCCTTTCCATTCCAATAGCAGGGGGATCAACCTTCCTTGACAGTGATTGAACAATGGTGCACTAAAGACCAGGGTACTAGGGGTGGTATCTCAATGGTGTACAAATCGCTGCTCACTCCAACTCAGAAACAACCACATATGCTGGTTTGGGAAAGCAACCTTGACTGACGTGGAGCCGGAGTCTTGGTTTTCCAGACTCCAGGCTTTCTACAGGGGCATTTTGAATGTATCCTTAATAGAGGCTAGTCTTGAAGGTCCTGACTAGATGGTATCTAGTTCCCACTCGCCTAGCCAGAATCTATCAGCAGCTTCCGCAGTGCGTTTCAGAGATTATAAGTTACACGGCACCATGCTCCACATTTGGTGAGAATGCCCGAAAATTAGGAATTTTTGTAATAGGGTGTTTTCCATGTTCCGCAAGTTGACAGGGTCTCCTATCCGCAGCAATCCCATCTTGCACTGTTTAATGACCTGTGGCCAGGATTGCCACACCCAATAAAATGTTTGGTCTACTTCATCCTACTGGCAGCTAAAATTACAGGAGCATTATATGCAGGAGCATGAAGGACACCTCTAGTATCCTTTCGGGGACTGAAACATAAGATTTTTTAGATCATGTTTCATTAAAAAGTTGCCAGCATTATGTAGCACTGGTAGATTTTCAATCTACCGCTTAAATGTAAATTTAGTGGGTCATCTGTTCTGTATATAGTTCAGATTTAATCAATGGCTAAATTAGCTTCTGTTCCAGCTTTGGTTGTGTTGTGTGCAGTTCCACTCTGTCGCCTGTACATGTCGGTGTCACTACAGACCGGAGCTGGAAAGCAACAGGCTGAGGTGTATTGAGTGCTCTTCTTTCCCAGAAGTAACTCGGCAGAGGTTGTCCCCTGTGATGCATTCTGGGAAGTGGTATTTAAGGGACAGACGCCAATTTTCTTGGTCTCTTTCTTTCCACCTGCTGGCCCTCCTAGCCAACAGGTATATGCTAAGAGTCCTACCTCGTGGTCCTCCGGGCTGGAGGACTGCATTGCTGCAGCGTGTGGGTGGGCCCAGAAGTCTGTGTGGGGCCTGCTACTGCTACTGCAGGGATGGTCCTGTGCTGTCTGTCCTGCGGGAAGAAGCCGCACAATTGAGAAGATCCAGGGTAGGACCCATCTTGGAAGGATCATGCGGAGCGCTGGTCTGGAGAGGGGCTTAAGGCTCAATTGGAGGACACATCTTAAATTCAACCTACCACATAGTACTGCCAGTTTGGCTTAAAGGTTCTGGTACTGTGTTGCTGTTCATTTAAAACTACTACGTCCTGTGGCAGAGGATCGTGCAGTTACATCTGTTCTTCACAAGTCTGTGGCAGAGACTTTTCTTGTTCGTGCTACGCTCCGGCTGCTAGGTCAGTGAGAGAGGCCTATCCGGGTGGGCAAAAGATTAAATATGGGTCTGAAGGAATACTCGTCCTTAAGATATTCAAGTACTCAAAGATCAAAGACAGAAAAGATATTTGAACTTCCCTGAAACTCCCTCTCTACCTCTTTCCTGCTACTTCTTTAGTTTATCTCCCATTAAAGCATTGGAAAAAGTACTAAAGTGACCGTGCCCAACCAGAACCTTGGCACCTCTTACACACCCTAGGTCTCTTTCTAATTGCTGGATAAGTTTCTTCTCTTGGCTTTTTCTTTCCTTGCTCCTTTCTCTTGTTTGCTTTCCTCTATGTCTTACTTCCTTTTATTTCTTTTTTTCATTCTGTTCCCCCCACCCCCCATTTCTTTTTCTCTTGGGTTTTTCTTTTTCTTTGTTGCTTTCCTATTTGTCCCCCTTTTTTATGTAATAATGTGAGCCATTTCTACTCTTACTATGGCAGATCTTGCTATTATCAAATAATGTTTAGGTTGTGGAAGGTCCTGCTCTTGCTAATCTAGACAAAGCATTTAGAGACTAGCTAGCACTTTTATTCTGGTTTTGGTGGGGTTTTTTTCTTACACTGAACTTGGATCCTGAAACTTTTGCCATTGCTACATTATATGCTCCTACTCTGTTTTGGATCTATGTATCCTCTGTTAAGATGGCTGACTTTATGTTGTCAATCTGTTGATACTATTAACACGAAAATAAAATCTTTTCAATGTATAAAGCCAAAACAAAAAGGTTTTATGACCACTAGGTTATGTCTAAGGCCTAAGCTACATGGACCGTTTGAACCGCACAATACACAGTAGTTTAAGCACTTTCATTGTATTGCATGTGAGGTGATTGTTATCTGCATGTTCAGTTCATAAGCACAATATTTAAATTGCCTATACTGTATACTGTAGCTTACTCCGTAACCAGCTGTAGTAAGTATGTCTTTTTCTGACTTTGCTAGGCCAATAAATTATGAGCACATATGAGATTGCTCTGAAATGTTCTCCCATTGTTTAATATAATAGAGTCAAAAACAATGGCAGGTAAAAGTGAAGTGTGCATTACAACATACATATGTTTAATACAATCATAACAGCTAGCCGTTTTCTGTAATTGAATATGGAAATTGAACTGGTTCAGAAATAGAACTGCAGTACATTAAGAATGCTATGCTTCAGGGAGTAATAAAGAATAACTTACGAATCCTCAAATAACTCTGCATACAATGCTATCAGAATACACATTAATGCAAGTGTAAAATTCCCTGTTCATGTATTGTGTTATAACTTGATGGATGGTTGCATAAAGATAAACCAAGATACTGATCTGAGTAAAATGTTACAAAATTAACTGGCATTAAACTACATGTAGCACCCTGGGGTTTAGTCAGGGATGCTTCTCACAAATGTACTTGCCAGGAGTAGTTACCCTGGTCAATTGCTAGAGATCCATTGATTTCTCCCTAAGTTTGGCCTTGTTGTACTTTTCTCTTCTACCACTAGGTGGTCGTGCACTTGGTGGTACTAGATGTGAGAAGGACAACTCAAAGTCAGGTTATGGGTATATGGAGTATTTCAGCCAATGGGCAGGGTTTTCTTGAATCCCTAGGCCTGCTGGGAGAGCCTATATATTCGGGTGGAGTCAGGTGATCTACGTTCTGTGCCAACTGGACGGCTGTCTGGGTGGAAGTATATCGTACGCCCCAGGCTGCTAGGCCGGAGATTGGGCCTATCCGAGGGGCATCTGGCTGCCAGGCTGTGAGGGCCTATCCAGAAGTAAGAGGGCAGCGCAGGGTTGGCATTGCGGCTTGTAGTCTAACCAGAAGTGACGGTTCTGCCGGCCAGAGAACCTATCATGCTTGGAGGTAGAGAGAAAGCTGTTGCCATTAAGGGACCAACCACCTTTACCAGGGACCACAGTGAGTAACTGAGGCAAGTACCGGAGCAGCATTCTCACAGAATGGGCATGGTGGAGAATCAGGAAACTTCAGGAGGTGATCAAGTCAGGGACCCAACCAGTAGAGGTGACGTTTGCAGAGCAGTCTTGTGAGTCAAGCCAGGGACCGAGCCGGTTAGCAGGGGTGAAGCTTGAGAAGTATTTGGAGTGCCAAGCTAGGGACCCAGCAGGGAAGTGTGGGTGATGCTTAAGGGAGATACCACCGCAAAGATTTGGGGAGCTCAAGGGATTCAGAGTCAGTGAATCAGAGGGTCCAGTGAGAGACCAGGAGCTCAAGGGGCTGAAGAACTACAAGTAGAAGTTGTAGTGAAGTAAAGAGGACTGTAACGATTTGTGTTAGGAACTGTTAAAAACTGTTGCCATAGGAGACAGCAATCCTGCGTGTGCAGATGTGGCGCCTTGGTGGGGGCCTTTCCCTGTATGGCTGTCCTCCCATTGAAGTCTCGGAGTCTGTCAATTGAAATTGCAACTGCTTAAGTGTGTCCTGACCCTAACCCTCTTTCCCCTCAAAATATAAAAAGGACTGTTAAGAGAAATAAAACCTCTTTTTTACACCCAAGAAATGTCTGTCGCCCAATAACTTTATCCACCTTGCCCCCTACTATGCCTCACAACCCACCACATACAAAAGGATGTCAGCTATCTTTGGCCCTGAAGGTTCTCCTTAGACTGGAGGAGGCTAAAGATTTTGCTACAGACATAATACTGTATGTCTTCATAAATCCATAAATAAGTATCAAATTAAAAAAAAAGTGGAATTATATTCTTGAAATGTCCATTATCTAAAGTATTTGCTTGTCAGCTGTAAGCAGTGTTGCAAGTATTCACACATACTAGTCTTGTAAGGTATAGTGAGCACTGCATACTTATGCAGGTCTTCTGGCAGCGAAAGAGTTTTATCTCCATTAGCTGCCTATATAGTGCTGAATCAGAGCATCATACAATGAGATCATCTGAACAGATTAATACTTAATGTAATAATCCAGCCTCCCTGTGGTGGGGTGAAAGGGAATCAATTCTGTAAGTCTGACAGGAAGAACCCCCCCCCCCCCTGCTCCAAATCTCACATCCCCAGGTCTGATCAAAGCTGTGTACACAAGGCAAACAAATCGACCCCTGGAAATAAGCATTAACTATTACATCTCCAGACAAAGCACTATTAAATCTTTGAAGATCTGCACAGCTGTCTCTGCTCTCTCAATATATACAGAAGCTACTGAAAATACCTCTGCCAATAAAGCAATAGTAGCTACTATTTAGAGCTATGATTCATTTAATGCTTTGAGAAAGAAGGGCAAATAACAAAAAATAAGAGTACTTTGAAATACTTTGCAGCAGCACTACTCTTATATTTCTATATGACCATATGAGAAATCATTAAAATTATGTTGAACAAGGGGACCCTATAATGAAGCAAAATATTAATGTTTCTTATTAGAGCAGGAATTTCCTGACTCAAAATATCACAAGCTAATTCCAGGAAGTGAAAAAAATAGAACTTCCCTAGAGTTGGTATGTTCTATATGAGTCCAAGTTAGAGCTGAGCTTGGGCATCCTCTGTATTCATCCTTAGCTGAACTCTAAACGCACTCTCTTTTGTTACTCCACTTGCCCCTGTAGGCAAGTGTCTGCTTTTGGGGTTCACACTACCTCTTGCTGTTGTACCGCACTATTTATACATTAGTGAGTATTTGTATAGTAGGCTGCCCAGGGGGTTAGGAAGTGCTAACTGCTAAGCTCTGCCCCCTTGTGGTGGGCTATAAATAGAAGGGGAGGCAGCCTATCTAGGCCCTTGACCTTCCATATGGGAACAGACAGGAAGGAATGCTGCAGGATGTAGTCGTGCTGTGAGAATGTGGCCTCCCTTTTGGGGAACCCAGTCAGGGTACTGGAAGTCAGATCATAGACCTCTGTTGACGGTACTCTTCCTATCTAAGAGGTATGAACTGGGCAGCCTAAGTTAGGATGAACTATAGCTGTGTATGGAGGAATCTGTGAGAGACTGTAATACATTAATCTTGTAACTGTTTCAAATGTTCCAGAAAGCCTGATCTGAAGTTTCAAAAAGGGGTGCATGTAAGGCATACAAAAGAACAGGGCTTATATCAGGGGTTGAACACTACAAAGGGTTAACAAGTGGTGAATGTTGCAAAATGAGAAACCATTGTAACGTTGAACCACACTGCACAAGTTTGGAAAATATTCACTTTATTTTGTAAACCTTTCAAACCTGGCCCTAAAATTCATTCATTCATTTAGAGTTTAGTCACCGATGGATGACCAGGTATGACATCAAGCCACAGGTCGCACACTTAATCACCACTTCTGGCTAGAACTCTTGTAAGGAACTCAAGTGTTTCATCTCACCTTTCTGGCACAAGGATTCATTACAGGATCGTCTACACCATCCAGATACACTTACCCAATATTATTCCAACCTTCAACCTCCAATGGAGCCCTGGCTGTATAGTCATTTCAGTCCGGTGACTCAGGTGAACATCTACTCTGCTAAACTTTACTCTGTACCAATATTTAAAAAAAAGGGATCAAAGTCTTTACCAAGTAACTATAGACTTGTTAGTTTAACTTCTATAGTCGGAAAGACCATATACAGTAGACAAATGCTTGCTGGAAAAAAATATTTTAAGCAACAGACAGCATGAATTCATGAAAGACAGTTGTCAAACAAGCCTGATTTCTTTTTATGAGAAGGTAAGAAAAAACCTTGGACAGAGGGTTGGTATACTTAGATTTTGCAAAAGCATTTAACACAGTTACCCACACACGACTATTGTGTAAGGTTCCAGGCTACAGGCTTGGAAAGATTTTGTAAATGGATAGAAAACTGGCTAAAAAAATGAATTCAGAGAGTAGTGGTTAATGATTCTTACTCTGACTGGTCTAAGGTTAGCAGTGATGTACCCCAAGATTCAGTGATGGGACTCTTACTTTTTTTAATAACTTTATAAATGATATAGGTTCTGGGATTAAAATTACCATTTCTGTCTTTGCAGATGACACCAAGCTATGCAGTGGAATAACAACCTTACAGGATGTCTCCAGTATACAAGCTGACCTCAATGCACTGTCTAATTGGGCAAGTAAGTGGCAAAATGAGGTTTAAATGTTGATAAATAGGGATGGGCCAAACACCCCCCGGTTCGGTTCCCATCCAGAACATGCGAACGGACCGAAAGTTTGCGCGAACATTTGAACACCGTTAAAGTCTATGAAACTCAAACATGAGGAATCAAAAGACTAATATGCAAGTTATTGTCCTAAAAAGGGTTTGGGGACCTGGGTCCTGCCCCAGGGGACATGTATTAATGAAAAAGAAAGTTTTAAAAACAGACGTTTGTTCGGGAGCAGCGATTTTAATGATAAAGTGAAAAAATAAAAGTTAAATATCCCTTATGCTTTAAAGTGGCGCGTGTTTCCTGTGCTTAGAACAGTCCCTGCACAAAATGACATTTATAAAGGAATAAAAGTCATTTAAAACTGCTTAAGGCTGCTTAAGGCTACTAAGGCTAATGTCGGCAATTTGGAAGATAATCAGTGAGAGAAATGACATGGGTACCCATTATATATATATATATATTAAATGAACTGCAGCTCAATGAGTCACCTGCCTGAAAGTGTCTTTGAACAAATACTCCAGGAATGGCCTACTGTCAGGTATAAGCTTGGCTATATATATATATATATATATATATATATACACACATACATGCACACACTATACATACATACATACATACATACACACACACATATATATATGAAATACACTGCAGCTAACTGAATCAACTGCCTGAAGCAGATTAGAAATAGTACAGCAGGAACGGTCTGCATTGAGAGCTAGCTAAACTGGATCAACTGCCTACCTTAAGTAGATTAGAAATAGTACAGCAGGAATGGTCTGCAGTGAGATCTAGCTAAACTGGATCAACTGCTTACCTTAAGTAGATTAGAAACAGTACAGCATGAACGGTCTGCAGTGAGATCTAGCTAAACTGGATCAACTGCCTGCCTGAAGTAGATTAGAAATAGTACAGCAGGAACGGTCTGCAGTGAGATCTAGCTAACTGAACTGCCTGCTCAAAGTAAATGAAATGACACACTCTCTCTCTATCTCTCTATAATGCCAGCAACACACTACAAGAGGCCGACGTGCAGGCGGCCTTATATAGTGTGGGGCGTGTACTAAACCCCCTGAGCCATAATTGGCCAAAGGCACCCTGCCTTTGGCCAATTATGGCTCTGTTTGCTTACGGCGCTGTGATTTGCCAAAGCATGCGGGTCATAGTGCATGCTTGGCCAATCATCAGCCAGCAAACCACTGCGATGATGCAGTACATTATGGGCTGTGACGCGCCACTCGAATTTGGCGCGAACGGCCCATAAGGTTCGATCTTCGGCGAACGATCGAACAGCCGATGTTTGAGTCAAACTCATGTTCGAATCGAACAGTCAGCCCATCCCTATTGATAAATGTAAAATTTTGCACTTGGGGGCTAAAAATATGCATGCATCATACATACTAGGGGGGGTACAAGTGGGGGAATCCACAGTGGAGAAGGATATAGGGGTTTTGGTAGATCAAAAGCTCAATAATGGCATGCAATGCCAAGCTGCAATTTCCAAAGTGAGCAAAGTCCTTTCTTGTATGGAATCCAGAGAGCGAGATATAATGTTGCCCCTGTTCAAATCATTAGTAAGAACTCATCTGAAATATGATGTTCAGTTTTGGGCACCAGTTCTCAAAAAGGATATCGGGGAACTGGAGAAAGTACAGAGGAGTGCAACCAAACAGATAAGAGGCATGGAGGAGCTCAGCTATAAGGAAGGATTAGAAGAACTGAATGTATTCTCTCTTGAGAAGAGGAGATTAAGGGGGATATGATCAACATGTACAAATACATAAGGGATCCATATAGTGAACTTGGCGTTGAGTTATTCCTTTTAAGAAATTTGGAAAAGAACAGCTGATGAACTTTAGCGGTACCAGAAGAGAACAATGAAAATCCAATGAAAAAATAAAATATTGTCTTTTTTACTAAAGTTAAAATTGTTTAACATACTTTTTCAAAACAAAGGCGACCTCTCCACCAGGTTTGAACAGGGCTTTAAGTTATAAGCCCTTTCTAGGCTAGCGGTTCAGGGTCGCATTGTAATGGTCTAATAAGGATCTCTCCAATACCCATTTCTCTATATGCATTTTCTATTTGTTATCTAATATGTTTTCATCATCTGTCTATCTTAATAGTCTGGAATAATTGATTGTTATGTTGGATTTATTGAGTCAGCCTATATATAGCCATTGGTCAACTGATCATGTAATGATAATTATTGAAAAAAAGTATTTGTATAAAGCTATATTTATTATGGTGTTGGATATCAGCGTAATGCATGTGCTATTGACCTGCTCCCATGGATTATAAGTAGTCTTTAGATAACTATGCCATATTAGAGAGGTATGTGCATATCTGTCTTTGGATAGAGGCCTGGCTAATGTTTACTTTTCACTATCAAGGGACCCCCTATATGGTTAAAATCTGGGGGGCAGGGGGGCTATTGATAGGCCCCCCTGTCCTGCCAAGGTGGTGGAGTTGAGGTGGTAGGAAATGGGAGAACTCCCATTGACATATGATGTGCTAGTGCCATAGATGGGTCTAGACATAACCGGTGATATTAATTTTAATATACTTTCCTTTCGATGCCCATCTCTGATACGTTTGTGGTGAGTTTGAATATGGGGGCTATATTTCCAGATGGAACATACCTGTCTGGTCCCAGGGGCCTATTCCCGCTATCCATTGTGGTTGTGTTAGGTGGTGAGCCGGGAGTTTAGGGCCCACGGTATTGGTGTGTCTGTAACTCAGAGAGGGCTGGAATGGACACACAATATCTAATTGAGCCATGTTAGGCAGGAATTAGAAGAGAGGTAGGACTTCCACGATAGGAAGATTCATGCCATATAACAAAGAAAAAAGCGCACACTTGATGAGCACAAATAGACTTTGAAACACAGTATCCACAGCGGCCAAACACTGAGGAACTTTCACACCGCACACTTTGGAATTTCAAAATCCCTTCTTTTCCCTGAAATATCCTTTATGAACACTCCAAAAATTCTACGGAAAGTAATGTTTTCCATCTATATGTAACTACTACTATTTTTCAGTGCTCTAAGGTTATTATTTTTCTAAACCGATTTCAGGATCGGCTCCAGTCTGCTTGTGTATGTGTGTCAGTGAGGGATATGAAAGGTGCGATCAAGGAATGGTGGCCACCTGTGTCTTATTAAGACTTCAAGTCTTTTTTAATTATGTGTTGGAGATAGTTGTAGCTTTTTTCACCAATTTTTGTAATTGTTAAATTAATTGGATAATCAATAAATGATAAAAAGCTTTTCCACCGGTCTGTCCTCTCTGAAGAATTGCTTTGGGTTCTTTCCAAATTTTTGTTCATATAGGAAGATTCATGCCCCTCTTTTCCCACATGACTATTGGAACTGTGTCTGACTCAGAGAGGGCTGGAATGGACACACATGATATCCAATTGTGTTACTTGCAGCCAAGTTGTCTTTAAATTGAGGCTTGAATGTAAAAGGAGGGAATGATGGATGTTGACATGTGTTGATTGGAGCCTGTGTAGGTGATTCCTTATGGGAGAGAACCGTGATATAGAGCTGTCTGTCATCTGTTCTTTTCCAAAATTCTAAGTATCCTATAGGATGAGGTACCCATGTAGCCCATTTTTCTCTAAGCTTATTCACTTTAAGGTCATTGCAGAGGACAAGGGGGCACTCTTTACATCTAGAGGAAAACATATTTCATCTCCAAGTACGGAGAGGTTTCTTAACAATAAGAGCTGTGAAAATGTTGAGTAGACTCCCTCCAGAGGTGGTTCTGGCAAGCTCAGTAGTTTTTTTAAAAAGAGGCCTGGATTCTTTTCTAAATGTACATAATATAACTGGGTACTGACATTTATAGGTAAAGTTGATCCAGGAAAAATCCGGTTGTCTCTTGAGGGATCAGAACGGAATTTTTTCCCTTGCTGTAGCAAATTGGAGCATGCTTTGCTGGGGTTTTTCGCCTCTGGATCAACTGTGGGTGAAGGATTGTGTATATGGGACTGTATTTTATTTTTTTGGTTGAACTAGATGGACTTGTGTCTTTTTTAAACCTGACTAACTATGTAAAGGACCGCACAACACTAAACCTCAGAATGAAGATGTTTCTGGTTCTAGCTCTATCTCAGACACACAAAAAGTAAAATTTTCTGCATTTATGTCACAATTCCCCAGGCAATTAACAGCCATCTTTTTATCCAAGTCTACGAAATGCCATGCCCCAGGTTCTCGATCCCAATATACCTGCCCTAGATAAAGCAGACACAGAAGAGAATAATGAGAACATAGAAGCAGTATTAGCTGTAGCTGCAGAAGACCCACATTCTTTTACTTGTCAAACTGCAGCTAGCTGCACTAGCGCAATGAACAACCAAAAGGATCCTGTATTCCAGGAACGAGCGTTATTGGAGCAGTTACAGCAATTGCCTTCTGGTCTGCTCCTTTGTGCGGATGCCTTAGAACATGTCATGAGACAAAGTTTCAGAATCGAATCTCCACATGTGCAGATTCTTGTAGTTCAAAGTATGGGCTGCTCCCTGAAAAAAAGCACCTCACTCGTATGCCCTTTCAGATGACTTCTTTTGGGAGTAAATGACCAATTCATCAAAGATGTCACAGGAGCAAAGGTTTTACTTACACAGTTGTTGCCTTATGAGTTTATGTGAAATCTCCATAAATGGCTTTAAAATATTGTAATTATAAATATATTTCATTTAGTTTTGTATCTATGTAGGGGTGTGACATAGCAGAAGGCCCTGTTATGCAGACGAGTCGGTGCCTAGGCTTGTGTATCTAAACAATGGGACTCAAACCTCTTTGTTGTATATTTATTCACTTCAAAGGATCCCTTGTTGAAATAAGCAATGAGGGTTTCATGAATACCTAATTTCCCTGAAAATGTCTACTTACAAGGTTATAGCTCATGCTCAAAAGTCTGTGTCAAAGATTTGCATGAAAGGGGGCCAATCACGGCTGATCAAAGTGTAAACACTGACAGATGCGAGTAGAGGAGAGCAGATCAGCAGGTCTCCTGACAGGGGGGGTCTAAGCTGATTGTTTATCAGCGCAGGCCCCCCACAGGTGCCCACACTGGACCACCAGGGATGCCACGAGAACCACCAGGGATGACAGTCAGTGCCCAAAATATGCCAATCAGTGCTCACAAATGGTGCCAGTCAGAACCCATTACCAATGCCTGCCAGATGTCTCCCAGTGTCATATAACCGTGTCCATCAGTGCCACCTATCAGCGCCCATCCATGCCCAGTGCCCACCTATCAGTGTCCATAAGTGCCCATCTGTGCCACCTATCAGTGCCACCCATAAGTACCCATCAGCGCAGCCTTTCAGTGCCCATCAGTGCTGCCTATGAGTGCCCATCAGTGACACCTATCAATGCCCATTAGTGTTGCATACCAGTGCCACCTATCAGTGCAGCCTCATCAGTGCCCATCAGTGAAGGAGAAAACTTACTTATTACAAAATTTTACAACAGACACAAAGAAAATTTTTTTTTCCTTCAAAATTTTTGTTCTTTTTTTATTTGTTGCGCAAAAAAATAAAAACCCCAGCAGTGATCAAATACCACCAAAAGAAAGCTCTATTTGTGGGAACAAATGATAAAAAATTTGTTTGGGTAAAGTGTAGCATGACCACACAATTGTCATTCGAAATGTGACAATGTGTAAGTGCCTGGTATTAAAGTAGTTAACCTGCCTCCTAATTTTTCCCCATATGGGGGAGGCACAGTAAAGGGTACCCTTGTAAACATATTCTCCTTGTCAGGGTTGCTTGGTAGGTGTAACACCTTAACAAGCTCCAATGGATGAATTCCTCCTTACACTGCAGTTATATTTGTTGGTGTGTAAGGCCCCTTTCATACGATCGGACCGTTCAGGTCCGCCTGTCAGTTTTGACGGCGGACCTTAACGGGCGCTCCATGTTAGCCTATGGAGCGACGGATGTCAGCGGAGACATGACCGCTGACATCCGACCCTGTCTGATCCGCTAAAAGCAGACGGATGGCCCTACGTCCGGATCCGTCGCTGGTGGATCGGATCGGGTGAGATCTGATGAAAACGGACATGCTGTCCATTTTCATCCGATCCCTCCATAGGCAGCAGCGGCGCCTGACAAGCCCCTCCCCGCTCAGTGAGCAGAGAGGGACCTGTCATCCTCTGGCTTAGCGGAGATCAACGGAGAGATCTCCCGCTGAGCCGGCGGACCGAGGCATGCTCTGTGGAAGCAGAGTCGGCCTCGTGTGAATGAGGCCTAAGAGTTAATCAGGACCTCTTGTGGGGTGGTTACAGCCCACCCCTTGGATAAATTAGAAGCATAAAATGTTATTCTGCAACCCTTTGACGGGCTCTGGTGCAAACCTCAATGCTAGAGCTACATATACTAACCTGTATCTAATGATTGCTTTGTTAAGCTCTACAGGTGTCTGACTGCCTCCAGGCTAATGCTGGCCATACACTATACGAAAAATCGGCCAAACCCATTTTCCAAAAACGAACATTCGGCCGTGAGCGCAAACAATAGTGGCATCATGTAATGACCGATAAATCGTTCAGTGGACATAAATAAATGCATTTTTTGTTCGTTTCTTTACATATACCTAGTGCAGACAGTTTGGACGGAAAATACATTAACCTTGCAATTAATCGTTCGTTCGGCAGAAAATTTCCAAACTTGTCTTTCGTTTTTTCGGCTTATAAATGTCCCAACGATTATTGATTTTGTGCCCATTAACTGGTCGAAAAACGAACAAAATGTCTAAATGACCAAATTTCGGCCGATTTTTCGTATAGTGTATGGCCAGCATAAGATTGTGACCACCTCTTCTTGAGGCTGACTTAATTGATCTCTAGGTCTGTGCTTGTTAAGACCTTAGATGCTTGGACTCTTTCACCTGTGTGGCTAAATACACCTGCTCATACTTTGACAGTGGTAGACCAACAGCTATTACTACTGTAGTGTATTCACACACTTTAGACTTTCATTATTTGGAACCACCCTGGTTCTCCTCTGGTGGATGAAGGTTAGTATATAGAGTCCAGGCTATGCCTATGATAGATGTTGCCCTTTGTTGGACAGTTGAATATACCATGACTTTATGCCTTGTCTGGCTGCACATTACAAACACACAATGTGGAAGTTTGTGTCCTTTCTGGTTGTCTTGCTGCTCACCAGAAATACACAACACTGAGTTGTCTGTTTTTAACTGTTTGTGCCTTATTGAGCTTCAGAAATACACTACATTGTTTTGTGTCTATTCTATCATCTTGGTTATAGGACTCTTATTGCTCATTAGAAATGCTCAACATCAAAGTTTGTTGTGTTGCTAATGGAAAATGCACAACATTCAAATTTTGTTAAGTGACAGTACTCTGTTACTAATCCAAAAAGGTACAGCATTTAAAGTTAGCAACATTTACATTGATTATATGCCTGCACCCTGTTGCTATTCCAGAAATGCACAGCACTGAAGTTTGCTACTGACATTTCTTTGAGTTATATGACTATGCACTTTTGCTAATGAAAATTTCACAGCATTTAAAGTTTGTCAGAGACTTTTCTGTTGATGATATGACTGTACCCTGTTACTAATCAGTAAGGATGAGCTCCGGCGTGTTCGCACACCCCACGTGCATAGCCCGCCAGGAAGTCAGCACTGCACTAATCACAGGCAGCGAGACATTGTCCCGATGCATGGCTGCAGAGATCAGGAAATGTCTCAATGCCTGTGATTAGCGCAGTGCCAACTTCCTGGCGGGCTCTGCACGTGGGGTGTGTGAACACGCCGGAGCTCATCCTTACTAATCAGAAATGCACTACATTGAAGTTGGCTACTGACATTTCTGTTGGCTATAGAACTGTATGCTTATCAAAATGCACAGCATTTAAAGTTGGCAACATTTCTGTTGATCATAGGACTGTACCCTGTTGCTAATCAAAATGCACAGCATTTAAAGTCTGTTAGCGACATTTCTGTTGATCATATGGCTGTACACTGTTGCTAACCAGAAATACAAAATATTGAAGTGTTGGTAACATTTCTGTGGATTATATAACTGTACACTGTTGCTAATCAGAAATGCATTACATTTAAAGTTTGTTAGCGACTTCAAGCATATGACTGTACACTGTTGCTAATCTGAAACACACAGTATTGAAGGTTGTCATTGTCTTTCTGTTATGACAGTACATTATTCCTAATCAGAAAAGCACAATGTTGAAATGTTGTACATTTTTCTGGTTTCATATTGGTTATGACTGTACATTGTCAAGCATCAGCAATACACAGCACTGAAGTTTGTGTCCTGCTGTTATTATATTGCTGTTAGATGGCTTATCTTGCTACACTTCAGAAATACACAACATTGTAGTTTTTTGTGTCTTTTGAAGACTGTTTGCATCTTTTCTATTTATTATATTGCACTTTTGAAATGCACAACTTTGAAGTTCATGTCGTGTCTTTTCTGTGTTGGACTATCTAGCTGCACTTCAGAAATACACAGCATTGCAGTCTATGCTTATGTCCTTTTTTTGTGTACATCTCTTTTCTGGTGCTATGATCTCTTATATTTGTGATATTAGTTTATACATGTAATCACTTTTATTTCAGACCTTAATTTCCCTTATACATGGAGGGACCAGGAGTCCTAGCTGCAGAAACTCAGATGTCAGAAAATTAAGGCATGCCAGAAGCCTTTTCTGTGCTTACAACCCTATCTGGTTACATGACACTGGAGGGTTATAAGATCACATTTTGTAGTAAGAACTTCTGTTCATAGGAGTATTACCTGAAGATGCAGTATCTGAACTTATCTGACCCGTATACCTAAATCAAATAGGGTTACAGTTCTATATGTATTCTTCATATCACCCTTTTAGCAGAACTGATCATAGCAAACCAATATGAGTGTTCTGCTCCTGCTATTGACTTAATCTCCTGACGTAGGGTTCTGCTTAATGTATCCCTCATTAATACCAAAAAGCACCGTATGGTGTTGGAGTGGATTATGGTTTCAAACATCAGGTAGGACACCGGATATTTATCGAATAGGTACAATCTGGTGTTTACCCTGCTCCTTTCTGCTTAATTGTAATGCATTTGTGTGCAGGGGTATAGGATGTCTGGGTATATAAAGGTCTTTCACAGATGACATGTCAGTATTCAGATGTGAGGGAAGTCAAGAGGTTGGTGTGCTTGGGCACATTCCTGTCCTGAGCCCAGGGAATAACCTTCCCATATTCCATAACCCTTAAGTGGGCTTCCTTTACCCATCACTAGGGATGAGCCGAACACCCCCCGGTTCAGTTCGCATCCAGAACATGCGAACGGACCGAAAGTTTGCAGGAACATTTGAACACCGTTAAAGTCTATGGGACTCGAACGTGAGAAATCAAAAGTGCAGATTTTAAAGGCTAATATACAAGTTATTGTCCTAAAAAGTGTTTGGGGACCTGGGTTCTGCCCCATGGAACATGTATCAATGCAAAAGAAAGTTTTAAAAAACGGCCATTTTTTCGGGAGCAGTGATTTTAATGAAGCTTAAAGTGAAAAAATAAAAGTGAAATATTCCTTTAAATATCGTATCTGGGGGGTGTCTGTAGTATGCCTGTAAAGTGGCGTGTGTTTCCCGTGTTTAGAACAGTCCCTGCACAAAATTACATTTCTAAAGGAATAAAAGTAATTTAAAACTGCTTGTGGCTGTAATGTAATGTCGGGTCCCGGCAATATGGATGAAAATTATTGAGAAAAACGGCATGGGTAACCCCCAGCCCATTACCAGGCCTTTTGGGTCTTGTATGGATATTAAGGGGAACCCAGCACCCAAATTAAAAAAAGAAAAAGGCATGGGGCCCCCCAGGCCCTATATACTTTGAACAGTAGTATACAGGCGGTCCAAACAAGACAGGGGCTGTAGGTTTGTTCTTAAGTTGAATCTGTTTGTAATTTGGAACAGGTAAATTTTTTAAGTGTAGCTGCAGCCAAAAAATCTATTTTTAAGCTTTTTGGATAACATAGGGAAGGGTTATCATCACCCCTGTAACATTTGTTTTGCTGTCTGTGCCCCTGTTCAGAAGATTTCACCTCACTTTCTGTCCCAAAGACAATTGGATTTTGAAAATTTGGGGTTTTTAGGGAAACAAGGATTGGTGATAATAAAGCATCAGTGGAGACACCTTTTTCCCATATTAACTCTTACAGGAGAGAATTACCCTTCCTAGGGGTAGATTTCCTCTCACTTCCTGTTGTCTCCCTCCGTTTTTAAGTAGGAGTCGTTTGTAAGTCAGATGTTTGAAAGTAGGGGACCGCCTGTATATACTATACGGCCTGCCCTATATACTCTGCAGAAATTTGGGCTTTAGGTATTGGTGGTACCAGAACACTCTAAGCCCTCAATGTTACTCTTGGAGGGCGCAGGAATGGGTCCTGCTGTGAAATATTAGATCAAAAATTGTAATTACATGCCCCTGTTGAACAGGGTCAGAAAAATTGGGCCTTTGGTGGTGGTGTTGCCACAACACTGTAAAGCCTCACAGATACTCTAGTTGAGCGCAGGCACGGGCCCTGCTGCAAAATATTACAGCAAAAATTGTAATTGCACGCCCCTGTTAAACAGGGGCAGAAAAATTGGGCTTTAGGCACTGGTGCTGGTGTCACATGCCACAAACTGCAACCCCTCACAGATACTCTAGTTGAGTGCAGGAACGAGCCCTGCTGCAAAATATTACAGTAAAAATTGTAATTACACGCCCCTGTTAAACAGGGGCAGAAAAATTGGGCTTTAGGCACTGGTGGTGGTGCCCAGAACCAAAAATGTTCTTAGAAGTTATCAACATGAACATTGAAGAGGAATAGAATAGTCACTCAGCATAACAGGATAGTCACTCAGCATCAGCATAGGCAGTCTTCAAGGGATCTCACATTCATAAAAAAAATCAATTGGTTACATCAGCATCAGGTGCTTGGTAGCTGGTGATCCAATTCTGATTCATTTTTATGAAGGTGAGACGATCAACCGAGTCTGTGGACAGGTGCACTCTGATCGGTTACAAAGCCTCCAGCAGCACTGATTGTGCATTCAGAAAGAACGCTGGATGCAGGGCAGGCCAGTAGCTCAACTGCATACTGTGCAAGCTCTGGCCAGTGATCCATCCTCAAGACCCAGTAACCCAGTGGATTTTCGGTTGGAAAGGTATTCCTGCACCATGTAAATCAGACGCTGGCGATGGTTGCTGAAATCGATCAGGCCTTGGGGCTGCGGACTAAAAAAATTGTCTGAATGCATCGATCAGACGGCCACCTTCTTCACCGCTCCTTCTGTGACTGATCGAAGCCTCAGCAACACATTGTCCAGGAGGACCAGGAAATTGCAACCTCCCAGGCTCTGGAAACGCATTGCACAAACCTTTCTGCAAGGCCTCCCGAAGATGTTTCATCCTCTGAAAATAAAAATTAGAAGATAGGGAATGGCGCTGTTATGAGAAGTGTATCAATACAATGATACGTGTAAAAGTGGCATGTGCTATATCTGTGTAAACAGGTATTGAAAGTGTATCAGTACAATAAAAAAATATAAAGTGACCAATGCTGTTTCTGTGGAAAAAAAACTGTAACCAATGTACGTATGATGGGAATTCGATCACTATACCCAAACACATAGGTGACAGGTGCTCAACCTGTGCAAAAGAAATGATAAAGGTATCTCAGTACAATAAATTCTCTTGTAATAAATATAAAGTGACAAGTGCTAATGTTGTGCAAAAAAATTATAAACCAATATATGTATGGTGGGAACACAGTCACTGTACCCAAAAATGTGAGTGGGAGAACCCACAGAGCATACACAGAAAGACTAAAGTGACGTATACTGATGATACTCGTGTAAATTAATCTTAAATAATAAGGATCTAAAGTGACAAGTGCAAGGTTATATAGATATGTGTAAAAAATTAATTAAGTAATTATTGTGCAATGCAAAATAAATGTGCAATAAATAGTATTGATACACTTCTCATAACAGCGCCATTCCCTATCTTCTAATTTTTATTTTCATTTTTTTGGGTTTCACTTTAGTGTTTCCTGTCTATAGGGGGGCAGCAGTTTATATTATCCTGTAGCGCGGATCTTTTTTAGAATAATTATGCTTCATCCTCTGCTCCCTCAGCGAAGGCTGGATAAGTTTTGCAACCTTATAACGTGGATCAAGAAGGGTTACCAGCCAGTACTGATCCCTCTCCTTGATACCACGAATCCGAGGGTCCTTTTGCAGGCTTTGCAGGATCAGGGAGGCCATGCAGCGTAGGTTTGCTGAGGCATTTGGTTCGGAGTCCTCTGGGTCAATAAGGGCGACATGATCCGCAGCCACGTACAAGTCCATGGGTTTCTGGGGACTGAAAACGATCCCTTGAAGACTGCTGCTGAGTGCCAGGCTCCTCCTCCAGCAGGCCTACAGGAATACTGGGGGGCCATAGGTAAGGAAGTCCCTGTCCATTATTCCACGCAGCGTGTGCTCCAACAGGAAAACAAGAGGGACAGCATCACTGATGCATGCACTGTCACTGCTCACCATCCTCGTGGACTCCTCAAATGGTGACAGGACAGTGCATGCATCCTTGATCATTAGCCACTGGCGTGGCAAAAAAAAAGCCAAGCTCCCCTGACACTGTCCTGGTTCCATACTCGCACAGGTTCTCATTGATGGCCCTCTGCTGCTTGTGCAGATGCTGCAGCATTGCCAATGTTGAGTTCCACCTGAAGTGCATGTCACAGATGAGGCGGTTCTTGGGCAGGTTGCATTCCTTTTGAAGGTCAGCCAGCCGAGCACTGGCATTATATGACTGGAAATGCCCACAGACTTTCCTGGCCTGCCTCAGGAGATTCTATAAGCCCGGGTACCTGCACAAGAACCGCTGCACCACCAAGTGTCCCTGTTGGAGGGTGGAGAGGAGGTTTGTGCCATTGTCGCAAAACACCACTCCTGCCTGAAGCTGGCGCGGCATCAACCACCTCTGAGCCTGCCCCTGCAGAGCTGCCAAAATCTCTGCCCCAGTGTGGCTCCTGTCCCCTAAGCAGACCAACTCAAGCACCGTATGGCATCTTTTTGCCGGATTGCTTGCTTAGCCCCTAGAACGCCTACGGAGCACCGCTGGTTCCGAGGTCAAATCTGCAGAGGAAGAGGCCATAGAGGAAGAAGAAGAGGAGGGGGTAGAGGAGAGAGGTGTGGCAGAATCACCACTATCAGCATTTTGGAGGCATGGTGGCAGAACAAGATTCAACATTACTGCACCCTGTCCTGCATCCTTCCCAGCTGCCAGCAGGATTACCCAGTGCGCCGTGAAAGAAAGGTAACGTCCCTGTCCATGCCTGCTGGATCATGAGTCAGCGGTAATATGCACCTTACCGCTGACTGCCCTGTCCAACGAGGCCAAGACATTGCCTTCCACATGCCGGTAGAGAGCCGAAATGGTCTTCAGAGAAAAAAAATGGCGTTTGGGAACCTGCCACTGAGGTACCGCACATTCCACAAATTCTCGAAAGGGGGCAGAGTCTACCAGCTGAAAAGGCAGCAGTTGGCATGCTAGCAATTTAGCCAAACTAGCATTCAGCCGCTGAGCATGTGGATGGCTGGGACTGAATTTCTTTTGACGGTTTACCAACTGGGGTAGGGAAATTTGCCTGCTACAATCAGATGTTGGTGTACCACTAGCAGATTGCCTGCAGGTGCTTGGGACACCTAATTCTACACCTTCATTCCTCTCGGTGCAGGTCTCTGAGAGGACTGAAGGTGTAGTGGGGTTGGAGATCCCAGCTGATGAGGATCAAGGAGAGGTCCGCCTTGTTTTATGGTGTGGGTCTTTTAAGTTCTGTTGCCAATGGACTGCATAGGAGCTCGACATATGTCTGGTCAAGCATGTGGTTCCCAAGAGGCTGCTGTTTTGGCCATGCTTGATATGCTTCAGACATATGTTGCAAACAGCAACGGTGTGATCTGCTGCACACATCTCAAAAAAGGCCCACACCATAGAACTTTTGAAAAAATGCACGGAGTCAGCAGCACCCTGCACATGCGGAGCTCTGCGGTGTGATGCAGTCCGTTGGCTGTCCTTAAGCTGGCCCCTGGAGCGCATCCTGCCTCATTGGAGATGTGCCTCCTCCTCCTCTCTTCTATCAGGCACTCACGTAGAGTCAGTGACCTCATCATCCCCTCCCTCCTCGCCACTGGAGCAAACCTGGCAGTATGCTGCAGCTGGGGGAACATGACTGCCAGTTTCTTGTCCTTCTTGGGCACCCCCTCTCTCTGGGCTCACGTCACTGCATTCATTATCAACCTGGGTACCATCATCAAAGCCTTCAAAATGCTGCGCATCCTCCTGCAGCATGTACCCAACACTGTGGTCAAACAGTTCGGGGGACTCCTCAGGACATGGTGGTGCTAGGGAAGGAGTGACTGATGCCACTGAGTTGATGGAATAGGCCACATTGGCAGCTGCATTGGTAGCCAAACTTGTCTTAGCCTGGGTGACAGAGGATGAGGAGGATGAGGACGGCTTTGTGATCCACTCTACCAACTCTTCTGCATGTTGTGACTCAACACAGCCAGCTGTCAAAAAAAAGGACAAGCGTGCCCAACGGCCATGTGCTGAGGATGCAATGTGTTTGTGACCAGCACTGTTGGCTGTAGACACAGAGCCTGCTTGACCTCTTTTAGTGGGCTTCTGCCTTTCCTTGGTAGCCTTCCAGACATGCTGTAAAATTGGATTAGCAAAACACCGCCCGAAGTTTACTAGAAAAGTTTCACCAGGAATGGCCTATAGTCAGGTATAGGCTTGGCTAGACTAGAATGCAGTAGATATAAATTTAGGAGACAGTATATATATATTTAATGCACTGCGGATCACTGAATCGCCTGCCTGCCTGAAAGTGTATTTGAATATGTACACCAGGAACGGTCTGCGGTGAGATCTAGCTAAACTGGATACAGTGTGTGTGTATATATGCACACACAGCAGTCTGACTGTATGTATGTGTATAATATATATATATATATATATATATATATATATATATATATATATATATTTAAATACACTGCAGCTAACTGAATCAACTGCCTGCTCAAATTAAATAGAATCTCAACTCCCTCTCCCTCCATAATTGGCCAAAGGCACCCTGGCTTTGGCCAATTATGTCTCTCTTTGCTGATGGCGCTGTGATTGGCCAAAGCATGCGGGTCATAGTGCATGCTTGGCCAATCATTGGCCAGCAATGCACTGCGATGACACAGTGCATTATGGGGTGTGACGCGCCACTTGAATTTGGCGCGAACGCCCCACTTGAATTTGGCGCGAACGCCCCATAATGTTCGATCTTCGGCGAACGATCGAACAGCCAATGTTCGAGTCAAACTCATGTATGACTCAAACTCGAAGCTCATCCCTACCCATCACTTTGGAAAAGGAATAAATAAAGGTCCGCCTGTCAAGGAGACCTTTTTAAATCATTCTCCTGAACAGATTAATGTTTAAGCCAGATCCTCTTTGTTGATCAAAGTAGTATCCTTGTGTCTCAGAGTAAGTCTTTGATTAGTCTTTAGTGGTCCTAAGAAGTGTTACAGGGATGTTAGGCCACAATTGCTAGATGATAGAGTCAAACGTGCTAATCTACTAATTTCACAGGTTTCCCTATTTTATCTTTAAGAGCACTCCACATAGATCCTGCATCCGAAGCGGAGAAGGCAGGGACATCGGTGGAGCAAACCTGCTGATCAGCCTTCTGATCCAGCTAAGATACCTTCATCAGTCATAATGATGGAGGTAAAACGTGCAGCAGAACCTTACATTTGGCAAGAAGATCTTGCAGCCAGTGGTCTCACCCTAAGATAGGCCTGCGGATTACTTGATTGTCCTCATGTGTTGCTGTTTGCTGTGTTGGTGAGATGAGAAAACCAATGGTTAGACTTACCGGTAACAGTGTTTCTACAAACCTTCCAGGATGGCAGGCCTACTTCCCATCCAGTAAGGGTGGAGGAAAGAGTGTATAAAATAGGTGGTAAGTGTCTAAAGACCCCTTGTGAATTGGTTGGGAGAATTACTTTACAACAACTGAGGGACAAGGGTGAAGGTGGGGCTTTTTAACAGCTGTGAACTGATTGTGTTTCCTGTAGGGAGGAGACTCTCATCTCTCATGTGTTGCCATGCTGGAAGGTTTGTAGAAACACGGTTACCGGTAAGTCTAACCGTCAGTTTTTTCTCAGATCCCATATTTGAGATCATAGAGACATCTCACAAGGAGATTTGGCATGGGAGTTCTAGGCCTCATGGCAGCCTCCTAGAGGCTATATCATTTGCCCAATCTCATTTGAGACGTCTCCAACAAAATATCTTGTTAACCTGGAACACACATTTGCCTTCTCTAGACCTAGCCATACTCCTGTCCATCTAAGCAAGGAATTCCCTAACTTGGTGGATCTCCAGCTCAGCCTTAACAGGAGAGAAATATTTCCTTCCGTATCACTGGAAAATGATAACAAATGCCAATTTTTCAAGCTGTAAAGGAGGGTTCCAGTCTCTCACCGTCCAGGAAAGATAGTCACCCGTGCCTGCCAAGCTTCCCATATCCTGGAACTCAGAGCAATACGAATGGCTCTGCATCACTGGACTCCCCTCTTTCAAAGTCACCCAACCGGTACAGTCAGACAATACCCTCAGGAGTCACAGCCTTAAAGAAAGCAAGCCAGATCACCTCATGGATAAAATACATGCAATCTCTGTCCAGCAATCTTTGTGGTTCACTTCCCTGGATTGGACAACTGGAAAGTGGACTAACTGCCTGGATTAAGGGGAATGGACCCTTCACCCATACATGTGTTATTTCAGAAATGGGGGGGGGGGGACTCCATATGTAGACATTATAACCTCCAGATTCAACAACAATCTACTTCTGTTTGTGGAAAAGACCAGGGATCCTTCAGTGCTGGCTTTGGATGCCTGGATAATTTCCTGGTTTCAGTTCAAGCTAGCTAATGCCTTTCCCCCCCCAGTGCAAATCTTGCCTTATCTACTCAAAAAGCAACAGAGGAAGATTATTTCTCATTGCACCAAACTGACCCAGAAGAACTTGGTACACTGACTTCTAGCAGACAACCCCTGGCCTCTTCCCGATAAGCCAGCTCTGCTGTCTTAAAGTCCTCTGCTTCATCCTGTTTCTCTGTCTCTGGTTTTAAAAGCATGACCATTGAAGCCAAGGTCTTATGCAATAGAGGGGTCCCTGAGACTGTTATGCCTATCTTGCTGAAAGCAAGAAAAGACTAGGGATGGGCTTTATGTTCGGGTCGAACAGGAGTTCGACTTGAACATTGGCTGTTCGCCCATTCGCTGAATAACGAACAATTTGGGGTGTTCGCAGCAAATTCGAATGCAGAGGAAAACCCTTTAAAAGTCTATGGAAGAAATCAAAAGTGCTCATTTTTAATGGCTTATATGCAAGTTATTGTCATAAAAAGTGTTTGAGGACCTGGGTCCTGCCCCAGGGAACATGTATCAATCCAAAAAAAAGTTTAAAAAAAAAACATCCATTTTTTCGGGAGCAGTGATTTTAATAAAGCTTAAAGTGAAACAATAAAAGTGAAATATTCCTTTAAATTTCGTACCTGGGGGGTGTCTATAGTATGCATGTAAAGCGGCGCTTTTTTCCCGTGTTTAGAATAGTCTGACAGCAAAATGACATTTCTAAAGGGAAAAAAAAAAGTCATGAAGTAATAGAGGCTATAGTGAATTGTCTATGGGAGAAATCAAAAGTGCTTATGTTAAGGGTTAATATGCAAGTTATTGTCATAAAAAGTGTTTGGGTACCCGGGTCCTGCCCCAGGGGACATGTATCAATGTGAAAAAAAGTTTTAAAAATGGTTGTTTTTTCGGGAGCAGTGATTTTAATAATGCTTAAAGTGAAACAATAAAAGTGTAATATTCCTTTAAATTTCATACCTGGGGGGGTGTCTATAGTATGCATGTAAAGTGGCGCATGTTTCCCGTGTTTAGAATAGTCTGATAGCAAAATAACATTTCTAATGGGAAAAAAAGTTATTTTAAAAGTGCTAGCGCTAGTGCCGGCTATAAAGAATTGTCGGTCTGGCAATACACATAAAAGTTCATTGATAATAACGGCATGGGATTCCCCCACAGGGAAACCCCGCTCCAAGATTTAAAAAAAAAAAAAAAAAAAATGCGTGGGGGGGCCCCCTAAATTTCATACTAGGCCCTTCATGTCTGGTATGGATATTAAGGGGAACCCCGCACCAAAATTTAAAAAAAAAACAAAAATGGTGTGGGGGTCCCCCTCAAAATCCATACCAGACCCTTATCCAAGCACGCAACCTGGCAGGCCGCAGGAAAAAAGGGGGGATGAGAGAGCGCCCACCCTCCTGAACTGTACCAGGCCACATGCCCTCAACATTGGGAGGGTGCTTTGATCCGACAGCTTTACCTGCCCCTCTGCTCCAGGAGTTCTTTACCACCGACCATGTGTTGATAAAGACAGTGCCAATGACCGTGTAGAGGCAAAGTTCCTTCACAACTCTCCCTGGGCCTCCTCCTGCGATCGGTACACCCCCCCAGATGGGGGTGCCCTCCTGCTGCTGCCTAGTATTCCATTCCTCACTTCACTCAGCCAACATCTCCCCCCAGTGGCATATCACCTCAGCTTATATAGGAGGCCCACCCCCTGCCAATACCTATTGGGAATTGGTCAGGGCTCCCACATGAGCTGCCTGCCACCCCAGTTCTAGACCCTGCCCCTCTTCCAGAATATTCTCCCTGGAAGCAGGGGAGGAGCCTCAGAACTAGAGCACAGGTGGTCACACCCACTGCTACTCTGACCACTCCCAGCCCCCAGGTCAAAACAGACAGGCCTAGCTTGCAGCATAGGTCTGCTTAAATTTGCCTGTGCTAACAGTCCCTACTAAAAAAACTATTACTAGCACCTACCTATTGGTAGAGGGTGCTACATATATATATATATATATATTTTTTTTTTTTTTTTTGCGAGGTGGGGAGGTGTTTTGGAGATATTTCACTTGCACATAGGGCAGCCCACCCACCTGAATGGGCTGCCCTACACGAAGCTTTAGAACTTTTTTTTTTTTTTTTAGAGTGGAGCTTGGTGCATTTTTTACTGTGATTTTTGGTGCAGCTCATTCTAATTGTTCTTGTGTTACCATACCAATTTCACTTTCAGGCCCCATATACATCTAACATAGTGGGAGCGCACATTTTGTGTCTCGTTTTTCCTGTGACACGCATAGGACAGCCTGCTGATTTAAATGAGCTGTGATATATGTGGCTTATGGGACATGTTGGCGTTTTGTGGGTTGCGTGTTTTTTTACTTTGCAGCATTTGCCACTCGTTTTGTCACATGGCAAAATTTGCATATGCTTCTGTGTTTAGTGTGCCGTTACCAATTAATGGCACTGAAAGCGCAACTAGTAATTTTAGGTGTATAAAGGTGGCCATAAACTATACAATCTCCTTTAGATCTGCCATCAATTATGTAGTGTAAGGGCCTGCCTGATTGGATATAGAGTGATTGGCTAGATAGGTGTTTCCTCCTATTATATAAATTTGGTAAATCTAAAGGAGATTGTACAATCAGGATTGTATAGTGTATGGCCACCTTATGCACCTAAAATTATTAGTTGCACTTTCAGTGCCATCAATTGGTAATGGCACACCAAACACAGAAGCAAACACACATTTTGCCATGTGAAAAAATGAGTGGCAAATGCTGCAAAGTAAAAAAACACGCAACCCACAAAACGCCAACATGTCCCATAAGCCACATATATCACAGCTCATTTAAATCAGCAGGCTGCCCTATGCATGTCACAGGAAAAACGAGACAAAATGTTCGCTCCCACTATGCTAGATGTGAATGGGCCTAAAAATTAAATTGATGCAGCACCACAAGAACAATGAGGCTCCATTCACAAATACGCTGCACCAAAAACCGCAGTAAACGCACCAAGCTCCGCTCTAAAAAAATAGTTCTGAAGCTTCTTTGGGGTGATTGTGGTATATAGGGGAGTCCATTCAGGTGGATGGGCTGCCCTATGTGTGATGAGTGAAAATGCTCCAAATCACCCCCCCCAATCGCTAAAAAAAAGCATGTGGGAATGCGAGTTCCCGCTATGCAGTGATGTGAATGGGGGCTTGATAGTTGAGTGTTTCTGTCCACTCCCTTCTATGTACTTGTATAAGAATGGCCATACACTATGCAATCTGATTGCATATTGTGTATTTAGTGAGAAGGGTGATCACTGATTGCATTTCATTTAAAAAACGTGCAGCTGGGAATGGGAGGGTGGAGGATGCAGGGTGTATGCTAATGAGGTCAGCTGGTCAACTCCTTCCTGTGTCATGACCTACAGTCTGTGAGGACATAAGGCAGAAGCAATAGATACGTTTTGGATTCATAGATGGAGGACAGGAAGGTACGTGTCTGTAGATTTTATGGAAAGCTTTGATATTTTTGCAAAAAAAAAATTACATGAATGCTATATTGGTACATAGAGGAGCTGGAATTTAGAACAAATAAAAAAAGGTGAACTTAGCCTTTAAAAGGTTAGGAGAAAATGGGTCAGTGAAGGTGGGGGTTGCATTCACAGGTCAAAGCTGAGGAGGAGTGAGATGTGGATAGCGCACCCCCAAACTCTGCACACAGTGCTCCCCTGAACTCTGCACTCTGTGTGTAAACTTCCCTCAAACTCTGCGCTTGGTATCCAATGCCCTGCTGGTATTTAGTGCCCCTTTAAGATCCTGTCACTGTTAGTGAAATTTGACCACACCAACTATTTGATCCGGTTTGGGGGAGAGGGGGTATTGTGGGGTCGTGGTTAAGTTCCTGCACCTATTTTCTGAGAAAAAAAAAAGCCCTGTGAAGAACTGTTCTTGCCAGACCAAACTTTTTTAATACTCTATGAAGAGGTGAGCTGTAATTTGAATAGAGGAAGGCCTGTGGATGTACTGTATCTAGATTGTGTTAAGACTTTTGATACAGTACCCCATATATGAGTATTTTACAAATTAAGGTATTTTGCATGGATAACATTGAATGTACCTGGATAGAAACTGGTTGCAGGACACCTCCAGAGCATGGTGATTAATGACCTAATTTTTTAATGGTATGGTTGTAGGGTACCCTGTAGGGTTTTGCTCAATTCTGTTTAACTTGCTCTTAAATGATACAGAGATTGGAATAAATAGTTCAATCTCAATCTTTGCTGACGATACAAAACTAAACAGGGCAGTAACTTCACAACAGGATACAGCAACATTACAAGAACACCTTGTTAAAATAGAGGGGTGGGCAACTATATGGCAGATTAGGTTCAATGTAAGAAAATGTAAAGTAATGCACATGGGAGCTAAAAATATGCATGTAAGTTACATGCTAGGAGAACCTCTGGGAAAAATTGAGGATGGAAAAAGGATCTGGGAGTATATGTCAGACTCAGCAATAGCATGAAATCCAATTGCTGTAGCAAGCAATGCCAGCAGACTACTAGTGTGCATTAAAAATTGTATTTATTAAAAAAAAAAAAAAAAAAAAAACACTCCTTACCTACATAGTTGGTATTAGGCAAATTTTAGTTGGATTTTACTGTAGTTTGTGAAGTCAGTTCATTTGGGTTCAAGTGAAGTTCAGATAGCAGGCTAACTCTGTCGCCTCCCTCCTGGCTTCTGGAAGCTTCTCGAAAGTCCTGGAACTTAATGGGTGGGGTCATGGAGATGGGAGACTGAATATTCAAGAGATCTCTGCCAATCCCTGGGTAAGGATGGCCCAGAAGGTGGGGAGATGGCCCTTAAATATTGTATAGCCTGGCCATGTTTGGAAATTCAGAGAGAGAGAGAAGTCTGTCAGGTGGGACCTGACCAGCAGGAGGCCCAGACAGAAGTCACCAGCTATGCTTCTGGATAAAAAGGTACTGAGTACCTTCCAAAAGGTACTGAGTAAACCCCCCCTTCCCCAAATAGTCTACAAGTGAGTTTTCAGCTGAGGGCAATCTTCAGCTAGTATAACCAAGGGACAGAGGGCTGTTAACCTTATTCCCAGGGATTGTGGCATTTTGTTATCAGGAAAGCTGCAGTACCTGCACATAGTTTGGAACTGTACTGTTTAGCCAGAGTGTGTCAGTATTCTGGAGGGAGTACAGTTTGGGACCTCTGCTCACAAGTCTGAGTGTTCAAGTTGTCCTCAGATTTTCTTCAGTGATCTGGGCATCCCATAGTTTCCCCATCTCCATCCAAATTATAACCCCTAAATAAATTATCAAAACCAAGCTCATGGACTGGATTATTGCTTGCAGAAAATACATGTTGCCTGGCTATGCAGGATAAGTGGGACCCACCTCTACATTTAGAATTCCTTTTGCCTTAGAGCTCTAAGAAGACGCGGACACACAATGAAGTTGGCCCAGAAATGGTTCAGTCCTAAACTGCATAAGGAGTTCTTTATTATAGCAGTAAAAATGTGGAACTGCTTTCCACAGCTGGTGCGGTCAGTGTAGATAAGTTCTACAAGTGTTTCTTAGCCAGCACAATGTAAAAGGATATGGAAAATAGTATTCTCTCTCACACATACACACACATTCTCAAGTTGAACTGGATGGACCGGTGTCATTATTCAGCCTTACAAATTATGTAATTATAACCATGTATCTCATATCAAGTTCCCCTTGCATCACCCTGTGCTTGCTTGCGATCTTACCTTTTGTAATGGAAATTTGTAAGTTCTGTATATAATTGTATTGTATTTTGTATGTATTGCACACTGCCCTCACTGTGCACACAGCACTAATAATGTTTTCAGTACATGTTTACATTCTTTCGAGTCCTGATTAGAATTAGCCTGCCTATGTAACGCCCCTTGTTACCATAAACGTACAATTGTAATATTAATGTGATACCTACGTAATCATGTGCATAAAACCCTTCAATTGCGTCATAATAAAGCAGAACAGTAATTTGGAAAGATGCTGAGCGTATCTTTTGTGTCTGTTCCCTACTGCAGTAGTTATTATTAATTTGGAACCACTAATCAATATGAGGATAGGAGTTGCCTATCATCAATTTAACCGAGTCAGCATGGCGAGCTTTGCCTTAGGAGGGGATTCCAGGTGACCCTGAGTATCCGAAACGAGGAGCTTGAGACGATCCGGGAATTTCTGATAATCAGCCGGCTGAGGTAAGCCTTTTGCTTACATTTGAGTTATCAGACTTCCTTGATCGGTAAGGCATTTTCGGGACAAAGGGTACCTATTTTACTCCCCTTAATCGAACTGTATTGATTGGTGGTTATATGTTATGTTGTCCCTGTCTATTGTCCATTGGAGTGTTATAGATAAGAAAGGGAAGAATAGTGCTGTTCACAGGTATATGTAGTACATCTGCTAGATAAAGTAGTTTAGAGGCAAGAGGGTATAGGCACATGTAGAGAAGAGAGAAGACTGGTCAGTCATTATGGGCATTGAATTAAGTAAGGGAATGAAGGGTAAGAGACCCTCAAAAATGCCCAGCGCAAGAGGAGCGCTACATATGAACCAATGGTAACTTTAATGGTTAAAGTGGACAGGGATCCACAATGGGTAACTGGGTTACCAAGGTCCACAGGGACTAAGAATCATGCAGAGTAAACAGCTAGAGAAACAGCTATCTATGTGAGCAGGATGGATCAAGGGTGACATTAGCACTAGACAGAAAGGGACATTTTCATGTTAAGTTGTGGGATGAATTTGGGATCAGGCACTACAACTAGTAAAAGTCAGAAACAGAGAAATGAGAGGTAAAACAGAATACTTTATATGTTGTCAGAGAGGGAAGATGGGATGAGCACTCTAGCTGCCCATCTGATCATAGAAGCTAGATATAAAAGATATCTGAACAAAATAAAGAAGGTAGAATTTAGACTGGAAAATATTAATGAGAGTTAAAAGAAAGTGAGAGAGATATTGGTGTATGTGTGTGCGAATGCTGGGACCTTTAGTTCTATTGCTTGTGTGTGTCATGTACGCAGAGGTGACCCCCTCCTTTGTGCTCTCCTGAAAGAATGTCCCTGAGAGGTCAGTGATAAGCTGGAAGGACACCATGCCAATTCCAGTTTTTTAGACAAAACATGTGCCGGGTTAACGAATCTAATGATAAACAATGTGATCACAATTATTTTGAATCTGTTTTCCAAACATGGTAAAATGAAGGTTACATTTAACCGTGTATTACACAAATTGAATATCCTTTGATAGTGGAAACAATGCATTTAAAAAAGGGAAATTAAGTAAAATTAAGTAATAATGAGTATTCATTTCTAATATGAGTTTAACAATTATATAGATATATTGAAGCTGGTTTAGACAACCTTTGGTTGGAAATGAAATTCAGGTTAATGGGGAAATTTGTAATGAATGAGATTAGTTTAGATTAAGATAACAATTTTGTAATTTTACATTTATAGAATAAGCCATGAGAGAAAAAAAAGATTAAGATGAGGTTGTTATTTTGAATAAAGCTGCCATAATATTTAACAAAGCCAAGATGGATGGGATACATAAGAAGTTCTTCTACAAAAATGAAATTTTAAGGTTTTTCATAATAACTTGATGTGTGGTCCATGATGTAAGAGTAATAATAAATAAAATTTAAATATAACAGACCCATCACATCAAGTCCACACACCCTGTTAGGATAGATGCCACCTGCAGCCAGTTGTTTTATAGTTTTTGATGCTTTCTGGGCCATCATACAGATTGTTGATCCTTTTGTTTTATTTATTTTTATTTTTGAAATCCAAAGCAGAATGTGTGGATTGTGAATTGATTTGCCCCTTTTCCTTGTAAGTGCAGTGGTATAAGCAGAAGAATATTTTGGATTTATGGACATCTCTCCATGACCGCAGGGTATTGTTATCATTTATTATAATATTGCCAGGAAAAAGTTGTCTTTTGAAACATGAAACTGGAGTTCTTACACAGACAGCATGATAGAAAACAAGCCATTGTAATATATTTATGCAAGCTGGACCCAGTAATAAATGGTTCACCCCGATATATCAGAGCTGTAGCTTTTATGCAAAGGTGCTATTAGACAAAGTTAGATATTGTTTTGGTCAATGGTCCGACATTCTGCGCAGCAAATATACAGATAACTAAATGTTTGTCTAATGAAAGGTTTAAAATATGAGTTTATGTACAAATCTAACAATGAAAAAATGTGTACATTTGAATCCAGCCACCTTATTGCCTCTATTGGAGGAGGCTGGAGACAAAGGAAGACACATGTGTTAAATTGATGGTGTAGGAATCAGCTGCTGTGAGCCCAGTGCAGGACACACTCCCTGAAGACCCAGATATTACATTTTTTGTAGATTTGAGTATGCAGTTTATCACCCAGAAGGATACTCTGTATTCAAAGTCATTGGATCCTTTTGCCTCAGCTCAAGAAGCAGAGCTCCATGTTTTAGCAAAGCCCGTGAGCTATAAAAAGAATGTATATTTATATAGATAGTCGAGATATAGAGAGCTTTTGGTTCCATTTGAAGGGCCAGAAGTTTGTTTTTACTTCGGCAGGTAAACCAATAAAGCAGGCCAAGTTAATTTGATTGGCTGTTTTCAGCCTTCCAGCTTCTTGCTGAGGTAGCCATATTAACTTTTACACTTGGAAGCAGACCAGGCGACTAAGGATGCTGCATTTACAGCCCCGGACATTTGATGGGTCTGTGAAACTCACAGATTCCACCCTAGTTCTGGCCCAGTATAGCTGGGATTAATAATTCAACTTTAAGGACCCCAGAACGAGAAGAACAAGTGGTCCACAGGGGGCAACTTCTTATGAAACAGGACTTTGGAAAAGGTGATCATTTATGTCTGCCAGCCACTCTTTTCCCTCCAGCTTGACACATGGACCGTGTCATCAGTCACAAGCAGTTATGGCTGCCTTAGTAAATGAGCATGGGATAGAGCCAGGGTTCACCACAGTTGTTTTTATAACATACCACTTCTTGTTTTACCTGTTACCAAAGGTGTTACCAAAAGCTGAACATCCCTTCCAGAGATTACAAAAAGATATATCCAGATGCCCAAGTTAGGATCTTACGAGTATGCATTTTGTCTGTATGGACATGTTTTTTGGATGTCCAGTGGCAAATGCTACTGCAAAGGCCACAGTAAAAAGTGTTGTCAGAAGTAGTTTGTAAATATAGAGTGCAGAAAGTACAGAGAGTAACAGAGGAAATCATTTTTTATAGGAGAGTCCTTAATAGAAGTTTTGAGGTTTTATTTTTACACCCCTTACTGTCTACAAAGTAGAGTAAGAAACTAGAAAACTTTTGCCTGAATGTTTTCTTATATTTGATCAAGCCCCTAAGGGGGATGTTGGACTCTCTCCCTATGGGATTTTGTTTGGGAGTGTGTTACTCACTTGCTTATATTTTGTCTCAGCAGCTGAAGTCCTCCATTCAGATCTCACAGAGAATGTTGCTGATCTTTTAAGGTTTTTTGACAAACTCATTTATGTGTTTTCTCCCCAATTCCAGATCCTAAAAGTTTGGAAGGATCTAAAACTAAAGCCAGGTGACTTGTGGATTGTTAAGAGACATTTATATATAAGGAAAAGTTTGGAGACTCAATACAGCATCTATTTCATGTACAGTTTTTGCAAAACGTGAAGAAAAAGTCACCTGGATCCACACCAGACACTGCAAAAATGACTAAATTAAAGAAATCTCTGAGTTTGATTTGTTTCCCTCTTCTGATCACAGTCTAGGGTACTTTTTGATTAAATTACTTTAATTGTAAGGGATATATATATTTGAAAAGTAGTTTAGCCATGTTGAAGTCATATTTTGTCTTTTGTACGTCTTCCATTTTATGTAGAATTGTCTGTGTTCACATATGCTGATAAGTCAGCATGCTCACAATTAAGCTAGAAGGCCATTCTGGCCACAGGACTGTACAGCCAGTACTCTGTAAATATGTCTTATCAATCATTTGTTTTTCACAGTGAAAAGTCATTTGGTAATCAAAAAGTTGCTCAGCTATTATTTTCTCCACAATGGAGTTTTTTGCCTCTTTGGCCAGGACTACCTCCACCTAAGCGTGTGGAGGTTCCAGGTTAAAGGTGATAGCAGGTATGGTTAGTGATCAATATTGATCAAAAGAGGGGAGACTGTAATGGAAATTTGTAAGTTCTGTATATAATTGTATTGTATTTTGTATGTATTGCACACTGCCCTCACTGTGCACACAGCACTAATAATGTTTTCAGTACATGTTTACATTCTTTCGAGTCCTGATTAGAATTAGCCTGCCTATGTAACGCCCCTTGCTACCATAAACATACAATTGTAATATTAATGTGATATCTACGTAATCATGTGCATAAAACCCTTCAATTGCGTCATAATAAAGCAGAACAGTAATTTGGAAAGATGCTGAGCGTATATTTTGTGTCTGTTCCCTACTGCAGTAGTTATTATTAATTTGGAACCACTAATCAATATGAGGATAGGAGTTGCCTATCATCAATTTAACCGAGTCACCTTTGTTCTCTCTGCCCTGCATTAACCACCCTTTGAACCCATCAGGAATATTCCCTTAGATGATTGCTCCTGCAAAGTAGCCTTTTTGATTGCCACCACATCTGTCAGACGTGTCTCTGTGCTGGCTCTCTCGTGTAGCACCGATAGATAGGTTCATACAATTTGATTAAAGCCATAGGCTCTAATAGGCGTCGAAAAAGGTGACCTGCGAGTGCCATGCTGAGTGCTCACAGGTCACTCAGCTGTGTTAGAAAAGCAAATGAATATTCACTTTCCTAACAGTAAACCGCCTCTCCGCCAGTCGGGTGCTCGGATCTGTTACCCGTCACCTGATAGGCATCCAATCACAGCGCCTGTTTCAGCCAATCGGGTGTCCAATCATAGCAGAGGATGGAAAGAGAGGATGGGAGAAGACATCGAGGAGCTGTCCCACCGAGACAGGGTAAGTGCGGGCGGGGGGCACAGTGGGAGCATTTGATGGGGCACAGTGGCGGCGATTGATGGTACAGTGAGGCTGCAATTGATGGGGTTTTAAGCACCAGCCACCACTGGTAGAGAGATTATCCTCATCTTTCATAATGACAAGGTAGTGTTATGCTAAAGATAATATTTTCTTGGTGGTATCAGTCTTGCACCTCAATGAGGACATTGTCCTCCCATTGTTTATGCCCTGCTCCAAAGCATCAAAAGAAAATCTTTCATTGACTTTTTGTAGTAATTTAAAGGATTTCCTATTTGTTCTGTCCTCCTGAAAGCAGGGTGCAACTTTCAAGTCTACCATGGATAAGAAATCTGATCATTAGCTCTTACACTTTCCTCCTGCGTTCTTACTTACCCACTCCATCAGATTGTGATTTCCAGATCCTGCAATTTCTGACACTAGGCCTTTGTAGCCCAGCTTTGCAAGAGCACCACCTGGTTCTCTGTTCATAGCTTTTCAAAGTTCTACCAGGTGGTCATCCAATCTTCTGTGGATGCAGCTTTCAGCCGCTAGGTACTTGCAGTGACCCTTTGAAATTTGATCTTTTGACCCTTCTTGTTTGGCTTGTTGGCACATTCTCATATGCCTAGTTATTTTCCACCATTCTCTTTTATTTCTTGGGGATGTCCCAGGCAGGGCCGCAGAACATTTTATTTTTTTTCCCCTGGAGGGCTCCAGCCTTGAGTACCCAGAGGACGATGATTAGCATGCCTGCCGCACTGGGTGTGGCAAAATTGTACTAACAGTGGGAGGGGCTTAAAACTTGACCCTACACACTGTACACAATAACATGCCACAGTATAACAGACATGTACAGACTTCAGCACAGTGATTTGCAAAACCTCTAACTCTGCCATAACACATGCTTCCTGCACACAGCCTACCTTGAAGAAAGTGACCACTCAACAACCAGCATCAGTACAATATAGTATAAATATTGCAGCGATCAGGCATATGTCATATACAGCCCCCATTGGTGAAAAACTCTACTGGTGGCAGCAAGTCCCTGTGACTGCAAACAAATAAGGGTGGGGGAAGGCCTCTCACCACACCGATGCTGCAGATGACCTCTTTGTGGCGATCATTCACTTCTACTCTGTCCTAGCCAAGGGAGAGGTAGTCAGCAATGCTCTGGGTCTCCCTCTCAAACCCCATGTCCCATGTGGTCCTCTGGCTCAGCAGTCCATCCCTGATGTCCAATCCTGTAGTCTGGATGAAGATGGAAGAGCAGGCTCCATTATCCCTATAGCACAGTGGAGGAATTAAAGCTTAATTCCATGTTTGCAGTGACTTTAAAGTGTTACTAAACCCACAACAGTAAAATAAGTCTGTACAGTGCATCCGGAAAGTATTCACAGCTCTTCACTTTCTCCACATTTTTGTTATATTATAGCCTTATTCCAAAATAGATTGAATTCATTATTTTCCTCGAAATTCTACAAACAATACCCCATAATGACAATGTGAAAGAAGTTTGTTTGACATCTTTGCAAATTTATTAAAAATAAAAAAATCATATAAGCATACAGTAAGTATTCACAGCATTTGCCATGACACTCAAAATTGACCTCAGGTGCATCCTGTTTCCACTGATCATCCTTGATATTTCTACAACTTGATTGGAGTCCACCTGTGGTAAATGCAGTTGATTGGACATGATTCGAAAAGGCACACACTTGTCTATATAAGGTCCCACAGTTAACAGTGCATGTCAGAGCACAAACCAAGACAGAGTCCAAGGAATTGTCTGTAGACTTCTGAGACAGGATTGTATCAAGGCACAGAGATCTGTCCAGATGGGGAAGGGAAACATTTCTGCAGCATTGAAGGTCCCAATGAGCACAGTGGCCTCCATCATCTGTATGGAAGAAGTTTGCAACTCTTCCTAGAACGGGCCGCCTGGCCAAACTGAGCAATCAGGGGATAAGGGCCTTAGTAAGGGAGGTGACCAAGAACCGATGATCACTGACAGAGCTCCAGCTTTTTCTCTGTGAAGAGAGAAGAACCTTCCAGAAGAACAACCATCTCTGCAGCACTCCCTTAATCAGGTCTGTATGGTAGAGTGGCCAGACGAAAGCCACTCCTCCATAAAAGGCCCATGACAGCCCACCTGGAGTTTGCCAAAAGGCACCTGAAGGACTCTCAGACCTGGTCTGAATGGCAAGCATCATGTCTGGAGGAAACCAGGTGTCATGGTACTACTTACAGTGAGCCCACAGGCGAGCAGGTGACACTGGATCCCCCAGGGCGTGGAGTCTAAGAGCCAACCGGTATACTGCCAGGGACCCCCTCACGAGGGTTTGGGCTTAGCTGCGTGCAGACTCCAGGTCACTACCCCCGGGTTCACCCTGCTCACTAGGGAAGTATCAGAAGACAAGGATGGATGGATAAGGCAAAGGAGAGCTGAATAGCGAGCCAAGGTCAGGGCGGGCTGAAGACAACGTAATCAAAACAAGCCAAGTCGGTACACAAGGGATCAGTTCACGAGAGGTCAGGTTAAGGCAGGTTACACGAAGGGAGCTCAGAAACAAATGTTGCTCAAGCAACCAGTAGCTGGTTAGAAAGGGGTTTAAATAGACAAGCACATGAGGGGCTGAACAGGAAGTAGCAGGAACGAATCATATATTAAGCAACAGGTGGAGCCGGCGACACGCATAGCTGCAGAGTGCAGAAGAGCTGAACACAAGCTAGTGGAACAACAGGTGCCAGCCGGCCTACAGAAGTAAAGGTGAGACACAGATCAGCTCCGCAGCTGTTCTGTGACACCAGGCACCGCTCATCACCTGGACAATACCATCCCTACAGTGAAGCATTATGGTGGTAATATCATGCTGTGGGGATGTTTATCCGCGGCAGGAACTGGGAGACTAGTCAGGATCAAGGGAAAGATGAATGCAGCAATGTACAGATACATCCTTGATGAAAACCTGCTCCAGAGCGCTCTGAACTTCAACTGGGGCAAAGGTTCATGTTCCAACAGGACAACTACCCAAGATAACACATGAGTGGCTACGGGACAACTCTAACTGTGTGACCTTTATATAGACAGGTGTATGCCTTTCCAAATCACGTCCAATCAACTGAATTTACCACAGGTGGACTCCAATCAAGTTGTAGAAACATCTCAAGGATTATCAGTGGAAACAGGATGTACCTGAGCTCATTTTTGAGTGTCATGGCAAAGGTTGTGAATACTTACTGTATGTACTGTACATGTGGGTTTTTTTTTTCATTTTTAATAAATTTGCAAAGATTTCAAACAAACTTCATTCACGTTGTCAGTATGGGGTATTGTTTGTAGAATTTTGGAATAAGGCTGTAACATAACAAAATATGAAAAAAAGTGAAGCACTGTGAATACTTTCCAGATGCAGTATATATGCAGTAAAGCATGCTTGTTATACTCACTGTGGAACCTAAGGGGTTAATCCTCTGCATTGTGTAAAAAAAAAAAAAAAAAGGGCTGTTCGATTCAATTTGTGGCAAGCAATATGTGGGGAGGATTATACGCTTTCAGCAAGGGTTAATGAGCATATTAAGAACATCAAAAAAGGGATAAGAAAGCGTAGTGTTCCAAAGCACTATGCATGCTGTCACAACAGAGATCCCAGGGGAACCCTCTTCATTGCAATAAACAAATATGTGGCACCCTGAAGGGGTGGATCTATAAAAAGAAGGGTCTCCACTAGAAACCCGATGGATTTACTAATTAAAATCGTACAGTCTATTCGGCATGAACATTGAGTGGGATATCAATGCATTTATATTAAACGCATGAACCCCGGCATGCCTTCTATAATGTGTGGTTATTAGGGATGAGCCGAACACCCCCCCCCGGTTCGGTTCGCGGCAGAGCATGAGAACAGACAAAAAATTTGTACGAACACAGTTAAAATCTATGGGACTCGAACGTAAAAAATCAAAAGTGCTAATTTTAAAGGCTAATATGCAAGTTGTCATAAAAAGTGCTTGGGGACTCGGGTCCTGCCCCAGGGGACATGCATCAATGCAAAAAAAGTTTTAAAAAGGAGCAGTGATTTTAAAAATGCTTAACGTGAAGCAATAAAAGTGAGTTATTCCTTTAACCACTTAACCCCTGAACCATTTGGCTGGCCAAAGACCAGAGCACTTTTTGCAATTCGGCACTGTGTCGGTTTAACTGACAATTGCGCGGTCGTGCGACGTGGCTCCCTAACAAAATTGAAGTCTTTTTTTCCCACAAATAGAGCTTTCTTTTGGTGGTATCTGATCACCTCTGCGTTTTTTATTTTTTGCGCTATAAACAAAAAAATAGCGACAATTTTGAATATAACGCATTATTTTTTACTTCTTGCTATAATAAATATCCCCAAAAAATATCTAAAAAAAAATTTTTTTTCCTCAGTTTAGGCCGATATGTATTCTTCTACATATTTTTGGTAAAAAAAAAAAAAAATCACAATAAGCATTTATTGATTGGTTTGCGCAAAAGGTATAGCTTTAACAAAATAGGGGAAGTTTTATGGCATTTTTATTAATATTTTTTTTTTATTAGTAATGGCGGCAATCAGCAATTTTTATCGCGACTGCGACATTATGGCAGACAGATCGAACACCTTTGGCGTGATTTTGGGACTATTCACATTTATACAGTGATAAGTGCAATTAAAAATGCATTGATTACTGTGTAAATGTGAAGTATCCCAGTGGACCACGATCACAGAGCTTCCGGCGCACGCGCAAGCCACCTCTTAAAGGGCAACATACAGGTATGTGATTCTGCCTGTACGCGCCCTTCTGCCACAGTATATCTGCGTGTGGCGGTTGGGAAGCGGTTAAATATCGTGCCTGGGGGGTGACTTTAGTATGCCTGTAAAGTGGCACATTTTCCTGTGTTAGGAACAGTCCCTGCACAAAATGACATTTCTAAAGGAATAAAAGTCATCTAAAACTGCTTGCGGCTGTAATGTAATGTCCCCCCCCCCCCCCCCCAGCCCATTACCAGGCCGTTTTGGTCTGGTATGGATATTAAGGGGAACCCTGCACCTAAATTAAAAAAAATAAAAAAAAGGTGTGGGGCCCCCAGGCCCTATATACTCTGAACAGCAGTATTATACAGGGTTACCCCGGGTTACAAACAAGACGGGGACTGTAGGTTTTTTTTTTTTTTTTTTTTTTTAAACTGACAATTTTTTATTAATTTTTCAAGAAAATAAAGAAATCTTCAGCACAGGGTACAGGAAATACAATTTGTGGTATTACAGGCATTTCTGGCATGTAATCAACTAACATTTGGTCGATGGTACATTTCAATGTAAACATGTATAGTGAATAACCAAAGGGAGTATGTAGGATCATCATACAACTCTGATAGTACATCCATTACTACCCTTTACATAGGAGCACAAACAAATAAAAAGGGAGAAAATTATAATGGAGAGGTTGAGAAAGTAAGAGAGTAGATAGGAAGAGAGAAGAAGAGAGGACAACCACCCGTGCCCAGAGCCCAGGACCGCCCGAGGAGAAGCCAGCCAAAGGTAATCAAGAGATGCAAAGCATTAGGTCGCAGGAGTCTCCAACAGGACCCAAGGTTCTGACTCCCGCCAGAGGGGGTTCTGGCCAGCTCAGTAGATTGCTTTAAGAAAGGCCTGGATACTTTCCTAAATGTACATAATATAACTGGGTACTAGCATTTTTATAGGTTTTTAAGTTGATCCAGGGAAAATCCGATTGCCTCTTGGGGGATCAGGAAGGAATTTTTTCCCCTGCTGTAGCAAATTGGAGCATGCTCTGCTGGGGTTTTTTGCCTTCCTCTGGATCAACTGTGGGTATAGAATTGGGTCTATTGGATTGTACGATATTTTTTGGGGGGTTTTGTTTTGTTTTTTTTTTTTTGTTTTTTTTTTATGGTTGAACTGGATGGACTTGTGTCTTTTTTCAACCTGACTAACTATGTAACTATGTTCCCATATTCGGTTATGTTTATCAAGAGTATCATTTAAAGAGGCCGTCAGATATTCCATTCTTTTAACATCTCTGATCCTGGAGTGTAGCTCGGACAATGAGGGGGGATCCCTCTTTTTCCACCTTAGGGCCACCAGACACCGTGCTGCAGTAAGCACATGTGCTAAGAGTTTTTTTGATATTTTAGAGAAGGTGGCAGGTGGGAGGCCCAAAAGAAAGATCTTCGGATCGAGAACCACTCCAGTACCAAAGATGGATTGGAGCAGGGATTGCACCATACACCAATAGGGGATGATTAGAGGGCAGGTCCAATAGACATGAAATAGCGCCCCCCTATCTTTACAACATTGCCAACATCGGGGATCTGCCGAAGGGTATATGGAGTGGAGCAGGTCAGGGGTCTGATACCAATGGAATAGAATCTTATATTGATTCTCTTTATAGAGCGTACATATGGAGCTCTTAGAGGCCTGAATCCATATGGACTGCCAAGTCGCCAAGGGTATATCTGTGCCCAGGGCCCGCTCCCACTTATCCATATAGGTATTCCGCGGTCCATCTAGCGATAGATCCATGATCAGAAGCTGATCGGTGCGGGAAATCATGCCCTTAGGGGACGAACCCTCTAAACATAACTTTTCGAAGTCGGTTAAGGGAGAGAATCGCAAATTCGGTACTAGAGATTGTGCGTAATGCCGCATTTGTAAGTAACTGAAAAAAACCTATTTGGGAATGTCAAAGGCATCTTGCAGTTCTTGGAAAGATCTTAGTGATCTGGTTTTAGGATCAATCAACTGACCATAGCGGAATAAGGCCTTATCCATCCAGAAATGAGACATCTGTGAGGTTAAGCTGTCAGGAATGTTGGGTGTAAATAGGAATGAGATGACTGGGGAAGAGGTGGTGGTAAGCAGATATGCCGATTTGGCGCGTCGCCATAGTGTACGCAGAAGGGCCATTGGTCCTAGCAGTTGTATGCTGCCAGGTGTTATATCAGAACTCCAAAGCATGGAATTCGGATAAACGGGGGCCAACCATAATTTTTCAAAATTTGTGTCCACCGATTATAGGCATGGAGAGTACACCAGGAGGCTACAGGTCATAACTGGGCAGCTAGATAGTACTTAGCTATGTTAGGAAATGCCAGGCCGCCTTGATTACGAGGAGCATATAGAACTATCAATCCGGTGTCTTTTATAGTTCCAGAAAAAGTTTATCAGGTCGCCCCGGAGTCTCTTTAGGTTTGAGGATGGAATGGGGATAGGGAGCATCTCAAAAAGATATAAAAGTTTAGGTAATACCGCCTTTAGGGTCGCAAGGCGGCCGAAAAGGGATAGTTTCAAAGACTTCCATTTGGTCAAGGAGGCTCTAATAGAAGTAAACAGTTGGGGGAAGTGAGCTTTATATAGAGTGTCATATGTGGGTGTGATATGGACCCCGAGGTATTTTAGGGAAGAGGACTGCCATGAGTAGTTAAACGTTTGCGATAGGGTTGATAGCGTTTGATGGGACAAATTGAAGGGGAGGACTTCTGTTTTTGAACTATTAATTTTATAAGATAGTTACCACCGCTCTAGGTGACCGGGTTCAAGCTTCCCGTCCTCCGCTGTGTGGATGATTGTGAGAGCCCCAGGTGCCAGCAATTGCTATTCCAATGGTATGTGTGTGATGGAAAAATCTGGACAGCCGCACTCCGGATTGGAAAAGTGAAAAATAAAATCCTCTTTATTGAAAAAGTAATAACATGATTAAAATCCGTACATGGCTTTGTTGGGATAATGCAGCATAACCGCTAACGCGTTTCACGCTCCCATGTGATATGGACCCCGAGGTATTTTAGGGAAGAGGACTGCCATGAGTAGTTAAACGTTTGCGATAGGGTTGATAGCGTTTGATGGGACAAATTGAAGGGGAGGACTTCTGTTTTTGAACTATTAATTTTATAACCTGAAAGGGCGCTATACCGATCCAACTCTACTTGTAAATTCGGGAGAGAGATATGAGGTTGCGTGAGAGTGAGAAGGACATCGTCTGCGAATAAGGAAATCTTAAAGTCTCTAATACGGACTGGGATATCATGTATGCTTGGGTTCTTTCTGATATGGGCTGCTAAAGGTTCAATACATAGGGCATATAGAAGAGGGGAAAGTGGGTAGCCTTGACGAGTCCCGTTAGAGATCTGAAAAGTAGAGGAGGAAGCGAATTGAGTACGACCCAAGGCCGAGGGAGATGAATATAGGTGGAAGATAGCTCAGAGGAATGGGCCCTCGATACCAGCCCGATGGAGAGTCGCAAACAGGAAAGGCCAACTTAACCTATCAAAGGCTTTTTCCGCATCTAGACTGAGCAGTATTGCCTCCAATTTGTTCCTGTTTGCAACCTCTACCAGATCGATGACCCTCCGGGTGTTATCCCCGGCCTGCCGAAGAGGAATAAATCCCACCTGATCTTTATGGACCAAAGACGGCATAAAATTGTTTAGTCTATTCGCCAACAGTTTCGTGAAAATTTTTAAATCTGTATTGAGGAGTGCTATCGGTCTGTAATTGGATGAGAGGGTGTGATCTTTTCCTGGTTTTGGGATTAGTGTGAGGAAAGAATTTTGCATATCTCTAGGGATAGGTGTACCAGAGAGAAATAAATTAAAGAGGGTCGTCATGTGGGGGAGTAGATGTGGTAGGAAAGTCTTGTAGTAAAGGTATGGTAGTCCATCAGGTCCAGGGGCTGTTATTAGGTAACGATTTAATCGTATCCGTCACCTCTTCTTCTGTAATATAGGAATTAAGAGTCTCCAGGGCAGAAGAGGAGAGCCTATGTGTATCACAGTCTGCTAGATAAGTGTGGATGGCCTGGGATAGATCAGAGGAGGGCGGGTTGTGCGGAACACTCGGGTCATTGTACAGAGCCGAATAGTAGTCATGGAAAAGTTGGGCTATTTTAATAGGGTGAGATTGGAGGACACCATTTGCATCTTTAAGGTGGGTAGTAGCGATGGTCACCGCCCGTTCGCGAAGTTGTTTCGCCAAGAGCGTACGTGGCTTATTTGCTTTATCGTAATAAGTCTGTCTTAGCCTAATCAGTGCCTTCTCTATCTTACCCAAGTCAATGTCTCTCAGCCCGGCTCTGACACTGACGAGTTCCCTAAGGGTAGCTAGGGACGGGGAGGAGAGCAATCGTGCTTCTAAGTGTTTAAGTTTGTCTAAGAGGACGCGGCGGGTTGCATTGGTGTTCCGCTTTAGGGCAGTGGAGAGCGATATACATTGACCTCTGAAGACCGCCTTATGACCCTCCCACAAGGATGAAGTGGAAACCTCAGGGGAGCTGTTTTCTGCAAAATACAGCTTCAGGGTTTGTTCCAATTCCACTCTAGAAGGGTCATGTTTGAGTAGAAAGTCGTTCATAGGCAAATGACATTTACGAAAGGAACCCAGGGAAAGTGCCAGGGAAAGTGTAATCGGGGCATGATCCGACCATAAGATAGCCTGAATAGCCGAGTCCATGCAGGCTCTCAGGGTCGGAGCATTGACAAAGAAGTAGTCCAGTTGCGAGTGGGATTTGTGAGGATGGGAGTAGAAAGTAAATTGTTTAGCTGATGGATAAGCAGTGCGCCAGGTGTCGAACAGGGCATATTTTCTAGTTAATTGGCGATATAGGGTGGCTTTTCTATCAGTAGCTACGTGGATTTTCCCATGACCCAGAGAATGTTTTTTAAGATTGGGGAGTAAGTCAGGTTAAAGTCCCCTCCAATAACCAGATACTGGTGGGGAGCCGCAAAGAGGCGATTAAAGACTTTGGACAAAAAGGAGATTTGATTTGTGTTTGGGGCATAGACGTTGCAGGTTTGTTCTTAAGTTGAATCTGTTTGTAATTTGGAACAGGCACGTTTTGAAAGTGTAGCTCCAGCCAAAAAAACTATTTTTAAGCTTTTTGGATAACATAGGGAAGGGTTATCATCACCCTTGTAATATTTGTTTTGCTGTCTGTGCCCCTGTTCAGAAGATTTCACCTCACCTGTATATACTATACGGCCTGCCCTATACACTCTGCGGAAAATTTGTCCTTAGGTGTTGGTGGTTCCAGAACACTGTAAACCCTCACAGTTACTCATGGTGGGCGCTGGAATGGCCCTGCTGTGAAATATTATATCAAGAATTGTAATTCATTTTTATGAATGTGAGCCGATCAACAGAGTTTGTAGACAGGCGCACTCTGTGATCAGTTACAAAGCCTCCAGCAGCACTAAATGTGCGTTCAGAAAGAAGGCTGGATGCAGGACAGGTCCGTAGCTCAAATGCATATTGAGCAAGCTCTGGCCAGTGGTCCATCCTCAAGACCCAGTAACCCAGTGGATGTTCTGGTGGAAAGGTCTCCAAGTCTGAACTTGCCCCTAGATATTCCTGCACCATGTAATTCAGATGTTGGCGATGGTTGCTGGAACAGATCAGACCTGGGCACTGAAGAATTGTCTGAAGGCATCGGTCAGCCAGCCACCTTCTCCACTGCTCTTTCTGTGACTGAACAAAGATTCAGCAACACGTTGTCCAGCACCAGGAGATTGTAACCTCCTAGGCTCTGGAAATGCATTGCATAAACCTTTCTGCAAGGCCTCCCGAAGATGGTTCATCCTCTGCGAAGGCTGGATAAGTTCTGCAACTTTACCCTTGTAACGTGGATCAAGAAGGGTTGCCAGCCAGTAATAATCCCTCTCCTTGATACCACGAATCCTAGGGTCCTTTCGCAGGATCAGGGAGGCCATGCAGTGTAGGATTGCAGAGGCATTCGATCCTGAGTCCTCTGGGTCACTAAGCTCCTCCTGCTCCTCCTTGGCCTTGAGAGGTAAGGAAGTCTTCCTCTTCCTCCTGCTGTTCTGCCTCAAGTGCCCTGTCCATTATTCAACAAAGCGTGTGCTCCAACAGGAAGACAATAGGTACAGTATCACTGATGCATGCACTGTCACTGCTCACCATCCTTGTGGCCTCCACAAATGGTGACAGGACAGTGCATGCATCCTTGATCAGTAGCCACTGGCATGGCGAAAAAAAGCCAAGCTCCCTTGGCCTTGTCCTAGTGCCATACTCACACAGGTACTCATTGATGGCCCTCTGCTGCGTGTGCAGCTGCTGCAGCATTGCCAACGTTGAGTTCCACCTGGTGGGCATGTCACAAATGACACAGTTCTTGGGAGGTTGCATTCTTTTTGAATGTCAGCCAGTCGCGCACTGGCATTATATGACCGGCGGAAATGACCACAGACTTTCCTGGCCTGCCTCGGGAGATCCTGTAAGCCAGGGTACCTGCTCAAGTACTGCTGCACCACCAAATTCAGGATGTGAGCCAAACAGGGAACAGGGGTCAAGTGTCCCTGTCAGAGGGCGGAGAGGAGGTTGGTGCCATTGTCGCATACAACCATTCCTGGCTGAAGCTGGCGTGGCATCAACTACCTCTGAGCCTGCCCCTGCAGAGCTGCCAGAATCTCTGCCCCAGTGTGGCTCCTGTCCCCTAAGCAGACCAACTCAAGAACCGCATGGCATCTTTTTGCCTGAGTGCTTGTGTAGCCCCTTGAACGCCTATGGAGCACTGTTGGTTCAGAGGAGAAATCTGCAGAGGAAGAGGCCATAGAGGAGGAAGAAGAGAAGTGGGTATAGGAGAGAGCTGTGGCAGAATCACCACTAGCATTTTGGAGGCATGGTGGCGGAACAAGCTCCAACAATACTGAACCCTGTCCTGCATCCTTCCCAGCTGCCAGCAGAGTTACCCAGTGCACCGTGAAAGAAAGGTAACGTCCCTGTCCATGCCTGATGGACCATGAGTCAGCGGTAATATGCACCTTACTGCTGACCGCCCTGTCCAACGAGGCCAAGATATTGCCTTCCACTTGCTGGTAGAGAGCCAGAATGGCCTTCCGTGAAAAGAAATGGCGTTTGGGAACCTGACACTGAGGTACCGCACATTCCACAAATTCACGAAAGGGGGCAGAGTCTACCAGCAGTTGCAGTGCTAGCAATTTGGCCAAGCTAACATTCAGACACTGAACAAGTGGATGGCTGGGACCAAATTTCTTTCGACGGTTTAGCAACTGGGGTAGGGAAATTTGCCTGCTAAAATACGATGTTGGTGTACCACTAGCAGGTTGGCCGCAAGTACTTGGGGCATCTATTTCTATTCCTCTCAGTGCAGGTTTCTGAGAGGACTGGAGGTATAGTGGGGTTGGAGATCCCAGCTGTTGAGGAGTAGGGATGAGCCGAACACCCCCCTGTTCGGTTCACACCAGAACTTGCGAACAGGCAAAAAATTTGCTCGAACACGCGAACACCGTTAAAATCTATGGGACACGAACATGAATAATCAAAAGTGCTCATTTTAAAGGCTTATATGCAAGTTATTGTCATAAAAAGTGTTTGGGGACCTGGGTCCTGCCCCAGGGGACAAGGATCAATGCAAAAAAAGTTTAAAAAATAGCCGATTTTTCGGGAGCAATAATGCTTAAAGTGAAACAATAAAAGTGTAATATTCCTTTAAATTTCGTACCTGGGGGTGTCTATAGTATGCCTGTAAAGGGGCGCATGTTTCCCGTGTTTAGAACAGTCTGATAGAAAAATGACATTTCAAAGGAAAAAAAGTCATTTAAAACTACTTGCGGCTATTAATGAATTGTCGGTCCGACAATACACATAAAAGTTCATTGATAAAAACGGCATGGGAATTCCCCACAAGGGAACCCCGAACCAAAAAAAAAAAAAAAAATGATGTGGGGGGTCCCCCTAAATTCCATACCAGGCCCTTCAGGTCTGGATTTTAAGGGGAACCCCATGCCAAAATTTAAAAAAACATTGTCGTGGGGTCCCCCCAAAAATCCATACCAGACCCTTATCCGAGCACGCAACCTGGCAGGCCGCAGGAAAAGAGGGGGGACGAGAGAGCACCCCCCCTCCTGAACCGTACCAGGCCACATGCCCTCAACATTGGGAGGGTGCTTTTGGGTAGCCCCCCAAAACACCTTGTCCCCATGTTGTTGGGGACAAGGGCCTCATCCCCACAACCCTTGCCCGGTGTTTGTGGGGGTCTGCGGGTGGGGGGGCTTATCGGAATCTGGAAGCCCCCTTTAACAAGGGGACCCCCTACCATTTCACAAAAAAACTGTCAAAAATGTTAAAAATGACAAGAGACAATTTTTGACAATTCCTTTATTTAAATGCTTTTTATTTCTTCTATCTTCTATCTTCCTTCGGTTTCTTCCGCCATCTTCTTCTTCTTCTTCTGGTTCTTCCACCGGTGTTCTTGTCTGGCATCTCCTCCACAGCGTCTTCTTCTCTTCATCTTCTTTTCCGGGCCACTCCGCATCCATGATGGCATGGAGGGAGGCTCCCACTGTGTGACGCTTCTCTTTGACGGTTCTTAAATAATGGAGGGCGGGGCCACCCGGTGACCCCGCCCCCTCTGACGCACGGGAACTTGACGGGGACTTCCCTGTGGCATTCCCCGTGACGTCAGGGTCACCGGGTGGCCCCGCCCTCCATTATTTAAGAACCGTCAGAAGAGGAGAAGCGTCACACAGCGGGAGCCTCCCTCCATGCCATCATGGATGCGGAGCGGCCCAGAGAAGAAGACGCCGCAGAGGAGATGCCGGACGAGAATACCGGAGGAAGAACCAGAAGAACCAGAAGAAGAAGAAGATGGAGGAAGAAACCAAAGGAAGATAGAAGAAAGAAGAAGCATTTAAATAAAGGAATTGTCAAAAACTGTCTCTTGTCATTTTTAACAGTTTTGACAGTTTTTTTGTGAAATGGTACCATTTCACACAGGGGGAGGGCCAGGATCTGGGGGTCCCCTTGTTAAAGGGGGCTTCCAGATTCCGATAAGCCCCCCGCCCGCAGACCCCCACAACCACCGGGCAAGGGTTGTGGGGATGAGGCCCTTGTCCCCATCAACATGGGGATAAGGTGTTTTGGGGGGCTACACCAAAGCACCCTTCCAATGTTGAGGGCATGTGGCCTGGTACGGTTCAGGAGGGGGGGCGCTCTCTTGTCCCCCCCTCCTTTCCTGCGGCCTGCCAGGTTGCATGCTCGGATAAGGGTCTGGTATGGATTTTTGGGGGGACCCCACGCCAATTTTTTTTTAATTCTGGCGTGGGGTTCCCCTTAAAATCCATACCAGACCTGCCTTTGGCCAGTTATGGCTCTCTTAGCTGAGGGTGCTGGGATTGAACCATGACCTGCATGCTTTGGCCAGTCATACAGCGCTCCCGTAGTGTATTATGGGCCGTTACGCGCCGCTCTAATTTGCCGCAAACGGCCCATAATGTTCGAGTCGAACTTACGAACAGAAAGCTCATCCAAAGTGGTTATAATGTTTCTAAGATGTATTGTAGTATTATTGTATTGTGGTGTCAACAAGAGCAGTGTTCCTATTTTTTTTTTTTTAATAAAAAAAAAAAATGTATTATCATACACTCCTGTATAAGGAAGTGACTTATTTTTACCAGAGACACATTAGTTGGCTCTTGGCCATTAGTATGAGTGTTGGTCCAGCCTCCTTGTATATAAGTGAGGCTTGGTTTAGGCTAAGCAGATTTACCTCCCCTTTACCTATCCTATGTATGTATGTATGTATGTATGTATGTATGTATGTATGTGTATGTGTATGTATATATATATATATATATATATATATATATATATAATTTTTTTTTTTTTTCCTCACCTGTCAGGACAGGATGGATAGCTCCAGACGCCTTACTGCATGCGCCCCAACCAGGTTAAGCCTTTCCTGGGTGTAAGTCCCTGTCTGTACAGTCTCTAAATAAGTTATATTCAGAGAACCCCACTCTGATGGTCTCAGGGGTCTATACGATCTGGTGCCATACTAGTCTTAATATCTGCAGCGACCTCCGCTTTTTACCTACCTTCTTTTTTCTTATTCCTCCTTCTGACTGCATGCTGTTCAAATTCAACACTCGTCTTCCTGTTTCCTAGATTCCCTAGCCCTTCACAAGAAGGCCACGGCCCACTCTGCGCATGTGCGACTGGAAGTGACGCGGGCGATGACCCGTTCTGCCATCTTTTAAGGTGGTGCCACAATAACATCACTTCCGTCACGACGGCAGCAGATTTAAAAACTGGATTTTCCTTTTTAACAGTGACAGATTGTTTTCCAATGTGCTCCAGCCTGCATGATCCCCACCCTCCTCTGCTACTGATCGGTTTTCTACTATACCACACTGGTAAAGCCAGGTTTACTTTTTTCTACACTAGTTCATACAGGCAACCTTTTCTCACTGGTGGTGATCACTGTCCTTTACTCATGGAGGCCGCTACCCCAGCAGACCATCCACAGCTGGTAAGGTAATAGGTGTCATGTTTTGGTAAGTAGTGAAGATGAGAAAGAGAGCCATGCCACTAATATCGTCTTATCCTGACAGCCCTAGCAGGTCATCAAGATCTTCTTGCTCCAAGTGCAGAGAACGTTCACCGTAAAAGATGCACACTTTTCTAGAATTTAGTCAAGAGCCTCCTCCCATCAGTCATTCCCATAGGAAATCATCATCAGCTCATCGATCACATGACAATCAAAGCATTCGCCCTATAGCTAATGCTTACTGGATATGCAGGTCTCAAGGTCTCCTTGACAAGCTGGCATACCGTGCCTGCTTTGAGGAGGCAACCAGAGAAAAAGAAATGGATGCCAGGGAGGCATCTGATTATTATCAGAGAATCAGTAAAAGAAATCAATACAAGTGTCAGCTACGGAACCCGAATAGACCAGCTCGGAGCACTTCATCAGCTGTTTCATGTATACCTGAAAAATCAGACAATTTGTCATAATCAAACCAAAGGAAGCACCTTGCAAGCTCCAAAAATACTTTCCGAACTTAAAGAAGGAACCAGAGACATTCACAATATTTGATGAGCTAGAGAATTTGATAAAAGACGAGTGGCTAAGACCAGACAAAAAGTCTAGCCTTAACAGGCTAGGGAAATTATACCCATTATCTAGGCACCAGTCATGGACACATCCCTAATGTGCTTGGCTAGGCACGTGGCCTTGCCAATTGAAGATGCGGTAACTTTTAGGGACGTACTAGACCGAAAAATTTACCTTGACCTCAAAAACGCCTACTCAACAGCCAGAGGTGCCTGTAAACCGGCGATCGCCCTGGCGGCAGATGGAAGAGCAATTGCCAGCTGGACTTCCAACATCAGAAAATTGTTCTTGGAAGGGGCCGAGCGAAAGATAAAATAGTTATCGCTCTTCAGGAGCACAGCCTAGCTAGAGACTTTGTGGCAGCAGCATCAGTGGATATAATCGGATCCTCAGCAAGAGCCATGCTGGCATTGGTCATGTCAAGAGCACTGTGGTTAAAACCATGGGTCACAGATGCGGCTTCCCAGACTAACTGGTGCAAAATACGAGAGAGAGAGAGAGAGAGAGAGAGAGAGAGAGAGAGAGAGAGAGAGAGAGAGAGAGAGAGAGAGAGAATTTTCGGGTGGAAAATAAACTGAAAGAAAAGCAACTTGAAACCAATTCAAACCTGTTTAGTCTACAACCGACTGAGCAACCATCTCATTGAGAATAACCTTCTTAATCCCTGTGACAAGAGGGCCTGTGGAACCCAGAATCTCTTGGAAAGGTTGGGAAACCCTTGTTTCAGCTCCCTATGCACCTCTTGAGAAAATATATCTTGGATTACTTAAAATGGGACAGTAATATTTATCCACAATATCTTCCAGGATATATGTAAAGACTATTCTTGCTTTGTTTGATTCTGAACTCAACATGTTAGTTGAGAGAGCTGATCACATTGGCCTCTGTACAATGTAGGAGACAGGCCGACTCCTGCTGGAGCTCCTGCTATTGTGAAAAGGTGTCCTGTGTTTTTACTTATAATAATGTATAATCTACTGTGTGAAGCTTGGTGACAACATGTCTGACCTGTAGTGAAATCCTGAATTATCATAACAATGCTCAGAAGGGCACGGAGTCACATCAGCTGCTTTAAGGGGTTAGTTAATTAGCTCTTGTTAAATAGGTTTCTGTTTACAGTTGTATTGTTAGAGTAATATCAGCAGGAGTGGGGACCTCCTCTTCTACTGTATATAAGACTTGTATTTTGGTTCCAATAAACAGTCCATGTTCAGCAACTAAACAAGTATTGTCTTGTTTTGTGCTTGTGAGCGGCTGGAATATCTGATATCTATTTTCAGACTGGGAGAAAGTGGTATATAATGAAAGCACTCAAGCGGAGTGTGGGACGTTTCGTTACAATCCCCTTCAGTCTGGATTTCGTCCACAGAAACTGCTCTCTTAAAACTCACAAACTACTTACTAACAGCTAAAACCAATGGTCATTATTCCGTACTCTTAGACCTCTCCACTGCTTTTGATACAGTTGATCACCCCCTCCTCAAAAAACTCAATTTGTTTGGTATCCATGGCTTTGCTCTCCGTTGGTCCAAATCTTGCCCATCTCAACGCACTTTTCAGTGATGTTTACAACTCTACTTCTTCCTCTCCAACACCTCTTACCGTTGGGGGTCCCCCAAGGTTCTGTCCTTGGACCTCCTACTATTCTCGATCTATACATCCTCCCTGGGTCAGCTGATAGTCTCCTATGGCTTCCACTACCATTTATATGCCATTGACACCCAAATCTATCTCTCTACCCCTCAGCTCACCCCATCAGTCTCCTCACAGATCACTGATTTACTAACAGACATATCAGCCTGGATGTCACACCACTTCCTCAAACTGAATCTAAAACCGAGCTCATAATATTTCTTCCCCCCATGTGCCCCTTCCCCTGACTTCTCTGTCAAGATCAATGGCACAACTATCAGTCCATCCCCACATGCCAGGGTGCTAGGGGTAACCCTAGACTCTGAACTGTCCTTTCAGGCCCACATCCAATCCCTGTCCAAATCATGCCGCCCTAGACTCCGCAACATCTCTACAATACGCTCCTATTTAACCAGTGACACCACCAAGCTTCTAATTCACTCCCTGGTCATCTCTCGCCTCGACTACTGCAACTCGCTCCTCATTGGACTACCTTTTACATACACTAAGACTCATCCACCTTAGCAACCATTCAGTGTCCTCCACCCCTCTCTGCCAATCCCTGCACTGGCTTCCACTCACCCAACGAATAAAATTCAAAGTACTAACAATAATTTACAAAGGCTTCCACAACTCTGCCCTCAGCTACATCACTAACCTAGTCTCAAAATACCAACCAAGCTTCTCTCTTCGGTCCTCCCAAGACCTTCTGCTCCCTAGCTCCCTTGTCACCTCCTCCCATGCTCGCCTACAGGATTTCTCCAGAGCTTCTCCCATCCTTTGGAACGCCCTACCCCAATCTGTCCGATGGTCCCCTAATCTATCCATCTTTTAGACGATCCCTGAAATCCCTTCTCTTTTAAAGAAGCTTATCCTGCTTCTAACTAATACACTGTTTTACTTTTTCCATCAGCTCATCCCCCACAGCTATTACCTTTTTGTATCAATTGACCCTCCCTCATAGATTGTAAGCTTTAGCGAGCAGGGCCCTCTGATTCCTTTTCTACCAAATTGTAATGTCTGCCGTCATTTTGTTAAGCGCTGTGCAAATTCTGTATAATAATAACTCAAAAAATGACCATTTTGGGATCAGAATTGAATACCAACTCCAATAGCGTGGAACTTCTCAGGAGAAGATGAGTACCAGCCAGAGCATGTCTGAGCATTTTGGGATCCATGTCAGCCACTTTCCCAATGGTCTAGTGGGCCCAACAAATTGGTGAAACAGTCTGTATGGTGGTGGACTCGGGTTCGCAACCTCAAATGTTATCTGCATATTGTTCCTCCCCAACCGGAAATAATCACGTCGGATGCCAGTCTGGAAGGATGGGGAGCCCACTATCTCGACCAAGAGGCCCAGGGACATTGGCACTTCTAACCATAAGGCAAAGTCTCAAACATTTTGGCGCTCAGAACTGCCTTTCAAGCCCTCCTAGAATTCCGTCTGTTCCTCAGGGGAAAAAGTGTCCTGTTACATATGGACAACAAAGTGGCGGTAGCCTACGTGCAGAGGCAGGGTGGCACCAAGAGCCGCACACTCATGAAAGAAGTATGTCCTATCTTCGACTGGGCTCAGGTTTATTTGACAAACCAAATAAAGCAGTATATGTAACAGTATATGTTACAGAAGAACAGAACCAGCTCGCAGACGACCTAAGCAGAATCTTCATCTCGAACAACTAATGGTCCTTGAGTCATCAAGCCTTCACTCTTCTGACACAGAAGCGAGGCGTTCCCAATATCGATCTTGCAGCAACCCCAATGAACACCAAGTATCCCAAATTTCTGGAGAGAACTGCATATCCAATAGCAGCAGGGATAGACTGCCTACACCAACCCTGGGACTTCCAGCTGGGATATACATTTCCTCCAATACCTGTAATAGCAAGATTTCTGGCCAGACTCAGAAGATCAACGTCCATGGTAATAGCAGTAATACCGTTTTGGCCTGAGGAGGCAATGCTTCACAACCATTCTACAGCTGAGTACGGAGGATCCATTACCTCTTCCAGTGACACCAGATCTGCTCTCGCAAGGCCAATTTCTACACTCGGCACCGGAAAAACTACACTTGATAGCAAGGAAATTGAATCAACATCCCTATGGGATTTAACACTGAAATTAACCTTCCTAATTACCATAATCTCAGCAAAAAGGCTATCTGAGTTACAAGCTCTTTTTGATGAAAGAACCGCATCTGATCTTCTACCCAGATAAAGTGGTACTTAGACCTTCGGATCAGTTCATACCTAAAGTAACATCTGCTTTCAATCCAGAAATCAATCTACCAGCATGTCTTAAGCCTTTTACATACGGTACGATTGTTGGCCAACCAAGCGTCTGATTTTTGTTAATAGGGTGCGTGCCAGGATCTTGTCTTGCATACTAACGGTACACAATTGTCGTGCCACAAACACGAACGTAGTGATGTACTATGAGGAATTTCAGCTCTTGAGCGCTACCCTTTTTGGCCCCTTCTGCTAATTTCGTGTTTGCTGCGCATTAGTTCTGAGCATGCGTTTTTGTACTTTCAACTTTTGTGTGACGGATTTGTGTACTGACCATACGAAAATCTGACGTCAAACAGCTGTCCGCTGAAAATTTTACTAGCCTGCCATCCAACATTTGTTGGCCGAAAATTGGACAATTGTCAAAAGAAACTTAACGGTAAGATTTTAGAACCACAGTATGTCAACAGACAATCCTGTGTACACCACCAGAAGTGTAGTAGCAACTGCACTAGGGCTGCACTGTATTGTGTACACCACCAGAAAAGTAGTAGCAACTGCACTAAGGCTGCACTGTATCGTGTACTGCACCAGAAAAGTAGTAGCAACTGCACTACGGCTGCACTGTATTGTGTACTGTAGTAGAAGAAAGTACACCATGGAATGCACTGTAGATATAGGCTACACTGGATGCAGAGTGTGTGTGTATGTATGTATGTATTTATATGTATATGTAGCACAGGGGTTTTGCCACCCAAGTTACTGTGTTAAACAATGTGTTCTTTAAATAAGAGTTTGGCTCCCTCTAGTGTTTTTCTCTTTTAATGCTGTTAGGACTTTTGTTGGTTTCTGTAAAGCCACTCTTCAAAGCATTGTGGGGGATGTAGTTCATAGAGGAAGTGACTTGTGCTTAAACTCAGCCTGGGAACTACTGACCCACAATGCCCAGTTCACCTACCCACAATGCCAGGTAACAGAACAGCCTGCTGGGTAGTCAAATAAAAGGGACAGCGCAGCCATTTTCCAGCCTCTTGGGACACCATTCAAAACCTGCCTGCAGTGAGGTTTGTGTGTGACCGACAGACTACGGCCTGTAAGGCACGGAGCAGAATCGTTCGTCCTCTGAGGAGTTCCAGAGCACAGTCAGCTGGACCAGCGTGTGGATGGACCGGAGAACCCAATATTCCTCCGGTCCATGCATTACAGTCACCAGCCATCAGAAGGAGCAGTGCGATTTGATGGGGCCAGCTTGGATCGGGACTGAGATATCAGGAAAGGAGCCTTGCAAGCATCTGGGCCTGTTGTGGTGAGCGGGCACTTGCCCAAGTCAATATAGTATACTGTTGACTAAGTGTGTCACCTATAGACTGCTGGTGACACTTGTAGTACCACGGAAGTGATCTCACTTATCCATAGACTGCATACAGTGGAACTTCAGGGTTGCCTTCCCTGTGCTATAAAGTAAAGTCTGCATCACATCCACTGCTAATGAGAAAGTATTATAAGTGCCTTCTGTTTACAAGTACACAATTATCAGCGCATCACTTATCTTATAGTTCTGCTGTCTACTTATTTCCCTGTTTGGATTTACAAATACTGCAGTCTAATACCATGAGCTAGCTGAAGATCAAGAAGGCAAGGGAGTTCTATCATCTCCTACAAAGTATCATAGTTCACTTTGCATTGGGAACATTGCATTACAACCTAGGGGGGGCCCTTGAGCACAGGATAGATGTATTGTGTTGTATTACTGCATGTTCATAGCAGTTATCACAGATTTGGTGTGTATGCTCTGAGGTCAGTGTGAAGGCGCTTAATATAAAAGTGTTTTGAGGATATTGAGCATCTGTCTTACTGTGCGCCTATCTGCATATACATCCTTATGGTGGTCATTGAATTTTCAGTTCCATGTACACATTGACTGTTATCTGTTGTCATTCTTTATACCTAAGTTACCACAGTGTTTATTGTGCTAAGTATTTTCTCTATAAACTTCCTAAGTGGTTAATTGACAACTTGTGTGAGACTCCATCTATTACTACAGTTGGTGAAGTAACAAGTTCCAAGGATACGGTAAATATATTATATAGTGTACTATTACTGTGTCTCTCTCTTTACCGTTGGGTCTCACACTAATATTACTATACAGGTGTACCAGAGGGGTTGAGTCTGTTCTTGGGGCTGATAGGCAGAGTACAGGATTAAACATTCATCAGCAGCTCCTACGGGGATAGTGCTAATATTTTATATATATATATATATATATATATATATATATATATATATACACACACACACACACACACACACACACACACACACACATACACACACACTGCCACTAACTGAATAACCTGCCTGCTTAATCTAAATCTCTCCATCCACACCAACAATACTACACAGGGCCACCGTTTAGGCAGCCTTATATAGTGTGGGGCGTGGACTTAGTCCCCCTGAGCCATGATTGGCCAAAGGCACCTTGCCTTTGGCCAATTATGGCTCTCTTAGCAGAGGGTGCTGGGATTGGCCAAAGCATGCAGGTCAGGTGCATGCTTTGGGCAATCATCATACAGCAATGCACTGCGATCTCGCAGTGCATTACGGGGAGTTCCGCGGCGCTCAAATTTGCCGCGAATGCCCCATAAAATTCGCAGTTCATGAACGGGCGAACACCCGATGTTCGAGTCGAACTTACGTTCGACTCAAACTGTGGGCTCATCCCTATTAATATATCCAAATCTGTTGCCCTAAACGTCTCGGTGCCTTTCAATTTGGTGGATTAAAACAGCACTTCTCTTTTACATGGACCTCTGATTCTATTCTGTACTTGGGAATTAAACTTCCCCAGAATATAGTCAAGTTATACTCAGTTAACTATCTTCCTCCTATATTTTGGAAATTAGAGGGTGACTTAAATACATGGTCAAGGTGTGGCCTTTCCTGGCTGGGTATTGTAAACGCCATCAAAATGACATTGTTGCCACGTTTTACGATACTTTTTAGGTTCCTCCCAATACCTAATAAAGAAACGGCTGCTCCTCGAAGTCCAATTGCAAATCACCGGCTTTGTCTGGGGGAACAAAGGTTACCAATGTGCTAAAGAAGTCCGAGTATACAAGGAGGCCTTGGACTTCCCTTAGGTGGTGCTACCAAGCCGCACAATTAGCACAAATTTCTATAGTATATTCTGGATCACCCAAACCTGATTGAGTCTCTATGGAGAGGCAAGCAGTTCCCCTTAATACAATTGATTTTTTGCTTTGGTGCAACCCCACATCAAGACCCTCAATCCTATTACCCACCTTACCCCATTCCTTTGCCTTGTGCGATACATTACACAAACACCCTTCCATAATCTCCTGCACAAAACCACTATATCATCTATTTCATAACCAGTCCTTTCCCCTGGGCATGAATATACAAGCTTTCTGTTGGTGGCTGAATAAAGGTCTATTCCGAATAGGCCACTTCTTTAACTCAGTAGGACCTATCTCCCTGAAATACTGCATAAGCACACTTTAAGTGCACCATAAAATACTAAACAGCTGCGCTAAAAAGTGAACATAGTGTATGAAAAAACGTCACATAAATAACAATATCAGTTTTTTCTCTGAGGGCGTGATTCCTGATGTCCCAAAGAAAGGCCCTGGCTGGGTTTATAGCCACAAGCTCATTCTTGCTTGCCTCTGGTAAGCGTGCATTTGATTTGGTGATTCACATTCACTGGTGATGGAAGATTGCACTCTCTTATTCTGAACCCAGCTAACGGCAGGCTGTTTGGACTTTTTATGCTACCTTTTTTCTTTTTTGTTATCACTTATTTATTATCAATATTTTTTGTGCACGCCATATTGTTATTTATGTGACGTTTTTTTCATACACTATGTTCACTTTTTAGCGCAGCTGTTGTTTAGTATTTTTTTTTTTTTTTTTCGTTTAAAAATTTTTTATTTTTGAAAAGAGAGGGTATACAGTCACATTATATGAATGAAGACAAAAATGATGACATAGACCAATTAGACCAATACAGCAATTATACATTAACTGTATGCAAATTGACAGAAAAGAGAGAACTAACTAGAGGCAGATTAGCTCTGCAATTCAAACCACTGTGCAGTGCTAGGTGTTATCCTGCAATGTAGTCTCCTACTCAAATTGGACGGAAGGCAGACCACCCAGTAAACGCTATGGAGAGGCCCATGAGATCCAACCGACCAGTGGCACTCCACCCCTGTGGGAGCAATCTGTGGAAGCGCCTAATGGTCCGGTTGGGTCGCCCTTCTGATGAGACCCTGAGGTCTCTCTTATAAAGAAAAAGAAGACTGCCCCTCCATAGACCTGCAGGTCCCTAATTTAAAGGTTCCAGTATTCAGGATTTGGATTTTGTAAAGGAAGTCAAAACCATAACTGAATTCGGAGAATAACAGAGAAATGGCTAACTGATCCAGAGCCTCTTGTATCCATAGGCAACCTGATTACTTTTCATGATACTGTGCTAATGATCCGAAACACTTTCTGCCAGTATGATCTAATTCGCGGACATGACCACCATGTATGAAACATTGTGCCCTGAAGTTCGCACCCCCTGAAGCATAGAGGGGGAGTCCCTGGAAAAATGACTGACAGGCGAGCAGGGACATAATACCATCGTATTATAACTTTTACACTAGCTTCCAACCACAAGATGTTTAGAATACCTTTATAAGATCTGAGGAATCCGATTGACCAGTCCTCGCTGTCTGTGTCCTCTTCCCAGGCTCGGGCATAGGCAGGTTTTTCCGCATTAGTTTTTAAAGCTGTGTAGATTAGAGATATTCCTCCCCTCTGGATTATTGTGTTGGAACACCATTGTTCATATGGAGTCAATGAGGTGCAGTCAGGGTTACGTGACCAAATTAAGTGTAGAAAGTGGGAAATTTGAGAGAATCTGAAACTTTCCGAATCTGGCATTTCTAATTCTTTTCTACAATGGGACAGTGTGATCGGGCCCTTATGAGAAAGAAAGTGTCCTATTCTATAGAGGCCTTTGTCCGTCCACCATTTGAACGCCTTAATGACCATCCCAGGAGGAAAGTCTGCATTGTGGAACAGATGTGATAGGGGTCTCATAGGGGAAATCAGGTTAAGATTTTTAAAAAGGCTTGTGCCCAGGGCAATAGAATGTGAGAGGGTTGGGGACATGATGGCTGGTCTAACTTTAGGGTCGCACCAGAGAAGGAAATCTATAGTGTTCAGCGGGGTGGCCTGTCGTTCCATAGACACCCAGCTCGGTTTTGGGCCTTTTGTGAAGACTACTGAGATTTGTGATAGTTGAGCAGCTTGAAAATAGCTCCATAGGTCCGGCAGTCCAAGCCCCCCTTGACTCTTCAGACAGTAAAGGGTGCTAGATGGACATCTATAACCTTTATGACCCCATACAAAGCGGAGAATTTCGGATTGAAATTTGTGGAGGGTTTGTTTCTTAATTGGGATAGGGAGGGAGCGAAATAGATAAAGGAGGCGCGGGAGAAGAGTCATCTTTACCACGTGAATCTTACCCAACCAGGACAGACCACATCTTGCCCATCTTTCCAGTTCCCCTCTGCACTTTCTAAACAAAGGGGGGTAATTTGCGCTGTAAAGGTTGGATATATCTGGTGTTATTTTAATACCTAGGTACGGAATCTCCGTTGGAGCCCAAGCAAAAGTAAAGTTGGTGGATAGTTGAGTTATAATGTCTTGCGGGACCGAAATGTTTATAGCTATCGATTTAGATAAATTGACCTTTAGGCCTGAGACCGTGCCAAAATTCTGTAATATTTTGTAGATCACAGGGGTGGAGGTGAGGGGGGAAGTGATGTAGAGGAGGAGGTCATCTGCGTAAAGCGCGCACTTATGCTCCTGATCTCCACAGCACACACCTCTAACATCTGGGTTTGTTCTGACTGCGATCGCCAAGGTCTCGATGGCGATTGCAAACAGGAGAGTAGATAGAGGACAACCTTGTCTGGTCCCCCTACCAATTGAGAATTTCTCTGAGTATCTCCCTAAGAGCCTGATCTGGGCCGAGGGGGTAGAGTACAGCGATTTAAATGTGTTCAGAAAATTGGGGCCAAACCCCCATCTGTGCAATAAATCAGTCATGTAGGCCCAGTGTACGGAGTCAAAAGCTTTATGCAGATCGGTGGAAAGGAGGAAACCTGTTTGATGGGGGCCTCCGTCCCACCCTGACTTGAGAAGTGAGATAACATCAATTGTTCTACGGATTTGGTCTGGTCCCTGTCTCCCCGGGATGAAGCCAACCTGATCCTTATGAATATAAGTTGGAATAAAGCTTGCTATCCTATTCGCCAAGATCTTCGTAAAGATTTTAATATCATTATTAATAAGCGATATAGGCCTGTAGTTGACTATTTCACGAGGGTCTTTCCCAGGCTTCGGTATTACAGTAATAAATGCTGTATTAAGCTCATGTTCCAGGGGGGCTCCATCCCTAAGGGAATTGAACAATTTAGTTAGATGAGGGGCTAGTGATGGGGCAAATTTTTTGTAATAACCCGTAGAAAAACCGTCCTGTATGAACCCTTCTTTAAGGATCGGATCGTAGCTAGAACTTCCTCCACTGAAAAAGGGTCTTCCATCAGTTCTCTATGCTCTGTAGATAGTTTAGGTAGTGGAAGGCTGTCTAAGAAGCCGTTACGTTGTGGATGTGGGGTGTGGTCAGTTGCTCTGTACAGCTTAGTGTAAAATTGAGAAAAGGCCTCCATTATCTTCGTCGGGTTTTGGGTCAAGTCACCTGCCAGAGTTTTAATTTTGGGGAAAGCTAACGTGCGTGGTTTAGGGGTAAGTTTGGTCGCTAGTCTAGACCTTATTCGATCAGATTGTTGGTAGAATCTGGCTCCGGTGTTTCTCTGCTGCCGAGGTCAGAGCAAGATTGAGCAGGGCACGGGATTGATCTAGTTTGTGCAGAGAATCAGCGGTGAGAAGGTTCTTGTGTGCCTTTGCCGTCGTACGATAGTCAGCTGTCAGTTTAAGGACCTCCACTTTGTGGGCTGCTTTTAGGTGGGAAGACAAACTAATGAAGTGTCCACGGAGGACTGCTTTGTGTGCTGCCCAGACGCTTGTTGGGGAGACCTCCCCCGTTTGTTTGATGCTGAAATAGTCTTTAATGGCTTTTTCAGTTTCAGCGTAAATTATAGGGTCACTGAGGAGTGATTCCTGTAGTCTCCATCGAGGAGGTCCCTTTGTGGGTCCCACTCTCTGGGTTACTACCGAGACTATCGCGTGATCTGACAAAGGGGAATCCAAAATTCTTGAGTTCATGATAAGTGGGATAGTACGTGAGCCTGAAAAGATGTGGTCTATCCTGGCGTATGAGTTGTGGGGGGTGGAAAAGTGAGTATAGTCTTTTTTGTGTGGATTAGCTTCCCTCCATATATCTATCAAACCCTCCTCGAACAGTCGAGCTGCAATCCTCATGCTTTGTTTAGTTGGGCGTTTGGGTCTAGAATGTCCACTTGCAAGTCTGTCAAGGCCAGAGTCAAAGGCTATATTTGAGTCTCCTCCCATAAACACAGTACCTTTGAGGTGGATATGAAGTTTTTTGAGCATTGAATCAAAGAATTGTCTTTGACCCTTATTGGGTGCATAATAGGAAACAAAAGTGTAGAATTCACTATCTATGTAGCCCGAAACTAGCAGGAAGCGACCCTGCGGATCAACTACCATCTCTGATTGAGAAACATTTATATGTTTAGCGAAGCAGATCGCTACTCCCTTGGTTTTGTTTTTGGTGGAAGCCAGGAAAAATTGGGGGTAATGTTGGTGTATGAATGATGGTTTATAGCTAGCCGGAAAATGTGTTTCTTGAAGCAGAAGGACATCAGCATGCATTAATTTATATGTCTGGAAAACCTTTCTACGTTTAACCTGAGAGTTAAGTCCTTGCGTGTTGTGTGAGAAAATTCTAAGGGGATGATTTTGCTCTGAGGTGTTAGCCATAATCCAGAGGGGAGAAGACTATTTGGAGTACCTGAGCCTTACCGTCTCCTGGAGAATCAAGAGTAATGTGAGGGCCCGCAGCTGCCATGTCTGGATTGCTCCAACCTGGGAAGGTGAGCCAGAGATTCCCTTTAACTCCTGAAGAGCCTACAGACGAGTATTGACAAGAAGAGGGAGAGGGGTGGGAAAAAGAGATGAAATGGAAGAGAGAAAGATGAAAAAAATGGTGAACATTGCAATGTAAACAACCATAAGTTCAAACCTATCACAGTAGATTGTGCAAAAATGGGATGGGGACTCATACCCCAAATGACCCTAAGGGAGGGAGTGAAGGTCTGTCCCACCCTTGTGTCCAGTTGGACTGGAGCACACCAAGAATAGGGGTGCAACTAAGTTCCCAAGGGACACAAAAGTTCTCTTGGGAACTAGGAGCAGCGCACTGGGTCCACCACAGCCCCAGCCCCTCTAATCCAATTGATTGAGGACTACAATGAGTCCGTCAAAAACCTGTGACAGAGCGTTCAAGAAAAATAAATAACCTTTATAAACTGCAGGGTAAAAAATACATGCGATAAGACACTAAATAATTTGGCTCCCCCTCACTAGTGACGGGAGCTTAGGTCGCGCAAGCCCATCCGGGCTCGATCGTGGTTAGTTCTTCCCGGGGAGCTCCCCTCTATCCCCCCCCGTGCCCCTGAGCCAGTCCCGAATCAAATAAACCAATAAAAAAAAAAAAAAAAAAAAAAGGAGAAAAACAACATAAACTTTGCTCTGGGAGCCCAGGACGGTAAAAACAGTCAGATACAAAAGAGAGAAGAGTCTGGCTCCAACTAGTGTTAGCTATGCTAACTATACTCTATAGCAACCAAAAGAGTCTCTGGAGAAGACCAGTGAGAAATAAAAAAAAAAAAAAAACCGGGATGAAATTTCCCCGGTATCCTAAAGGCTGGGATTGACCTCCAGCCAACTTCTGTTGGGATTCAAACCGTCAAAGAGATATGATTCACGTCGGGAGATTTTCCTTTGATCTCTTGGGGCCTTGTTTCATTAAGGAAGGTTGAAGGGGGCTTGCCGGGGTGGTCTCTTGGTGGATGAAGGAGTCCCTTTGCTTGACTGATATGAGGAAGGATTTTGATCGATCAGTCCCAATTGTCGAAGTAGATGTTCGCCCTCAGGAAAGGTGGAAAAGGTGCAATTTCTGCCTTTATATGTGAAGTTCAGTCTCAGAGGAAAAGACCACCTGTAGGGAATATCTCTCTCTTGCAGTAATAGTAGCAATGGCTTAAGGGATCTCCTCCTTTGGACCGTGTAGGGGGACAGATCAGCAAAAATCTGAATTTTATGCCCATGAAGAGATAATTCCTTTATGTTTCTGGCTTTCCGCATAACCTCCTCCTTCACGGCGTAGAAATGTGGTTTAACAATTATGTCTCTTGGGAGGCCATCTTTGCGTGGGGGTTGTAATGCTCTGTGAGCCCTATCCAGCTCTAGGCGGTATTCAGGTATACCTGGGATGAGATCTTTGATAAGGTCTTTGACCGCAGACTGTACCTCTTGTTCGGCTTCCGGGAGCCCCCGTACCCTAAAATTGTAACATCTCAATCTATTTTCGAGATTGTCTATCTTCGCAAAGTCCGTCTCGAGTTGATCCTGCATTTCTTGAATACGTGCCGTATTCTGGTTAATGCGAGCCCCAGCTTGGTCAGCTTTTTGTTCAATATAGTCTAATCTGAGGCCAAACTGCTGCATGTCAGCATGAATAGAGGATGTGATTTGAGCAGCGTTCTGAGCTAGGCTTTTTGAAAGCATGAGAGCAAAAGCTTCCATCATGGAGGGGAAATCTGTGGGGGTGGGGGCTGCCTCCTGTGCTTCACTGACCGACAACAGGAGGCCTGTCTGAGGATCCATCGTGGGGGTAGCTGGTAATCCAGTTTGCAGGCTAAGAAGGAGTGATTCAGTGGAGGCTGGTGAATGATTCAAGGGTTGCGGGCTGTGCACAGTACCTGGAGTATGAGGGGAGAGGAGGTCCTGGTCTGCTATTGAATCCTCAGCAGTAACATCCATGCTGCGGTTCGGATGTGCGGCGGCCATCTTGGCATAGTTGAGGGGTCCGTTTGCGGCCGCCATCTGGCCAGTGAGGTTCCTTCTAGCGGAGCCCGATGCCATAGGAGGTTTCCCGGGGGTTTCCCCTACCCTGCAGTGCTATTTAAATCACCAGATGAGTGCTCTGTCAGCTCACGGGGAGCAGAGAAGGCTGCGGTGGCACGGAGCTTCAGATGCTGGTGGCCATCTTGGAAGCTGCCGCGCATGCGCTCTGTTTAGTATTTTATGGTGCATATGGATGTATTTCATATGTTAGCTGCTGCTTCACTTTTTTGTTTTATATATTTTTTTGTTTATATTTTATTTATTTTTTGGTTTGCTAATTAGAGCGCGGTATTCATACCATTTACACCATCAGAAAATTAGACTTTCCCAAATTAGGCACTTCCTTCATTCTATATGGCTTGATAAACCTGAACCCCCCACCCCCCAAATCAACACTATGAACAATGGTGTTCCAATATTATGGATCATAGAGGAGGCATCTCAGTTATTTACTCTTTACTGGCAAAACGAGATGACAAACCTAAGGTCCGAGCCTGGGAGTCTGACGTAGAGATTTCATGGGACCAGAATGAATGGTTTCAGTCGTACAAAGGTATCATGAATGTGTCCTTTTTATTGAAGCGAATGTTAAACTCCTTACTAGATGGTACTATGTGCCTTCCAGATTGGCCACAATTTACCCAGATTCCTCCCCATGTGTTACAGAGGGTGTAATCTGGTAGGTTCCATGTTCCATACATGTTGGTCCTGTCCTCACATTAGAACGTATTGGAACAAAGTCTTCCATCTATTGCGGAAAGTTGCAGGGATGGCAGTCCCTCAGAAACCCACAATAGCTCTCTTAGGCTGTTGGGTTGACAAAGTCTCCAAACACACGCAAGTATTGGTCTTCTTTATGCTCCTAGGAGCCAAAATTACGCTCGCTGGGACATGGAAGAAACCCTCAATCTCATTTTTAACAAAACACAGACATTTGAGGCAATATGGGAAGCCTGGGCAACCTACATAAAAATACCCCTTTGTCCAGGCCTCACAGCATCATAATAGGAACTTCCTGGAATCTTACTCTCTCCCACTTTTATCTCTTCTTTCTCAACCAGGGTTGCTTTGATATCCTCTTTACCCCTATTTTCTCCTCTCTCTCCTTTTTTTCCTCTGCAGTTTTTTTTCTAGGGAGGGGCGGGGAAAAATACTTTACCCCTCTGGTTATTGTTAAATGGATAATTGCAGAATCCAGAAGGATACACTATCCAACCAGAACAAGGTTTGGATCAATGTGCTCCCCTGTTTTTTTGGTTTATATCTTACCGGCTCTCCCTTGATCTAGGATGACCCAATGACTTTAGATTTGATAAGTTTGAGGGGACAAGACGCTGGCCTCCAAGTTGCCATGAGGGTATCTCCATGTCTACAGTTTGCTCCCACAGGGGCTGTATCCTCTCGGGCACATGAGGTCTGCACTGTGTACCTAATTTACCACTTGACCCTTGGGGGTCCTGGATCGTGGGAGGAGCACCAGCTCTTCACTTAGGAGCTTTTTTTGTCATCTTTTATATCTTTCATTCTTAGCCTTGTCTATGCTTAAATATATGTTTATGATGTCCTTCAACTTATGGTTTATGTAATTATATTTCTTCACTTTGGGACCGACATGCCAGTTACTCATATTGTTTTCATTTTATATCAATTGTCAAAACTCAAACATATTGAAAAGGTAATGGTTTTTTTTTTTTTTTTTTTTTTTTTTTTTTTCTTTTCCACATCAGTAAACAGTGTTTGGAGGGCTAAATCAGTTTGATGTTCATTAACTGTCGCCTTCTCGTATTCACATCATAGTGGATTATACTTTTTCTCATTGCTTTTTATATCGTCATAATGACCAACGGATTCCATTACGCCTCTTTACCAACAAGTCCTCTGTCCCTTCCATCTCGTAAGCCCCACCAACTAGGACTCGATAACCAAAGGGACCCATCCTTTTCCAACTCAGTTTAGAGAAAGAGGGGACCAGTAAGAAGGAAGAAAAAGGACAAAAACACCAACAAAAAATACAAGAAGAGAGGTTTGTAAAAATGAACTTGTGGGCTCCCCGTGCCCATCTTCTACTGACCCAGCCTGTATTGTGTACCAAATTACCTATGCCCTAATACCCCGATCCCCCCCCCCCCCACCTGCTCCCTATATGTTTATCCTATGCCCTACTAAGCTATATATTTAACTAAAAATGTTCATATCCAGAAACACTTTATTATAGCATCCTTTGCCTGCAAGGATACCAGTTGCCTATATACCTATATTAAGCCCATCCCTCAGTCTATTCCGTGTCTATGCCGATCCCACTATTAATGACTCTTCACTTTCTCTATCCACATCTTCCACATGCTTTCAAATTCCTGAAGATTGCCCCTTTTTATGTACACCATTCTTTCCCTACCCAAGGTTTCATTCATTGTAGAGATCCAGTCTTTCACGGTGGGGGGCTCCTTTACCTGCCATCTAAGTGCTATCAACTTTCTAGCCTGAAACAGGGCCCGCGTGACAGCTAAGGTAGTACTCAACCTTTCTCCCATCACTCTTCTATGCCCCAGAATACAAGCCAAGGGCTTGTTTGCCACTGTCGTACCGAAAATATTTCCCAAGTTCCCAGTCACCTCCTCCCAGTATCTAAACAACTTGGGACACCTCCACACCATGTGAATGAGATCTCCCGTCCTTCGACACCTGGGGCAGTTGTCATTGGGCCTTCTCCCAAATTTAAAAAGTCTTTTAGGAGTATAATAGGCTCTGTTTAACAGCATTAAGTGTGAGAGTCTCTGTGAAGGGGTCACAGAAACCTGCGCTCCCAACTCCAAAATTCTCGCCCATTGTTCCTGGGTCATTCCTCCCACCTCCTCTTCCCATTTAGCCTTTACCCCAAGGAGTATTTCCCTGCTATTAACCGATTTGCTTAATTGGTCATAAATTCTTGAAATTACCCCTCTAGTGGGGGTTATTTGAATTATGCACTGAAATAGAGGCATCTCTTCCCATCTCGGAGTCTGGGCTTTAAATTGTGCTTTAAGGGCATGTTCCAACCGGACATATAGGAAGAAAGACCCCCGGGGAAGCTTAAACTCCCTAACCAGTTCTGAAAATTTCTTTAACCCAGAGTCATTATATAATTGACTTAGCTTACTGAGACCAAGCTTCTCCCACTCTCTAAATATGCCTATCTTAAGAACTTCCTGCAAATTACGGTTGTTCCAAATAGGAGAGTAGGCTGTTAAGGCTCCATACCCCATCTTTTTCTTAACTGTTTTCCAAAGTTTGATTATCAATTTAATTGTTGGAAATTTATCATGGAACGCGTCCGCCTCTAGGGCTTCAATAATTGTATTATGTGTGGAGCTCAACAACAGTAACTTGCCATTAGGGGTGCCTCCTTTCGGTATCCCACAGCCCAATAATTGCTGCAACTGAGTTGAGTAAAAATAACTCTCGGGATGTGGGAGGGCAAAGCCCCCCTCCTGGGTAGGGAGCTGGAGCACTCCAAGACGGATCCTGGCTTGTTTCCCCTTCCAAATCAATTCCCTAAAGAGACTGTCAATTTTTTTAAACCACTTCTTACCTATCCAGACAGGGGAATTATGCAAGACGTATAGCAGTTGTGGCATCCATATCATTTTTATTAAGCTACATCTTCCTGCAACTGATAGAGGCAGGCGTCTCCAAATTCCTATTTTTCGTTTAAATTTTGTTAATAGAGGGACAAGGTTTTTACTGATATATAGAACAGGGTCCTTCGTCAGGACAATCCCTAGGTACTTCAGAGCTTCCACTGTTACCACCTGAGGCATACCAGGTGCTATTGTCTCATTTATGGGGTCTATCGGTAGAAACTCTGATTTCTCCCAGTTTATCTCTAAGCCAGAAAAACTACCGAAGTCCTCCACTATCCTCATTGCTCCCGGTAGCGATTTCCTCGAGTCTCCCAAAAATAACAGAATGTCATCCGCATACAATGCGATTCTTTCCTCGCCTGTTTTTCTCTGGAAGCCGGTTATCACTCGACTTCCCCTTATGGAAATGGCCAGGGGTTCCATCGCTAGTGCAAACAACAGAGGGGAGAGTGGGCACCCCTGCCTCGTCCCCCTCTCCAGCTCAAACCAGTCCGACAATTCGTTGTTAATTTTTAATCTTGCCTTGGGTCGAGTATATAGCATTCTAATCCACCCTATAAAGGCAGGGCCAAATCCAAAGATCTCCAGCACGCGCCACATATAGCCCCACTCCACGCTATCAAAAGCCTTGGATACATCAAGGGTCATCAACGCTCTAGAACCCTCGTTCACCATTGGGGTCTGTACATTCAAAAACGCCCTTCTAATATTCAGGCTCGTGGATCTATTGGCTATGAAGCCCGCCTGGTCCTCGTGGATCAGCTTATGGATAACCCCATTCAATCTTGCTGCCAGCACTTTGGCCAGAATTTTTACGTCCGTGCATAAAAGAGAAATTGGTCTATAGGCGGCCATATCCAAGGGATCTTTCCCTTCTTTCTGTAATACAATAATAGTTGCTTCTAGCATTGAGGCAGGTAATTGGCCCCCCTCAAGCGCCCCCCCCAAAACTTTCAGCAGTTCGGGGATCAACACTTCACCATAGTGTTTGTAGGTCTCAATTGGAAGACCATCTGGTCCGGGCGACTTATGGGTTGCCATGCCTGCTACTGCTTGGTGTAATTCTGCTATAGATATTGGGGCATCTAATATATCTCTTTCTTCTTGTGATATGGTGGGGATGTCTAACCCCCTTAGGAAGTCCTCCATCTTGGCCTCCTTACCCCTCTTCTGGGAGGAATACAGTTTTTTATAGTAATCCCTGAAGGCTTGTACTATTTTTAAGGTGCTTGATACTACCTCACCGCTCTGGGATCTAATCGCAAGGACCGTGGATGGAGCTGCATTGGATTTTGCTAGCATAGCCAGTGTCCTTCCCATTCTCTCGCCCTCCACCATAGATTCCTGTCTTTGGAGTAACCGCCTGGTTTCTGCTTTCTGTATAACCACTGATTTATATGCTTGTTGTTTCTCTTGCCAGATATTTTCCGTCTCCGGGGGTTGCGTTGCAAGTATAGTTGTTTTCTGCTTCAAGAGCGTCTCTCAACAAGCTCTCCTCCTCCCTTCTAGCCTCTTTGTTGAATGTAGCTATCTGCTGTATCAGGACCCCCCTAAAAAAAGCCTTAAGGGCGTCCCATAGCGTAGAAGGGGACACCGTTCCCTGATTGATCTCAACAAACTCCCTTAAGGAGGAAAGTATCCCTTCCGTCTTTTTAATAATTTCAAACCAGTACGGGCCTTATACTCCAGTTCTTCCGGGGCCTAGGCTCCCCAAGATTTAAAATGACTACCATAGGTGAGTGGTCTGAGATGCCTCTTGGCCAGTATGTTATTTTTTCTACCATCTGGAGAGCCCTATCATTTCCTAGGGCTAGGTCTATCCTTGAAAGCACGGAGTAAGATGCAGAACAGCAAGTATATTGCAGCACGCCTGGGTTCCGTGCCCTCCACAAATCCATTAATCCCACTTCTTCCAGAAAAAAGCTTAACCGACTCCTTACTGAGTCCTCTGAGCTTTTTCGTAGTGGGAATCTATCCAGCCCTTTATCTAGAACCTCGTTGAAGTCCCCCATTGCTACAATCGGCACCTCTTTTTTATCTAGCAAAAATTCATACAGTTTAAGCAAGACATCCAGATTAAAGGGCAGAGGGATATATATATTTGCCACCACATACCTGGCGTTTTCAATAGAACATAATAAAAAGATGTATCTACCCAACTCGTCTATCCTGACCTGGCTGCAGGAAAACTTCACCCCAGACTTTACCAAAACACTCACTCCCCTACTGTAGGAGGAGTGAACCGCATGAAATTGGGTTTGAAATTTTTTCATCTGTAGGTGATGAATAGTTTCCTTGGTTAGGTGGGTTTCCTGCAGACAGACCAGATCAGCCCCACAACTCTCCATCATAGAGAACAATGCTAATCTTTTAAGTGGTGTACCCAGGCCCCTGACATTCCAGGATCCTATTTTCAGAGTCTTAGCTAACATCTAAAGACTGAGGAATATCCTTTACCCCAACACATACAAACGTATATAACAGAAAGATATAAGAGAAATTTAATATATATAACCCTAACCCAAAACCAATTTTTCTATTGAAAAGGTAATGTACAGAGTGAGCGGAGCATAACTGGCCTGGCAGTGGCAGTAACAGGCGGCTGAGCCCCCGTTTTACTGCACCCTGGCCACCGACCTAAGGTCTAAAGTACAACTGGAGGAGGTTGTTCACATGCCATGACAACAACACTTTGCACCATGACCGGAAAATTTTTTACGCGTAATGTTATGTTTACTATCAAATCATCCAAGTCAATGGGGCTGCACCGCAGCTGCAAGCCAAACACTTGGCTTTTGGTTGCAGTGCATTAACACCATTATATACTGTCATTTGGCAAAAAATAAAAAAGGCATTTATGGGGTGACAGAATCGCCTATTGAAACACACTTTCACAATGTTAAGGACAGTGATATTGGTTGCATTACAATGGCTATTAAAGGGGGTACAGGCACTTCTAATGGCTCCCTGTGTTTCCTTTATTTCTACTGGGCAAAACACTTTGTTGCTTACTTCTCTTACCTTGATCATTGGAGGATCCTCACTGCACAGTCCAGGAGCTTAAGGGCAGGCTTCCCCCTCATCGGAGCTGCCCCTCGATCCTGCACTACAGGAAGCCCTTGGGAATTACTTGAAATGATGGACAGTGCAGCCTGTAGGCTATAGGTTGCACCCCCCCTCACTGCCTCAGTCAATGGGTAGCTAAAGCTACCTTATAGAAGTCCCTCCCTGACATGATCTGGGATCACCCATGTCCCAGTGGCCTGTTTTCTATTGAACGTGTAGGAGACAGGTTGTGGCTGTGTGGATGCTCTTGGGGGGGCATCCGCTAATGACCCTCCCCTTATCTACCTCCCAGAGTCTATGCATGCTTTGCTTTTGTCCTGTACTGTAAGATAAAGAGGAATTTTGACTTGCCTATGAATTCCATATCTTGGAGTACAGTATAGGACACAGGCCTTAATTACTCTGCATTACTTGCTTCAAATCTGAAGACTGAGAGTGGAGTAGGGTTATAAGGTAGACACTGTTAGAAACCATGAAACAGACTGAGACAGAAGTACAGTTTAATCTCACTTGCTTAATAATAAAAATAGGTAAACAGAGTAAACTTAGTCAAAACATAGCCAGAGTTCAGGAACCGGAATGGATAGTCAGACAAGCCAAAACGTCAGGGAGCCAGAGATGAGCGTTGTAGAACAGCAAGCAGGATCTGGAGCCAGAAGCAATATCAGCCAAGCAAGCCTTTAACAGGTACACAGGAGAACGTCTCTAAAGATGTGACCAAGGCGAAGGCAGAGATCATCTGAGCTGGACGGCTTAAGTAGGCAGGACTGAAGAGCATTATATCATCAACAATCAACAGGTGAGTCACAGTGGAGAGATAGGAGCTGGCAATTAGCGGACAGCTGAGCGGCCAGCTCAGAGAAGGAAGGTCTGAGCCCAGCCCTGACAGTACCCCCTCCTCAATGACCCCTCCCCCTCAGAGGACCACCAGTCTTGAGGGGAATAAGTCTATGGAAATCACAGAGGAGGACAGGGGCATGTACGTCTGAGGATGAGACCCAAGAGAGTTCCTCCGGACCATACCCTTTCCAATGCACCAGGTACTGTATGTGTCCACGGAACCTACGGGAGTCAACAATGGATTGTACTTCATACTACTCATGGTTCTCAACCTGTACAGGGTGAGGACGAGACACTGAGGCGGTAAAGCGGTTGCAGACCAAAGGTTTTAATAAGGAGACATGAAATACATTTGAGATATATTAACATATTAGCATATTAGAAGGAAGGTTTAATGCATAAGCCACTGGGTTAATCCTGCAAAGAATATGGGAAGGCCCAATAAACCGAGGTGTGAACTTCAGAGAGGGAACACTAAGTCGGAGGTTGCGAGATGACAGCCAGACCCTGTCTCGAACCTGGTAGGAAGACGCAGGCAGGCGTCTGCAGTCAGCATGGAGTCTGTACCTATCATTAGCATGTCACAAAGCCTCCTGGACTTGTGCCCAAGTGGAACGAATGAAGACCACGGAGATGCTCCTCTAATGCAGGAATACTCTGCGGAACAAATGAGTCAGGCAACATGGAAGGTTGGAAACCATAGTTCGCCATAAACGGGGACAATCAGGAAGCAGAATTCAAGGCACTATTGTGAGCAAACCCCGCCCACGGTAAGAGGTCTGACAAGTTGTTATGATGGTCAGAAATATAGCAATGTAGGAATTGCTTCAAGGACAGATTGGCTTGTTCTGCGGCCCCATTAGACTGTAGGTGATGCGCAAAAGAGAAATCAAGCTGAATTCCCAACTGTGCACAAAAGGCTCGTCAGAACCGGGAGACAATCACCTTGGGTAGCCCATGTAAGAGAAAGATCTCCTGAGAAAAAAATGGAAGCCAGTTCCTTAGAAGTGGGCAACTTCTTAAGTGGAATACAATGAGACCTTTTTGAGAACCGGTCAACCATCATGATAACTGTGTTGCCTTGGGAGTTGGGTAACTCCACAATGAAATACATAGACAGGTGGGTCCATGGCCTCTCTCCATTGCGTATGGGTTGTAGGAGACCCACTGGAAGGCGTCTTGGAGTCTTACTCTGAGCACTCACGGAACAAACCGATACGAAGGCAGTTACATCGGCACATAGACTAGGCCACCAGAATTGAAATGAGAAAAAGAATGAGAACCAGGACAGTTTTACCTTCGAGGAGATGTCTCCATTCTTTCAGGGCTAAAATGATCGCTAACAGCTCTCTGTCACCAATCTCGTAATTGCACTCCACAGATGACAATTTCTTGGAAAAGTAACCACAAGAATGCATAGCGCTCCCAGGGGTTAGGATGTTGAGACAGAAGGGCGCCAACTCCAGTCTCGGAAGCATCAACCTCAAGGATAAAAAGGTAACGTAGGATCAGGATGTACCAACACAGGAGCAGAAAATAAGGCAGCCTTGAGACTCTCAAAGGCCTTAATAGACTCCGGAGACCAATACTCTGGGTTACTGTCCTTTCTGGTCATATCAGTCGGGGGCTTGACCAGAGGCGAGAAGTTACGAATAAACTTCTGATAATAGTTGGCAAAGCCAAAAAAACGCTGCAGAGGATGTAAACCCACGGGCCGGGGCCACTGTAGGACTGCTGAAAGTTTCTCTGGGTCCATCAAAAAACCAGCAGTGGAAATGATATAACCCAGGAATTTAATCTGTCCACGATGGAATTTGCACTTCTCAAATTTACAATAGAGATTGTTCTCTCTTAGTTTTTGAAGCACGCGACAGACATCTGTTTGGTGGCTCTCCAGGGACTTGGAAAATATACGGATATTGTCCAGATAAACCACCACACATAACTGCAACAAATCTCGGAGGACATAATTAATAAATGCCTGGAAAACTGCTGGGGCATTACAAAGGCCATAAGGCATTAAGAGGTACTCATAATGGCCTGTTCTGGTATTAAATGCAGTTTTCCACTCGTTGCCCTCCTTAATCCTCACAAGATTGTATGCCCCTCTTAAATCAAGGTTTGTAAAAAAATGTTGCTCCCTTGAGGTGGTCAAATAACTCCATAATCAACTGAATCGGATAGGCATTCTTAATCATGAAATGATTGAGACCCCTATAATCAATACAAGGTCTCAGTTCACCACTCTTCTTCACAAAGAAGAAACCAGCAGGAGACGAGGATTTGCGGATGAAACCTCGAGAGTGCGTCTGCAACATACTCCTCCATGGCCTTATCCTCCAAGACCGACAAAGGGTAAACCTGGCCACGAGGGGGTATGGAACCAGGTTAAAGGTCAATTGCGCAATCATACGACCGGTGTGGAGGCAAACTACCCGTTTTGACCTTTGTCAAAGACATCGCTAAAATCGCGGTACTCCTCCGGCAGGGAGGAGAGAGAAGTGCACAGGACCTTGGCTACCTTCTGGTAGCCAGTCTTACATCATTGTGGTGATCAGGAGAGAATCTCGGCACGGAGCCAATCAAAAGAGGAGTTGTGCCTCTGTAACCAAGGATAACCAATAACCAGCGGAAATTTAAGTGAAGAAACAACTTGGAATTGGATTATCTCATAGTGAAGAGCCCCTACGGTCATGGACAACGGAACAGTCTCATGAGTCACATGGGCAGGCTGTAGCGGTCTCCCATCAAGAGCCTCAAAGGCAAGTGGAGTGTCACGCAGCTGCAGTGGAAACGAGTTCTTCGATACAAAGGCAGCATCAATGAACAGGCCTGCAGCCCCAGAGTCGATTAGAGCCTGTATCTTGACGGACGACTCAGCCCAAGAAAGGGTAGCCGAAACCAGGGGCTTATTCTTCTGGATAACTGGGGACGAAACAATGCCACCTAAGGTCTGTTCGTGACAGGACCTCAATGTCCGGGCGTTCCCTGGATGGGTAGGACAAGACTTCAAAAAGTAACCTGCCTGGCCACAATAAAGGCACAATCTCTCCCTCCTCCTAAGGGTTCTCTCATCCACCGAGAGACACGTGAAGCCCAAGTGCATGGGTTCATCTTCACTGACCGACTCCATACTAGGAGGCATGGGAGGCTCGGAGACAAATATACAGGAGGCTTCCGCAAGTGCTCCCTTAAAAAGAGTCTTTAAGTCTGGAGTCAATGAGGATGGCAAACGTGATCAATTTCTCCAGCTCAGTGCTGCTATCTCATCCTTGATGGCATCCGAGAGACCATGGGAAAAAGCAGCCACGATGGCCCTTTTTGTTCCAAGCAACCTCTGCTGCCAGAGTACGGAATTCAATGGCGTAATCGGCAACAGTTCTCGTACTCTGTTTGGACATGAGGCACTTGGCAGCAGAAGCGGAGCGTGCAGGAACATCAAATATCCTTTTAAAGGAAGCCACAAACTCAGGTTAACTCAAGACAACAGTTTTTTGCGTCTCCCATAGACGATTTGCCCAGGCCAAGGCTCTCCCAGAAAGCAAAGATATCATGAAATCTACTTTGCTTCTGTCTGTGGGAAATGCCTGGGGCAGCATCTCAAAGGTATAGAAACGCTCTGCATTGGACTGGATTGCCTCCAAATAGTTTGGGAAGCTGAGCAGAACCAGACATGCCTCTTATAGAGGTACTACGCAAGGCGCATGCCTGCACAGAGACTGGAGCAGCAGCAGGGATGGCCTACAACACAGGTTGTACCAGAGCAGCCACAGTGAAAGATTCCAGGTGAGCCGTGCGACTCAGGAGTGTTTGCCACGCCATGGCAAACTGATGCATGCGGTGATCCTGCTCCTCCAATATAGAAAAAATATTACCAACAAGTGGATTGACTACATCTTCTGAATTCATGGCCTTTGCCTACTGTCAGAAACCATGAATCAGACTGAGACAGAAGTACAGTTAAATCTCACTTGTTTAATAATAATAATAAAAAAAGGTAAACCGATTAAATGTAGTCAAAACCAGTTCAGGAACCGGAACGGATAGTCAGACAAGCCAAAACATCAGGGAGCCACAGCAAGCAGGATCTGGAGCAAGAAGGAATGTCAGCCAAGCAAGTCTTTAACAGGAACACAGGAGAGCGTCTCTAGAGATTTGACCAAGGCGAAGGCAGAGATCATCTGGGCTGGACTTATGTAATTGTACATGTTGATCATATCCCCCCTTATCTCCTCTACTCAAGAGGGAATAGATTCAGTTCCTGTAATCTTTTCTCAAAACTGAGCATCTTCATGCCTCTTAGCAGTTTGATTGCCCTTCTCTGCACTTTCCCCAGTTCCCCGATATCCTTTTTGAGAACTGGTGCCCAAAACTGAACTGCATATTCCAGATGAGGAATACTTGTGCTGTAGGTAAGTACACTGCAAAATTGTAGGTTTTTAGAAGGCTTTAGCTTAAATAAAAGTGCAGATATCTCTTGACCGCAGAATTGTACAATGCAGTGGCAACCATACCACCAACTTTCTTAGATAAGAAAGGAGGACACCTTTAAGCACAAAGTATGAAGGCAAAGGACACAACCCTTCCCACCCCCCAGTTCTCTTTTCATTGCTTCCTTTGTGTGACATGCTTGGTGATCTTGCCAGTCCCCCTGCCTTCCTATTTCAAACTGACCATGCCAGAGCATGGAAACACATCTATCTCAATATGGTCAATTTTCTTCTTTGCATTCTACTTGGGGGCACAGTTCTGACATGCCCCCTGCACTGAGGAGATCAGTGTACTGCTGTTTCTCTGCCTCCTGCCGACATGCCTGGCATATATACACAGCAAGTAAAATAAGTATTGAACACACACTATATATATATATATATATATATATATATATATATATATATATATAATTACATACACATATTACATACAGATACAGCGAGGTTGAAAAAAGACACAAGTCCAATCTATGCGATTGTGTCAGTATTGCATTGTATATCCCTGTACAGTATGCTGTGGTCCATTTTGGATTTCTGTTTTAACCCTGAGTTGTTTTATAAGGTAAGGGATTACATCTACTCTAATTCTGAGCACTGCAAACTGAAAATGCTAATTTTATTTTTATTATGCAAAACTCCCCCATCCATCCATGTCTTTGCTTTATTTTGTTGAGAAATCACTTTCAAAAACACCCTCTAGCGTTCCTAGCTGTGGTCATCTTGAGTAAGGGCCAAGGATTCATGTAGCATTTACTTTCTGGAATCAATCTGCCTTTAGTTCAGGCATGCAGGAGGGTGCACTTAGCTGAGAAAGCCCCTCCTACAGATTAAAGAAAAAAATAGCCATGAAGACTCCAGGGATGCCTGACATCATTTTGACCTAGGCCAGAAACCAGGAAGTAACTGAAGAAATGTTAAACAAGTAAATATAATGTACATTCCTATTTACTAAAGCTTGAAGCATAATGATTAAAATCATTAATGTTGACAGAGAGTTAAGTTTTGCTTTAAACTCACAAGTAAAAATAGACTGTGCACTTTGCTAGTGCATAAATAAACAGAATCGCAGAGCTAACCAAAAAATTAATTGTGACACCAACATATTCCTATACAACCAGTGACAACTATTAAAACAAGTTGTAATATAATTCAAAAACTGAAACTCAATTCATGGGAAGATCTTCATATAGTAAAAAAGTGGTCCATCAGGGGAATATTCCTTCTAATGCGAGTCCCATCACCAAGATAAGTAAAATTGCACATGTAGGACCTTGAAATAAGGAGGTATGTGCATTTAATAACCCCAGTGAAATCTGTTGTCACTTCCAGCAGCTGCAACCATAGATTCCTCCATCTCAGTCTTTTATACTTTCATATAGAGATAAAAACACCAGACATCAGTCAGCCTGGAAATTTTAATTCAGTCAGTATTAAGATGCATTCTAGATGCAAAAACATACTCTCATAGTGCAGTAATATATATATATATGCTGCAAGCTAGGCTTGTCTGTTTTGATCTGGGGGCTGGGAGTGGTTAAAGTAGCAGTGGGTGTGACCACCTGGGCTCCAGTTCTGAGGCACCTCCCCTGCTTCCAGGGAGAATGTTCTGGAAGAGGAGGCTGGTCCTAGAGCTGGAGTGGCAGGCAGCACACATGGGAGCTCTGACCAATCTCTAACTGGCATTGGCAGGGGGCGGGTCTCCTATATCTGCTGAGGTGGTAGGTTAATTGGCTTCTGTCCAAAATTGGCCCTAGTAAATGAATGTGAGTTGGGAACTTTGGATTGTGGGCTCCTTGAAGGTCGGGACCAATGTCAGTGTGCGATGTATGTGTGGAGGGCTACGTAAATTGACAGCGCTATATGGGTACCTTAAATAAAAATAGGGATATGTGTAGACACGCACCCACACTCACTCAGGTTGAACTGGATGGACTGGTGTCTTTATTCAACCTTGCTAACTATGTAACTATATGAGGTCACATGCTGCTGGGGAGGAGTAGTCGACTGGGTGACGTGAGGAATGGAGTGCTAGACAGCCCCAGGAGCACACCCCTATCTGGGGGGTGGTGGTGTGGGATTGCAGGAGGTGGCCCGGGGAGAACTGTGAAGGAACATTGCCTCTACATGGTCATTGGCAATGTCTCTGTCACCACATGGTGGGTGGCAGGGAACTCCTGGAGCAGAGGGGCAGGAGAAGCTATCGGAACGCATGATTCGGGAAAGTTCCTCATCAAGGACTCAGGGCTGGAAGGTTGGAAGGTCGGTGAGTGTTACCACAGTGGATGGCTGGAGGTGCCAGGGATTCTCTAAGGGAATTCTGCTTCTACACAGTCACTAGCAGAGTCTTTATCATGCACATGGTGGATGGTGAAGAGTCCTGGATCAGAGAAGAGACTGTGGAGATGTGTGTCAAATCAGTGTGGCTGGCTGGCACATGGTTTGCACGTAGGACTGGCTGGGAGCAGTAGTCCATTTCCTAGAAGATAGACTTTAACCTTTAACCTAGTAGCAGCGAGTCACCAGAGATAGTAGAGGGGCTTATTCAGAGGGCGTTCTTCATACCCATTAGAAGAGGATGTGTTATACCTTTTAAATGCAATTACAAGTTGCGCAGGAGGAAACAAGTGTGCAAGGAGAAGCAAGTTTTGGGCAGGTGGCAACACTGTGTCCTGGCCTAGGCGGACAAGGCCCAGGCCTAGGGCAGCACTTTGCAGGGGGCAGTATGGAAAGAGTCCCAGCCGGCTTGCGCTACACTGTTAGTGTAGCGCCAGTTTTTATGGGGTGGACTGGGCTGAGAGGAAAATTAGTCTAACGCCCCCATAAAGCGGCCGCACTGCTTCTGGTATGCGGGCGGCCGGCATTCTGCAACTGGGGGAGGGGGCGCGCTGCTTCTAATTTTGACTGTCCTCTAATCCTGGACCACAAACCTTCCTCACTGCGCTATATGTTTTCTGCTGTACCATTGGCATGGTTATATCTTCTTAGTCCTCTCCATAAAATTATCAGAAATTTGTGCTTAAAGTAGAACTATAGGCAACACTTTTTTTTTTTTTCATTTTGGATAGAATAAGGGAGGGTTATAGCCCCTGTCAGTTTATTTTTTACTATCCCTGTTCCATTGCAGAGATTTCCCTTCACTTCCTGCCCCATAGCCAAACAGAAAGTGAGAGGAAATCTATGCAAATTAAGGGAATCCATTGCGCCCCCCCCCGGCCCTCAGAACTAGTGTCCCACTCGAAAATTTCAGGGCGGGTGTGGCCTTGACAGGAAGGGGTGGGTCATATTTAAATTAGAGGTTGCACGAGTTTAGTCAGGCCTGGGGCAGCACAAAACCTAAATACACTACTGGCAGGTGGTGAAGAGAACCAAGACCATTACTTTTACACAGTCAAGTGATGTTTCTGTCCCTCACACGGTGACATATGGAGAACTTTTAGGAACAGTAGTCTGCATGGAGATGCAGAGGGAGCAATAGTCTGCATGGAGATGCAGAGGGAGTAACAGTCTGCAGGGAGTCAAGTGTGCACATTCAATCTTCTGTCTCTAACTACTGTATGATCAAAGTAATTGAAATCTGTAAATATGATGGCAATGATTGATTCTATGGGCATCCCATATCCCAATCCCTATCCAAGTTGTACCCCCCATAAAACAACAAAAACAAAGCTCGCAAATGACTGTTCATTGTCTCTGGAAAAGATGCATGAAGTCTGGCAGTGGGGTAATTTGACGGATTGTTTGTCAGTAGTGCTAACACTATGGCTACATATATAAGGTAAAACAAAAGTATAAAAAGTCGGCATAAAAAAAAAACTCACGCGTGCGTCGCTGCCCTATACAAGAGACATAAGCATTTGATATCAGTGTAGAAAGCTCTGCCCTATGCGTTTTGTCCAGTAGAATTTCATCAGGTGCCCCTACTTGTGTGAAAGATGGAGACAAAGGAGTCTAGGGTTGCAACTGCTGGAAGTATTGAATTTATATATACACTCACCGGCCACTTTATTAAGTACACCTGTTCAATTGCTTGGTAACACAAATTGCTAATCAGCCAATCGCATGGCAGCAATTTAATGCATTTAGGCATGAAGACTGGGTGAAGACTACTTGCTGAAGCTCAAACTGAGCATCAGAATGGGGAAGAAAGGGGATTTAAGTGACTCTGAATGTAGCGTGGTTGCTGGTGCCAGACAGGCTGGACTGAGTATTTCAAAAAGTTCTGCTCTACTGGGATTTTCATGCAGAACCATCTCTAAGATTTACAGAGAATGGTCCAAAAAAGAGAAAATATCCAGTAAACGGAGGTTGTGTGGAGTAAAATGCCTTGTTAATGTTAGAGGAGAATGGGCAGACTGGTTTGAGATGATTGGCAACAGTAACTCAAATAACCACTCGTTACAACCAAGGTATGCAGAATACCACAAGGTCTCTAACATCCACCAGCTTTGTGATGTCGTCATGGAGGAGTGGAAGAGGACTCCAGTGGCAACCTGTGAAGCTCTGGTGAACTCCATGCCCAAGAGGGTTAAGGCAGTGCTGGAAAATGGTGGCCACACAAAATATTTACACTTTGGGACCAATTTGGACATTTTCACTTCGGGGTGTACTCACATTTGTTGCCAGCGGTTTAGACATTAATGTCTGTGTTGAGTTATTTTGAGGTGACAGCACATTTACACTGTTATACAAGCTGTACACTCACTACTTTGTAGCAAAGTGTCATTTCTTCAGTGTTGTCACATGAAAAGATATAATATATTTACAAAAATGTGAAGGGTGCACATGACACCATTTTTTTTCAGAACAAAATCCTTTTTAAAAACTAAAAACTTTGGAAGTGCAGCTGCACTCTGTAAGTGTGTTGTTCCAGAGCTTAGTAAATGAAGGGAAGCTCTGCTCACTTCCATCATCCAACCATTTGCCTTTTTTTTTTCTCCTTGCACGTTATAGGGTATTCTTTGCAAAGTGAAGTTTTGCCTCATTTACTAAGCTCTGGAGCAAATTCCCTGCCAGAGTGCAACTGCACTTGCAAAGTGCAGTGAATTTTCCTTAATTAAATGAATGCACCCCATTCAGTTTAGTACTGTACACTTCATCTTTATCATGAAGCATGAGACATTTTATAAGCATTTTTCTTAAAAAATTATACTGTTGCTGTTTGCCACAGGATTGCAGAAGGGGCAGACCAACTATTTACCAAAAATTGTGTAGTGCTGGTAGATTTGCAGTCTAACGCAGGTTAGGTAAATTTAGTAAATTGTGTGTTAGGAAGGTTAAAAGTTCGCCTCTGTTCCAGCTTGGCTGATGTTGTGTGTGCTTCCGTGCTGACCGGTGGGTGTCGCTGTTACCACTGGTCGGTGTTGGAAAGGCAACGTGTCGAAGTGTATAGATGCTCCTCTGTCTCAGAGACAAGCTCGGTGGAGGTGGTCCTCCAGGTTGCATTCTGGGAAGGGAGTATTTATGGGACAGACACCATGTTCTAGAGTTCGTTTTACAGCCACCTGCTGGCCCTCCTGGCCGACAGGTATGCGTTAAGGAGCTACCTCGTGGTCCTCCGATCGGGAGGCCCACGATGCTACGGCGCAGGGGTGGGTCCAGAGGCTTGTCTGTGGCCTACCACTGCGGCCGAGGAATGGTCCTGTGTGACGAAGCTGGACAACCAAGGAGATCCCAGGGGAGGACCCTTCTTGGAGAGATCACGCGGTGAGCTGGTCTATAGAGGGGCCTGGTGACTCGGTTGGAGGACGTATCCAAAAGAAGTGACCATACAGCATAGTGTTACCGGTTCGGCTTAAAGGTTCACGCACTGTGACTGACTTTCATTCCAGAAAAATCTGATACATCCTGTGGCAGAGGATCGTATGGATTTACCCCCCCAAACAAGTCTGTGGCAGAGACTTAATTCGTGCTGCGTACTGGCTGCTAGACCAGTGAGAGAGGCCTATCCAGACGAGCAAGGAGTGTGTCCCATGAGGGGAGCGCATTCCACATAATTATCTGAATTCTACCAGGACATTTGTCGCTAAGATTCTATAAGAAGATATTTGAGTTTCTCCTGAAAGTTTCCTTTTCCTCTTCTTTCCTGCTACTTCCTAAAGTTTGTTTGTTCAATAAAGCATTGAAAACGTACTCCAGTGTTGGTGCGTGTGTCCTCTAGCAGTAAACTCAACGGAACCCCTAGTCCAGGTGCCGGTGAAACCAAGGGAAGCAAAGTGAATGTAATAGACCCACTTAAACCAACAGCTCCACCGTGAGTTAGTGCTACATGTGGGGGCGTCGTCCGGGATTTGTTGACCGACAATTGTTGCAACCCAGTGGACTGTTTTACTGGGAGTTTACAGAGAGAGATGGACTTTGAAAAAAAAAATCTTTTCAGGAAGATGAAAGGTTAAACTGCGGGACTTTGCTTTTGAGTGCGTAGATGCTGGGCGCCAGAAGAGGCCCAGGAGCTACGTGACTGAAAGAACAAGTGGGAGGAGTTACCCTACTTGCTACCGCGTGGGACACGTGTAGTGTGTTTGGCGCCAGAAGAGAAGCCTCGTGATCGTGCTGAAAGATCAGAGTGTGGCCATGTCTTTTCCGGCGTTGCAATCGGTTGTGGAACCCAGAGTGTTCCCTGCAAGCACCGTGATGAATACTGTGCAATCTGGAACTCTGCTCACGGATGCTGGAGTTCGAATGAAGCCGCAGGGGAAGTTTGTCCTGTATACCTCGGGAGATGTTGAGGGACTGGGCATGACTTGCCATCGATGTGGAGGATTGGCCGTGCATCTTCGTCCATTTGGCCGATGTCCGCAGTGTGGAGAGTACTTGTTTGTGGTGGAGCCATCCACCATGCCACCCCATGCCTATCGGATGGATTGGGTGACAGGTATTGCTACAGTGGAAGCTGCTACTGCTGCAGAAAGAGAGCGACAGGCCGCTACTTTGCCTGTTGCTACTGAAAATGTTTCAGAAAGAGACACTGTTGCTGCCGTCTCATCAGGAGACATTATTTTGATTTCTGAGTCCACTACGCCTTTTCCTGTAGTACCTACTCAGAAGAAAGTGGGCTATGTGAAGGCTTCCCGCGGCCATGGTCGAGGCCTACTCCAGAGGTTACCTGAGCCGGAGCTACCAGAGTCTACACCTTTGACGGGTAAGCCACTGTGGGGGACTGTAAATAAATATTTGCCAGCGGAAGAATTAAGGGACTTGGAAATAGAATCCATGTCGGATCTTTCCGGGGATAATGACTTGTTTGAAACCATGTCGCAAGAGCTATTGTGGTCACAAGGCGAAGATGTTGCCTCCACAATGACCCTTCCTGAATGGACGTCGCCCTGTGTGGAGACGCACAGTGCTGTTGCTGGGACTTTGTCAAAAGTTATTGATTCGCTACAGACACCGGCTGGGTCTATGGTGAAAAAGTCGTTGGATTCCTGTGTACCGCCTGGTATGGGGAGAGACAGACCTTTGCCAATACTTGCTCGCTTGCAAAGGATGTTAAATAAGCGTGTGGCTGCAGAGTATGGATTGGAGTTCCCCTATGTGCCTCAGGATGTCATGCGGGAGATTGAAGTTAATCGGGAGCTTTGGTATAGTGACGCTATTTGGGACTACTTGTCTGTGCCTAAGCCCTTTAGAAAGACTGGATGTTCTGTCCGGATGGATGAATGTTTCAACGGATGCTTCGTACATTGGAACTATGGTCGGCATATCTATGCTGATAAAGTGGTAATCTGCAGACTGGGAAAGGACAATGCTGTGTACTTTATTACCACTGTGGATAAAGAAGGAAAATACTTGACTTTGCCAGATCCTCAATTTTACTGGTAATTATGGACACTATTGCTTTAAAGTTACTTAGCCAGGTAGTGAAAGTGTAAAGAGATCTGCGTGGTCAAGATCTACAAATCCTGTTCTGTGTTTTAAATCCAAGGACTTCTGTTTGCTAGCCGGATTTCTTTTACAAAAAAAAAGGTCTCATGCAGGGATGGACTTCGAAAGTTTTTTTCTCTAATATAAAATAATAGGAAGAGAGTCTCATTTTAAATGAGGCTTTGCTCCTGGTGTTGCGCAATGTGTATATATGTGTGCTTAAATATGTTTCTTTTTCAGGGATCATCGGATTATATCTATAGCTGGGAGGCTTTTCAGCTAGTTAGTTAGGGAGGATGTGTACAATTATATTGTGGTTTTGTTCGCGGCTGTGAACATATTGTTTTATAAGATATAAGTCTCATAATGTCTTTATACTGTCCTTTCTCTCTTTCTTTGCCTATCTGAAGTTATGAGAAACTCAAATGCTACTCTCAGGCTTGAGAGTTACTGTTACTGTGTTGGGACAGACGTTGGGGACAACGTCTGTTAAAGTGGGGGGAGTATGTAGCGCTGGTAGATTTGCAATCTACCGCAGGTTAGGTAAATTTAGTAAATTGTGTGTTAGGAAGGTTAAAAGTTCGCCTCTGTTCCAGCTTGGCTGACGTTGTGTGTGCTTCCGTGCTGACCAGTGGGTGTCGCTGTTACCACTGGTCGGTGTTGGAAAGGCAATGTGTCAAAGTGTATAGATGCTCTTCTGTCTCTGAGACAAGCTCGGTGGAGGTGGCCCTCTGAGTTGCATTCTGGGAAGAGGGTATTTATGGGACAGACGCTATGTTCTAGGGTTCGTTTTACAGCCACCTGCTGGCCCTCCTGGCCGACAGGTATGTGTTAAGGAGCTACCTCGTGGTCCTCCGATCGGGAGGCCCACGATGCTACGGCGCAGGGGTGGGTCCAGAGGCTTGTCTGTGGCCTACCACTGCGGCCGAGGAATGGTCCTGTGTGACGAAGCTGGACAACCAAGGAGATCCCAGGGGAGGACCCTTCTTGGAGAGATCACGCGGTGAGCTGGTCTATAGAGGGGCCTGGTGACTCGGTTGGAGGACGTATCCAAAAGAAGTGACCATACAGCATAGTGTTTCCGGTACGGCTTAAAGGTTCAAGCACTGTGACTGACTTTCATTCCAGAAAAATCTGATACATCCTGTGGCAGAGGATCGTACGGATTTATCCCCCCAAACAAGTCTGTGGGAGAGACTTTTAATTCGTGCTGCGTACTGGCTGCTAGACCAGTGAGAGAGCCCTATCCAGATGAGCAAGGAGTGTGTCCCACGAGGGGAGCGCATTCCACATAATTATCTGAATTCTACCAGGACATTTGTCGCTAAGATTCTATAAGAAGATATTTGAGTTTCTCCTGAAAGTTTCCTTTTCCGCCTCTTTCCTGCTACTTCCTAAAGTTTGTTTGTTCAATAAAGCATTGAAAACATACTCCAGTGTTGGTGCGTGTGTCGTCTAGCAGTAAACTCAACGGAACCCCTAGACCCGGTGCCGGTGAAACCAAGGGAAACAAAGTGAAGGTAACAGACCCGTTTAAACCAGCAGCTCCACCGTGAGTTCGAAAAAAGAATTGGGCCCAAAACCCAATGCCTGCGGTACAGCAGTGAACATTTTAGTATATTATAAATATATTCATATTACAGCTACCTTTTTGTCTTCAATCTTTTAACTAGTTTTTTTATGTAAACAAGCAAAATTCATTAAATACTATCCTTTTACATTTGGCTAGGCTAGCAAGATGAAAATATAAATGACTGCATAGCTGGAGAAACAATTTTTGTGCCATGCTTGGTTTCATTTACCTGTGGATAATCAGCTGGAGTTTAGAAAGGAGCTGAGAGAAGATAGATCCTGTTGCTCCCAATTAATATGTGGTCTCTGTTAATTAATAGTCTAGGTATGCTGCCAGTTATTAAAGTATGTGACTGAATCGAATAAATCCACAGGCCCTCGATGCTTTTAGCAGTAAATAATTGCAATGACAGGAAATCTACTCCGTTAGACTGCACAATCAGAAGATCATCCTGTATTTGCCACAAAAATACACCTAGACTTTGACTGGGACAGAAAACCACACAGCAAGTCCTTCATTTGATAGATGTTTTCTGTAATGATGGCATCATATGTTATTTGGCCTAACTGATCTGCCTTCGAATGCTACTTATCACATTTACACAATGTGAAAAATTAAAGCAGTATTAAACCCAAAAGCAAACATTCATTGTATTGCAGCTTACCAATCATTAGATGTAGGGGCTGCATTCGTTTTCTTTTTTAGGTCTTGGCCTCTGTTTTCCCCTGGTGATCTGGCCAGTAACACACTTCCTGTATTGGAGTGCCCCCACTCTGGATGAAGGAGCACAGAGAGCAGATTTGGACATCAGCATTGTCAGTCTGAGGGGAGGTGAATGCTAGTGTATTTAAATCTGCTAGTACTTCTAACAAATTGAAGCTGAACTCCAGCTAATACTTTATAATCAGATACAGCAAACCCTGTCAGTGTTAAATGGTTTGTCTCATCCCTGTAACTGCAAAGAGCTTTTCTGTTGAAAAACAACAAATTTACTGGCTTGATCACCAGGTGAAAAAAAAGGAAAGCGCCTAAAAAAGAAAACTATTACAGCCATCACATCCAAGAATTGGTAAGCTATAATATAATGTTTGCTTTTGGGTTTTATACTGCATTAAAATGTTTTTTGACCAAAAAAATGTTTAAAGTATAACTAAAGGCAAACTTTTTTTGTTGTGGACATGGATTAGAACACCTATTGCGATCTGTGCCATTAGGGGGATTCACCATCTCTCTTTATTCCGTTTACCATTGTCATCGAAAGTGAAAGTAAAATAAAATGCCACATTTTGAGTTGTCCCCAGAAAAAAAATAGGGGGAAAAGTTCCAATGGGGACACTGGTGACCTGGGGGTCCCCAAGGAATTCCCTTAATTTACAGGGATTTCCTCTTACTTCCTGTTTCGGCTATGGGACAGGAAGTGAAGGGAAATCTCCCCAATGGAACACAGATGGTGAAAAAAACTGATAGAGGTTATAACCCTCACTCAAATAATAAAAAACACATTGCCTATAGTTCTACTTTTAACATAACACAATAAAAAAAATGTAGTGCTTAAAGGAGAAGTTCATTTTTTTTTTGTTTTCTTTTTCTAAATTCCAGCTCCCCCCATGTACCAATATACCATTAATGTACGACTTTTGCAGAGTCCTCCTGAGATAGGCCCTGTCACTGTGCCGACCAGCAGCTGCAGGAACCAAAGGTCTGGAGAAGCAAGATGGCCATCTTGCATAATCACTAAATACACGGGCAGTGATCATTCGTTTGGCAGAGTGTGCAGGAGCTGAGCGATGAGAAAACAGCCTATGTGGATAGAGCTGTAATATTGAAAATGCGTTCTGAAAAACTTAGATATGAATGGAGCCTCATTGTTCTTGTGTCAAACCAATTTCACTTTCAGGCCCCAGTCACATTTAACGTAGTGGGAGAACACGTTTTTTGACATGCGTTTTCCCACAACGTGCATAGAGCAGCCTGTTGATTGCAATGAGCTGTCAAACACATTTTTATTATTATTATTATACAGGATTTATATAGCGCCAAAAGTTTACATGGCAAAGTAGCTCATGGGACATTTTGCCATGTTGCGGGTTGCAACATGGCAAAATGGGTCGAGTTTTTTACTGTGCGTTTTTCGGTATTTTTTTCGTGTGGCAAAATGTGTGTTTGCTTCTGTGTTTGGTGTACCGTTTACAATTGTCAAGAGAAATTTTGAAAAGCGTGGGGCAAGAGGATTTTCTCAGTACCATCAGAAGACATTAACAAAATAGGTTTGAAATCCATATTTTTTATTTACATACAAGTAAACAGTATTAAAATAGTCTATCAAGACAAAGGTATACAAACCAATTCCTCTAGACCAGGGGTAGGCAACCTTAGAGAGATGGAGATCTACTTGAACAACACTGATGAAGTCAAAGATCACCGGGCACATGGGTTGATTTACTAAAGGCAAATAGACCGTGCACTTTGCAGTTGCTCCAGAGCTTAATAGTACCAAATCAGGTGCAAGGCAAATTAAAAAAACAGCATTTTTGCTTGCACAGGATTGGATGATGGAAGTCAGCAGAGCTTCTTCTCATTTACTAAGCTCTGGAGCAACTGCACTTGTAGAGTGAAACTGCACTTTGCATAATCTACTTGCCTTTGGTAAACCAACTACACAGTGTCCTGTTAGGGCCGGTTCACACCAGAATGCAGTGCCAGAAAAAGGCATGTTCCATGTGTGTGTTTTCTGCACTGTGTTCAAAACACACCGCCTTTGTAATCTACTGTGGGTGATAATACATTGTTAACCCCAAACGTAGATCGCAAACAGTGTGTTTGTGAGCACAAAAATAAAATTAGTATGAAGCGTGCAGGGTTCATGAGTGCGTTGCGCTCAGAATGCAGGGATCAGGAGTGCGTTGCGCTCAGAATGCAGGGATCAGGAGTGCGTTGCGCTCAGAATGCAGGGATCAGGAGTGCGTTGCGCTCAGAATGCAGGGATCAGGAGTGCGTTGCGCTCAGAATGCAGGGATCAGGAGTGCGTTGCGCTCAGAATGCAGGGATCAGGAGTGCGTTGCGCTCAGAATGCAGGGATCAGGAGTGCATTGCGCTCAGAATGCAGGGTCCAGGAGTGCATTGCGCTCAGAATGCAGGGTCCAGGAGTGCATTGCGCTCAGAATGCAGGGTCCAGGAGTGCATTGCGCTCAGAATGCAGGGTCCAGGAGTGCATTGCGCTCAGAATGCAGGGTCCAGGAGTGCATTGCGCTCAGAATGCAGGGTCCAGGAGTGCATTGCGCTCAGAATGCAGGGTCAGTTGCACTCAGAATACAGAGTTGGGGGGGGTTGATATGAAGGGTGGTAGAGGATACTGCTATGGGGGTGGCCTTGCCCATAGCAGTGTCCACTGCCCCCTTCACATCACCTCCCCAGCCCCCCACAGTAGAGTCCTCTTCTTCCCCCTTTGGCAGTGACCTCTGGACCAGGACCGTCTTAATAGCATCATGGGCCCCTGGGCAAAGTAATGCTCTGGGGCCCCTACAATGGAGACAGTGCAGGTAAATAGTAGGTCAATCAAGTAGGACAGTAGTAGGGCATCAAGTAGGTATGAGGCAGACAAGCAGAGCTTCCCCTTTTGAGTGGAGCTCCACATTAACTACATGAATAATCATTCTGTATAGCAAAGTAACAGTGGGAAAATACTACATACATAAAGTAACAAGGCTGTCCTGTGCATATAATATATCTGCTAGATTGATGCCTCCCCAGCACTATGGCCTCTCTACACAGCAGATATTCCCAGCATTCTGACCCCTCTACACCCCAGATATCCCCCCAGCACTCTGACCCCTCTATACCTTAGATATCCTCCCAGCACTCTGACCCCCTCTACACCCCAGATACCCCCCCCCAGCACTCTTACCCCTCTACACCCCAGATATACCCCCCAGCACTCTGACCCCTCTACACCCCAGATATCCAATGATGAGAATCACATGCTCTCCCAGATCCAAATACCAAAGCACCCCCCAGAGCCTGCACAGCCAGACCCAGGTACTAGCAGGGCAAGTTTACCACAAAACTGACAGTGTAAACAGTACAACATTATATCATATAAACAAAAGAAAATATTGACATATAAAAAGGAAAACAAAAAAGGGTACATTTATGAATCCTCAAAATGCAGTTCTACCGTAAATCTAATCAATTAGGATAAACTCTAGCGTTCTTTATTCTAGACAGGATTCTGGAATAGATGTGGAAAACACAAAAGGAAAAATAAACAAACGTGGAAACAAAACCAAACAAGGGAAGGGGAAAAGAGGAAGGGAGAGAGGAGTGAAGGTGTTGGAGGGAGAAGGAAACAGACCGGGAAAGAGTCACAGGAGGACAACTTAAATGTACTCCTTTTATGGAGGCGCTCAACATAAATGAATACATCTGAAATTTACATATACAATCAGTGACAGCAGGGTGTCATTTTCGGACCTGGATGTTATACTCGAACAGGATGACCATATTGTTACCAACCTGTTTCGGAAACCCAGTGCTGGCAATACATTGTGGCTACCCTGCCCCTCTGGTTAGGAGTAACCCCTATGCCCAGTATCTGCAACTTCGCAGAAACTGTACACATGACAAGGATTTTCAAGATCGGGCCAATCAATTACAACAGCGCCTAATGGCTCGTGGCTAGGGATGAGCCGAACGCCCCCCCAGTTCAGTTCGCATCCAGAACATGCGAACAGACTGAAAGTTTACACGAACTTTCGAACACCGTTAAAGTCTATGGGACTCGAATATGAGAAAATCAAAAAATGCGAATTTTAAAGGCTAATATGCAAGTTATGGTCCTAAAAAGGGTTTGGGGACCTGGGTCCTGCCCCAGGGGACATGCATCAATGCAAACGTTTTAAAAAAGGCCGTTTTTTTGGGAGCAGTGATTTTAATGATGCTTAAAGTGAAAAAATAAAAGTGAAAAATATCTTTAAATATCCTACCTGGGGGTGTCTATAGTATGCATGTAAAGTGGCACGTGTTTCCCGTGTTTAGAACAGTCCCTGCACAAAATGAAATTTCTAAAGGAATAAGTCATTTAAAACTGCTTGCAGCTGTAATGTAATGTTGGGTCCCGGCAATATGGATGAAAATTATTGAGAAAAACGGCATGTATAACCCCCCCCCCAGCCCATTACCAGGCCCTTTGGGTCTTGTATGGGTATTAAGGGGAACCCCGCACCCAAATTAAAAAAAGAAAAGGCGTAGGGCCCCCAGGCCCTTTATACTCTGAACAGCAGTATACAGGCGGTGAAATCAAGACAGGGACTGTAGATTTGTTCTTAAGTTGAATCTGTTTGTAATTTGGAACAGGTACATTTTGTAAGTGTAGCTCCAGCCAAAAAATCTATTTTTAAGCTTTTTGGAAAACATAGGGAAGGGTTATCATCACCCCTGTAACATTTGTTTTGCTGTCTATGCCCCTATTCAGAAGATTTCACCTCACTTTCTGTCCCAATGACAATTGAATTTTGAAAATTTGGGTTTTTTAGGGAAACAAGGATTGGTAATAAAGCATCAGTGAAGGAGACTCCTTTTTCCCATATTAACTATTACAGGAGAGAATTTCCCTTCCTAAGGGTAGATTTCCTCTCACTTCCTGTTGTCTCCCTCCTTTTGTAAGTAGGAGTCATTTGTAAGTCGGATGTTTGAAAGTAGGGGCCTGCCCTATATACTCTGCAGAAATTTGGGCCTTAGGTGTTGGTGGTACCAGAACACTGTAAGCCCTCACAGTTACTCTTGGTGGGCACTGGAACGGGCCTTGCTGTGAAATATATCAAGAATTGTAATTACATGCCCCTGTTGAACAGGGTGAGAAAAATTGGGCCTTTGGTGGTGGTGTTGCCACAACACTGTAAGCCCTCACAGTTAGTCTTGGTGGGTGCAGGAACGGGCCCTGCTGTGAAATATTAGATCAAAAATTGTAATTACACTCCCCTGTTGAACAGGGGCAGAAAAATTGAGCTTTAGGCACTGGTGCTGGTGCCACAACACTGCAGCCCCTCACAGATACCCTGGTTGAGCGCAGGAACAAGCCCTGCTGCAAAATATTACAGCAAAAATTGTAATTACACGCCCCTGTTAAACAGGGGCAGAAAAAAAGGGCCTTAGCCACTGGTGGTGGTGCCCAGAACCAAAAATGTTCTTACAAGCATGAAAATTGAGGAGGAAGAGGATTGTCAGTCAGCATAACAGGATAGTCACTCAGCATCAGCATAGTCTTGAAGGGATCTCACATTGAAAAAAAAAATATTCGATTACATCAGCATTAGGAGCTTGGTAGCTGGTGATCCAAGACTGATTCATTTTTATGAAGGTCAGCCGATCGACCGATTCGGTGGACAGGCGCACCCTGTGATTGGTTACAAAGCCTCCAGCAGCACTGAATGTGTGTTCCGAAAGAACGCTGGATGCAGGACAGGCCAGTAGCTCAATTGCATACTGTGCAAGCTCTGGCCAGTGATCCATCCTCAAGACCCAGTAACCCAGAGGATGGGAAAGGTGTCCAAGTCTGATCTGGCCCCTAGGTATTACAGCACCATGTGAATCAGATGCTAGCGATGGTTGCTGGAACCGATCCTACCTTGGGGCTGCGGACCAAAAAATTGTCTGAACGCATCGGTCAGACGGCCACTTTCTCCACCGCTCCTTCTGTGACTGACCGAAGCCTCAGTAACACGTTGTCCAGGAGGACTAGGAAATTGTAACCTCCCAGGCGCTGGAAACGCGTTGCACAAACCTTTCTGCAAGGCCTCCTGGAAGATATTTCATCCTCTGCTCCCTCTGCGATGGCAAGATAAGGTCCGAAACCTTACGCTTGTAACGTGGATCAAGGAGGGTTGCCAGCCAGTAATCATCCCTCCCCTTGATACCACAAATACGAGGATCCTTCCGCAGGCTTTGTAGGATCAGGGAGGCCATTCAGCGTAGGTTTGCTGAGGCATTCGGTCCAGAGTCCTCTGGGTCACTAAGGACGACATGATCTGCAGCCACCTCCTCCCAGCCACGTACAAGTCCATGGGTTTCTTTGGACTATAAATGATCCCTTGAAGACTGCTGCTGATGCTGAGTGCCAGGCTACACCTCCCTGCTGACACAATCCTCCTCTTCCTCCTCTTCCTGTGTGATTGGTGGGCCCGCAGGAACACTGTCTGGATAAAGGGGTCCTTGAGAGGTAAGGAAGTCCTCCTCTTCCTCCCTCTATTCTGCCTCAAGTGCCCTGTCCATTATTCCATGCAGCGTGTGCTCCAACAGGTAGACAAGAGGGACAGTATCACTGATGCATGCACTGTAACTGCTCACTATCCTCGTGGCCTCCTCAAATGGTGACAGGACAGTGCATACATCCTTGATCAATAGCCACCGGCATGGCTAAAAAAAGCCAAGCTTCCCTGACCCTGTCCTGGTGCCATAGTCGCACAGGTACTCACTGACGGCCCTCTGCTGCGTGTGCAGCCCCTGCAGCATGGCCAACATTGAGTTCCATCTGGTGGGCATGTCACAGATTAGGCAGTTCTTGGGAAGGTTGTATTCCGCTGGAGGTCAGCGAGCCGAGCACTGGCATTATATGACCGGCGGAAATGTCACAGACTTTCCTGGCCTGCCTCAGGAGATCCTGTAAGCCCGGGTACCTGCACAAGAACCGCTGCACCACCAAATTAAGGATGTGAGCCAAACAGGGCACATGGGTGAAGTGTCCCTGTCGGAGGGCAGAGAGGAGGTTGGTGCCATTGTCGCAAACCACCATTTCTGCCTGAAGCTGGCGTGGCGTCAACCACCTCTGAGCCTGCCCCTTCAGAGCTGACAGAATCTCTGCCCCAGTGTGGCTCTTGTCCCCTAAGCACACCAGCTCAAGCACCGCATGGCATCTTTTTGCCTGAGTGCCTACGGAGCACCACTGGTTCCGAGGACAAATCTATAGAGGAAGAGGCCATGGAGGAAGAAGAAGAGGAGGGGGTGGAGGAGAGAGGCATGTCAGAATCACCACTAGCAGCATTTTGGAGGCGTCGTGGCGGAATAAGGTCCAACAATACTGCAACCTGTTCTGCATCTTTTCCAGCTGCCAGCAGGGTCATCCAGTGCACCGTGAAAGATAGGTAACATCCCTGTCCATGCCTGCTGGACCATGAGTCAGTGGTAATATGCACCTTACCGCGCTGTCCAGTGAGGCCAAGACATTGCCTTCCACATGCCGGTAGAGAGCCGGAATTGCCTTTGTGAAAAAACATGGCATTTGGGAACCTGCCACTGAGGTACAGCACATTCCACAAATTCACGAAAGGGGGCAGAGTCTACCAGCTGAAAAGGCAGCAGTTGGAATGCTAGCAATTTAGCCATGCTAGCATTCAGTCACTGGGCATGTGGATGGCTGGGACCGAATTTCTTTTGCCGGTTAAGCAATTGGGGTAGGGAAATTTTCCTGCTACAATCGGACGTTGGTGTAGCGATAGCAGATTGCCCGCAAGTACTTGGCACACCTAATTCTACACCTTCATTCCTCTGAGTGCAGGTTTCTGAGAGAACTGAAGGTATAGTGGGGTTGGAGATCCCAGCTGATGAGGAGCAAGGAGAGGTCTTTGGTGTGGGTCTTTTAAGTACGCTTGTCAATGAACTGCATGGCAGGTCGACATATGTCTGGTCAAGCATGTGGTGCCCAAGTGGCTGCTGTTTTGGCCACGCTTGATACGCTTCAGACATATATTGCAAACAGCAATGGTGCAATCTGCTGCACACACCTCAAAAAAGGCCCACAAAAAAGAACTTTTGGAAAAACGCACAGAGTAAGCAGCGCTCTGCACATGCGGAGCTCTGCGGTGTGATGCAGTCGTTGGCTGCCCTTAAGCTGGCCCCTGGAGGGCATCCTGCCTCGTTGGAGATGTGCCTCCCCCTTATCCTCCTCCTTCCCATCAGCCACCCACGTAGAGTCAGTGACCTCATCATCCCCTCCCTCCTCGTCACTGGAGCAAACCTGGCAGTATGCTAAAGCTGGGGGAATATGACTGCCAGTTTGTTGTCCTTCTTGGGCACCCTCTCTCTCTCCGGGCTCACGTTACTGCCTTCCTCAATCTGGGTACCATCATCGGAGCCTTCAAAACGCTGCGCATCCTCCTGCAGCATGTACTCAACACTGTAGTCAAACAGTTCTGGGGACGACTTAGGGCATGATGGTGGGACTAGGGAAGGAGTGACTGATGCCATTGAGCTGATGGAAGAGGCTGCTTTGGCAGCTGCATTGGCAGCCAAAGTACTCTGAGCCTGGGTGACAGAGGATGAGGAGGACGGCTTGGTCATCCACTCTACCAACTCTTCTGCATGTTGTGGCACAACACGGCCAGCTACTGAAAAAAAGGACAAGTGTGCCCCACGGTCACGTGCTGAGGATGCACAGTGTCCACGACCAGCAATGTTGGCTGCAGACACGGAGCCTAGTGGCCTGTGAGCGTCTGCCGCTCCTTGTTGGCCTTCCAGACATACTGTATTTGATTTATTTGTAATGTATTTGAATAGGTACACCAGGAATGGCCTGCAGTGAGATGAAGCTGCACAAAGCTGGGATGTGTGTATATATATATATATATACTGATTCTGAATATACTGCAGCTAACTGAATCAACTGCCTGCCTGTAGTATATTAGGAACAGAACAACAGGAAGGGTCTGCAGTGAGATCTAGCTGCACAGGATACAGTACTGAATATATTGCAGCTAACTGAATGAACTGCCTGCCTGTAATATATTAGGAACAGAACCACAGGAACGGTCTGCAGTGAGTTCTAGCTAAACTGGATACAGTATACTGAATATACTGTAGCTAACTGCATGAACTGCCTGCCTGTAGTATATTAAGAACAGAACAACAGGAACGGTATGCAGTGAGATCTAGCTGCACAGGATACAGTACTGAATATACTGCAGCTAACTGAACTGCCTGCCTGTAGTATATTAGGAACAGAACAACAGGAATGGTCTGCAGCGAGATCTAGCTGCGCAGGATACAGTACTGAATATACTGCAACTAACTGAATGAACTGCCTGCCTGTAGTATATTAGGAACAGAACATAAACGGTCTGCAGTGAGATCTAGCTAAACTGGATCAAATGCCTGCCTGAAGTAGTTTAGAAATAGTACAGCAGGAACGGTCTGCAGTGAAATCTAGCTAAACTGGATCAAATGCCTGCCTGAAGTAGATTAGAAATAGTACAGCAGTAAGGATGATCCAAACACCCCCCCTTGGTTCGGTTCGCACCAGAACTTGCGAACAGACCAAAACTTCGCAAGAACTTTGGAACCCCCATTGAAGTATATGGGACTCGAACGTTTGAAATCAAAAGTGCTCATTTTAGAGGTTAATATGCATGGTATTGTCCTAAAAAGTGTTTGGGGACCCGGGTCCTGCCCCAGGGGACATGGATCAATGCAAAAAAAAGTTTTAAAAACGGGCGTTTTTTCGGGAGCAGTGATTTTAATAATGCTTAAAGTTAAACAATAAAAGAGTAATATTCCTTTAAATTTCGTACCTGGGGGGTGTCTATAGTATGCCTGTAAAGGGGCGCATGTTTCCCGTGTTTAGAACAGTCTGACAGCAAAATGACATTTCAAAGGAAAAAAAGTCATTTAAACTACTTGCGGCTATTAATGAATTGCCGGTCCGACAATACACATAAAAGTTCATTGATAAAAAGGGCATGGGAATTCCCCACAGGGGAACCCCGAACCAAAATTGAAAAAAAAATGACAATGGGGGGTCCCCCTAAATTCAATACCAGGCCCTTCAGGTCTGGTATGGATTTTAAGGGGAACCCCGCGCCAAAAATTGGCGTGGGGTCCCCCCAAAAATCCATACCAGACCCTTATCTGAGCACGCAACCTGGCAGGCCACAGGAAAAGAGGGGGGAGATGAGAGAGCGCCCCCCCCGAACCGTACCAGGCCACATGCCCTTAACATTGGGAGGGTGCTTTGGGGTAGCCCCCCAAAGCACCTTGTCCCCATGTTGATGAGGACAAGGGCCTCATCCCCACAACCCTGGGCGGTGGTTGTGGGGGTCTGCGGGTGGGGTGCTTATCGGAATCTGGAAGCCCCCTTTAACAAGGGGAGCCCCAGATCCCGGCCCTCCCCCCTGTGTGAAATGGTAAGGTGGTACAAAAGTACCCCTACCATTTCACAAAAAAACTGTCAAAAATGTTAAAAATGACAAGAGACAGTTTTTGACAATTCCTTTATTTCTTCTATCTTCTTTCTTCTAACTTCTTTCTTCCTTCATGCTTTGGTTTCTTCCTCCATCTTCTTCCTCTTCTGGTTGTTATGGTTCTTCTGGTGTTCTCGTCCAGCATCTTCCTCCGCGGCACCTCCTTGTCTTTATCTTCTTCTCGGGCTGCTACGCATCCACGATTGGATGGAAGGCTCCCGCTGTGTGACGCTTCTCCTCTTCTGACGGTTCTTATATAACGGAGGGCGGGGCCACCCGGTGACCCCGCCCCTCTCTGACGCACGGGGACTTCCCTGTGGCATTACCTGTGATGTCAGAGGGGGCGGGGTTACCCGTAACGGGTGACCCCCTCTGACTCGAACTCAAAGCTCATCCCTATACAGCAGGAACAGTCTGCAGTGAGATCTACCTAAATGAATAAACTGCCTGCTCAAAGTAAATGAAATTACACACTCTTTCTCTCTCTATCTCCCTATAACGCCAGCAACACACTACACAGGGCCAACGTAGTCTCCTTTTATTGAGGGAACCTCCCCAGACCCCTGGGGGGGTGACTGGGATCGACAAATTTTGCCGCCTGAAACGCTCTGGATTGAGCACTTGAATGCACTAAGTCCTCCAGGGCTGAATTAAATGCACACTTACAAATCTTTCCTGTGACTCTTTCCCAATCTGCCCCCCCCCCTTTTCCTTCCCCTCCAACACCTTCCCTCTTTCCCTTCCTCTTTTCCCCTTCCCTTGTTTGGTTTTATGTCCACATTTGTTTTTTATTTTTCCTTTCTCATTTTCCACATCTATTCCACAATCCTGTCTAGTATATGGAACACTAGAGTTTAATCTAATTGATTATATTTACGGTAGAACTGCATTTCGAGGGTTCATAAATGTACCTTTTTTGTTTTCCTTTTTATATGCCAATATTTTCTTTTGTTTATTCGATACAATGTTGTACTATTTACACTTTCAGAGTTTTGTGGTAAACTTGCCCTGCTGGTACCCAGGCCTGGCTGTGCAGCCTCTGGGGGGCGCTTCGGTATTTGGATCTGGGTGAGCATGTGATTCTTATAGGGGGAGGAAAGAGGGGAGGCATCTATGCTCCCTGTCCTCCCTCTTGCTTCTGTGGCGAATGGTCGGGCTCTGCAGGATGTGGCTCCCTCGGCTGCATGCATGTCCCTTTATGGTTGTTTGACCCAGTTCCTGGCTTGTTTCAATCTTGCTTTTAGGGCGCCTCATCACGGGCTTCTGCCCTATCCGCCACGGACTCAGACTGCAACGAGCGTGCGCCGAACCGGCTGGGCATCCCAGGGTTGGAGTGGTATTTGGGGGCTGCTTGCTGGCACATCTCTCCCAAAAGGTAATGTGCTTATTACATCATTATGTATTATGCCCCGTACACACGGTCGGATTTTCCGACGGAAAATGTGCGATCGGAGCGTGTTCTCGGAAATTCCGACCGTGTGTGGGCTCCATTGGACTTTTTCCATCGGATTTCCCGACACACAGTTTGAGAGCAGGCTATAAAATTTTCCGACAACAAAATCCGATCGCTTCAATTCCGACCGTGTGTGGACAATTCCAACGCACAAAGTGCCACGCATGCTCAGAAGAAATTCCTGAGACGGAACAGCTCGGTCTGGTAAAATTAGCGCTCAGAATGGATAGAGCACTTTCTTCACGCTGCAATGTTTAAAATTGTTTAAAACAGCGCACTCTCTTCTTCTTTATAATGCAGGAAGAACAAAGTAGTTTTGCTGCTGATATTCACACAGAGTTCTCACAAACTTCTTTCTTATTTATCGTGATTCCCTCAATATATTATGATTTGTCACATCTGACCAAAAATCTATATCATTTTTTTTTTGTTTTTTTTTGTTTTTTTCAAGCCTGATGTGATTTTTTTTTAGGTTTGTATTTTTTTCAAGGCTGATCTTGTTTTTTTTTTTTTTTTTTTTTTTTTTTTTTTTAGTTATTTAACATCCAGAATATTTTTGTGTGTGTTTTGTGTGTCAAGTTACCACCACACCATTATTATTTTATCTATATTATTTAATCTCAAGGAGATTGCTTGGTGTTGGTGTCTCTTGTTAATTTCACATTGTATTTTGAAATGTACCTGCCTCCTCACAAACTGTCCTTTTTGAAGGAAAACACACATAGGCGAGTCTAATTGAAACCAAAAAACCTTTATTAAGGGCTCATAACCAAAGAGGGAGGCAACGCTGGAGAAACAGCGGAAATTGGTGAAGCCTTTGGCCCCCAGGGCACACATCAATTTATTTTACTGCAAAATTGGTGGCCTGAGGAGTCCATATATAAGGGAGTGCAGTCTGGTCCAGAAGTCCCAGAGATCCTGAAGGCAGCAGATGACATCTATGTCCCCAGGCTGTGGTCATACCACAACCTGCATCTTTTGCCAGACCAGACTGAACCCAGGGTCATCACTCTCTGGTCTTCCTTCCAGGTTGTGTTGGTGGAGTTGTGGCAGGAGGAGGAGGAGGAGGATGGTCCAACTCACTCACGTGGGTATTGGGTGTGATTTCGCCCCTCATCCCCTTAAGACTTTATAAAGAAGGTCCTCACACAGCTGGCGTTGGCCCTCCTGCATGCCCTGCAGTTTGGTGGCAGCCATGCAGGCAAAGGCCTCTTCAGGAGTGGGGGTGGCTCTGAGGGATGCAGAAGCCTCCTGAATGAGCCTGAGAGCTGAATCCTGCACGTGACTCCCCTTCCTGGGTCTTTTGGTTGGAAGGCGGAGGGGAGGGACCTGCGATTCGGTCAGGCTCCTACTGGTCCCAGGCTTCTCCTGGCTGCCACTTAGCCCCGCCTCCTCCTGGCTGCCACTAACCCCCGCCTCCTCCTGGCTGCCACATTCCACAGCCTCCTCCTGTGTGCCACATTCCAGAGGCTCATCCTGGCTGAGGTCTTCCTGTGTATGAAAAAGGGACATAGTTTTAGTTTTTTCTTCATCAATCACACACAATTTTCACCTCATGACTGTTGCAAATTGAATGTTAACAAATATAAAAGACTATCATTCTGAGCCCAGCATTTTTCATTCTTGTCCCAATTATTTTTGCCCACTACTGTCTATTGATATGTAAAACACTTTATTAAATTAGCAATTAGTGATCAATAATAACATCTAGTAAACATCATTTATTTAATGATCATAAATCTGTCGAAGAATGCTATACCTGGCTAAAGCTGGGCTCCTCAACTTCTTCCTGGCTGGAAAGTCCCAGGTTGGACGTCGGAAGCCTCAGCTGGGGTGGAAGGAAGAGTGGAAGGAAGGGTTGAGAGGGATTCCCTGACTTCAGTCTGGTCTGACAGAAATCGCAGTCTCTCATAGTACCACAGTCTGGGGACATAAATGTTTTTAAATGTGATTTGTGCTTTAAATTCAGGCAGAGTGCCAGAGGCTTTTTTTGGGGGGTCCCCAAATCATTTGGAACCCTCCCTCCCCCCAACTGCTAAGTCAGCTGATACCAATTCTCTATGTATCCTCAATCATCTATCTGCTGACTTTGCCAAACCCATACACACTATACCCATCTCTTTAGTGGTCAGATTCATGGATGAATTCCCCAAAGCATGTAGTGCAAGGGCCTGCCTGTATACTGTATACTTTTTAAAGTTTTTATCTTGATAGGTAATAGTAGAATTTCCAAATGTGCTCAAATGTGTATAGTGTGTATTTATATCTTTGTATTATGACACATCTTACCTGTCCAGTGGGCTGCCAATAGTGTAACTAAGGAGGGTCTGGCCAAAGTAATACCCATTATTTAGGCATTCATCTCTCAATGAAGTGGAGAGGGTTACCTGTCCAAGAGCCCCCCCCCCAAAATGTTAAAAATGGCCCATGGGGGGGGGGGGATCTGATAGGTGTACCTTAGACTTTGGTCTTTAAAAACTCCCTCAAATAAATGTTATCTTGATGTTGGCCAAGAATGTTTGTGTCTAATCTGCTTTCCCTGTTTATGTGCAAAATAACTAATTTTTTGTTGTTGTTTGACTCCACAGTCTCCTTCCACGCCACAGGAATGGCAGACTGTGGCCTCCCACTTTGCCCAGCGGTGGGACTTTCCTAACTGCAGAGGGGCAATTGATGGGAAACACGTCCACATTGTCCCACCACCCAACTCTGGGTCATACTATTATAATTATAAGGGGTTCAATAGTATTGTGATGTTGGCGGTGGTGTCGGCTACTTACGAGTTCCTGTATGTGGACGTGGGGAAGAATGGCCAGATGTCCGATGGTGGAGTCATCGCCCAGACGGAGTTCTACAGGTGTCTCCAGAATGGCAGCTTGGACTTGCCACCTCCAGAAGACAATGTGGAAGGACTCCCATTTGTCTTTGTTGTGGATGAAGCATTTGCACTGGGGGACCATCTTATGCGGCCATTCCCGATGAGGACCCTCACCCCGGACCATAGGGTTTTTAATTACCAGCTGGCCAGAGCCAGAAGAGTGGTGGAGAACACGTTTGGAATCATGGCCAGCCGGTTCCGCCTATTTCTTACACCCATACACATGGCGGAGTATAAACTCCAAGTCCAAGCTGCCATTCTGGAGACACCTGTAGAACTCCATCTGGGCGATGACTCCACCATCGGACATCTGGCCATTCTTCCCCACGTCCACATACAGGAACTCGTAAGTAGCCGACACCACCGCCAACATCACAATACTATTGAACCCCTTATAATTATAATAGTATGACCCAGGGTTGGGTGGTGGGACAACGTGGACGTGTTTCCTATCAATTGCCCCTCCGCAGTTAGGAAAGTCCCACCGCTGGGCAAAGTGGGAGGCCACAGTCTGCCATTCCTGTGGCGTGGAAGGAGACTGTGGATTCAAACAACAACAAAAAATGTGTTATTTTGCACATAAACAGGGAAAGCAGATTAGACACAAACATTCTTGGCCAACATCAAGATAATATTTATTTGAGGGAGTTTTTAAAGACCAAAGTCTAAGGTACACCTATCAGATCCCCCCCCCATGGGCCATTTTTAACATTTTGGGGGGGAGCTCTTGGACAGGTAACCCTCTCCACTTCATTGAGAGATGAATGCCTAAATAATGGGTATAACTTTGGCCAGACCCTCCTTAGTTACACTATTGGCAGCCCACTGGACAGGTAAGACGTGTCATAATACAAAGATATAAATACACACTGTACACATTTGAGCACATTTTGGAAATTCTACTATTACCTATCAAGATAAAAACTTTAAAAAGTATACAATATACAGGCAGGCCCTTGCACTACATGCTTTGGGGAATTCATCCATGAATCTGACCACAAGAGATGGGTATAGTGTGTATGGGTTTGGCAAAGTCAGCAGATAGATGATTGAGGATACATAGAGAATTGGTATCAGCTGACTTAGCAGTTGGGGGAGGGAGGGTTCCAAATGATTTGGGGACCCCCCAAAAAAAGCCTCTGGCACGCTGCCTGAATTTAAAGCACAAATCACATTTAAAAGCATTTTAGAGGGTTTTTAGGGTAAAGCACTACTATGGAGCTGATAAAATACATTGTTAAGTGACTACATGAGGTGAATATAGGGCCAGGAGACCATGCTGGGGAGGTAAGTGAAGGCAAATGTGTATGAAGGAGAAAAAAATAATTACATAAAAATCCAGCCTGCATGAGGACATTCACAGCATATTACAATCATGGTAATTTGGGAATGAGGAAAGAAATACAATATATTATCAAACATTAAATACAATAAAATGTGATGTTAAAGGATAAATCCTACCTTAATATACTCCTTCTGCAGGACCTGGATGATGGCAGAACAGGTCTCTGGGATAATGATCCCCGCAGCCTGGGGGGAGATGCCTGTTGAGAACTTCAAGTCCTGCAGGCTTCTCCCCGTCGCCAAGTACCGCAGGGTGGCAATGAGCCTCTGCTCCGGAGTGATGGCTTGCCTCATGCAGGTATCCTGCCTGCTGATATAGGGGGTCAGCAAAGCCAACAAACAGTGAAATACGGGGTCCGTCATCCAGGGAAAGTTCCTGAAATCATCAGGATTATTCTCATGGATCTCACGGAGCAAAGGCATTTGACAGAACTGGTCACGCTGAAGCAACTAATTCTTGGTCCATGAACAGGGTGGGGAGGAGTTCATGGACCAAGAACTGGACTTGTGTCAAGGTCAGGACCCCAACACCAAGCCCCCGCACAGCACGAACTCTACAAGGAGTATGTATACGCAACATGGCTAGAAAACGGTCGGCTGCTCAGAACGCAGTAACAGAACGCACTGAAGAACAGCAAGGCCTGTGAAGAGCGACCTGAAAAACAGTAACGAACGAACAAGAACACAATGACAAGAGTCACGCGTAACTCGCTGCACGAGAGCAGATACAAACCCACAAGCACAAACTGAACAGCAGAAAACGATCTGAAAACCACGAGTCTGAAAAAGCGCAAATCGTCTCTCACCAAACTTTTACTAACAGGAGATTAGCAAAAAGAGCCCAAAGGGTGCCGCGCTTGGTTCGGACCTGCCCTTTTCTAGTCTCATCGTACGTGGTGTATGTCACCGCGTTCTTGGCAATCGGAAATTCCGACAACTTTGCGCGACCGTGTGTACGCAAAACAAGTTTGAGCCAACATCCGTCGGAAAAAATCAATGGATTTTGTTGTCGGAATGTCCGATCAATGTCCGATCGTGTGTACGGGGCATTAGAGTAGCATATGCTGGTTTATATACTGGCTTATGGGAGCATACTGGAGGCATGTACCCTGCATCTTTACACAAGCTATAGCTCTAAGCAGAATTAGTACTGTGTCACCATCATCACTGGCATTTTAGGCTTTTGTTGGCGGTACAGGTGCTGGGGTGAGTTATACTATCTCCTATGTATTTGTATTTTTATATAGGGTAATATCTTCTGTGATTTTTATACACAGAGAAATCAATACCTTTTATAATTTGCAATCACTAGCTCTTTATCATTTCCTTATACATCTCTAGGTATGTCATACCGCTTAACAACTCTACCTATATGGCAATCCATTTTTCATGCCATATATCCTGGGAAGGGACCATTCCAGTCTAGTGAAGTCCAGCATTTGTTCCATCTAGTGTTTCCATTATTGCCATAACTGGGATCCACTATAGCTTTTAACATTATATTAGCATGTAAATCCAAAAAAAAAAATATAATAAATATATAAACACTAATTATATTGCATATACTTATGTATACCTATGTAATACATATAGAGGCAGTTCCAGTGGCTCTGGTGTATCTGCTTTCAACTCACCCCGGGTCTTCTCCCTTGGCGCCCCCCTACGTGACTGCCTGGTGGCTAGGCTTGGACCTTGGGTGAGTTTTTCCACATTACTCTGACTGCTAACATGATAATAGGTTCCTAAACAGAACTATATGAACCTGTTATGATCGTGTGTTTGTGTGTGTGTGTGTGTGTGTGTGTGTATGTATATATACTTATATTCTTTACTTGTATTTTAGTATCTATATCCTCTATATTCTCCTGAAGAAGCGGGCAACTGCAAAAGTGCAACTAGGTAAATTTTGGTGTATAAAGGTGGCCATACACTATACACTCTGATTGTACAATCTCCTTTTAGATTTACCAAAACTATAAAATAGGAAACACCATCTATCCAATCACACTGTATCCAATCAGTCAGGCCCTTGCACTATATAGTTGATGGTAGATCTAAAGGGGATTGCACAATCAGGATGTATGGTGAGGACATACCACTTCTGTTTTCAATATTACAGCTCTATCTACATAGGCTGTTATCTTATCGCTCAGTGCCTGAACACTCTGCCACATGAACGATCTATGGCTGTGTATTTAGTGAGAATGATATTCACTAATTGCATTGGCAAAACGTGCACCTGATGAGGGGTGGTAATGATCTCTTATAGGAGGGTAGTTGATGCAGGGTGTGTGCTAATGAGGTCAGCTGGTAAACTCCTTCCTTTGTCAAGTCCAAAGGTCTGTCCAGGAAGTAATGGAGAAGTTTTTTCATACACCAGCTGGACACAGAGGTAAGGGGTGTGCACAATAAATAGAAAGCTTTTTTATTTCTGCATAAGTACATTAATGGTATATTCCTTGATAAAAATGCAAGGCTTACTCTAAATGGCTGAGACACACACAGCCCAACCCAAGACACTGCCAGAACACAGCTCTGTAGACCTGACTTCTGCAATCTATAAGCTATGTTGCACATGACACAGTCCTGATGACTGTACAGCAGCACGCTATGTTTGCTACAAAGTTCTGAGAGCTGCACTGTATACATAAAGTTAAATGTTAAGTAGTCTTGACAACTGCACTCCATAGGATAATACAGTATGTTGCAAATTACATGTTCTGACAACTGCACTTCACACATTGTGTTGTATGTTACATAGATCCAATCTATGCTGTACAAACATATTCCTACTGCAGCAATCTGTAAACCATCCTGCACTTTACATTTTCCTTACTAAGGTGCAGTGGCAGCTGGTGGTATACCGGTGTGTATATATATATATATATATATATATATATATATATATATATATATATATATATTGGGGCAAAAAAGTATTTAGTCAGCCACCAATTGTGCAAGTTCTCCCACTTAAAAAGATGAGAGAGGCCTATAATTGTCGTCATAGGTATACCTCAACTATGAGAGACAAAATGTGGAAACAAATCCAGACAATAACATTGTCTGATTTTTGAAAGAATTTATTTGCAAATCATGGTGGAAAATAAGTATTTGGTCACCTACAAACAATCAAGATTTCTGGCTCTCACAGACCTGTATCTTCTTCTTTAAGAGGCTCCTCTGTCCTCCACTGATTACCTGTATTAATGGCACCTGTTTGAAATTGTTATCAGTATAAAAGACACCTGTCCACAACCTCAAACAGTCACACTCCAAACTCCACTATGGTGAAGACCAAAGAGCTGTCGAAGGACACCAGAAACAAAATTGTAGACCTGCACCAGGCTGGGAAGACAATCTGCAATAGGCAAGCAGCTTAGTGTGAAGAAATCAACTGTGGGAGCAACAATTAGAAAATGGAAGACATACAAGACCACTTCTAATCTCCCTCCACGCAAGATCTCACCCCGTGGGGTCAAAATGATCACAAGAACGGTGAGCAAAAATCCCAGAAACCTGAGACCTGCACAGAGCTGGGACCAACGTAACAAAGGCTACCATCGGTAACACACTACGCCACCAGGGACTCAGATCTTGCAGTGCCAGACGTGTCCCCCTGCTTAAGCCAGTACATGTCCGGGCCCGTCTGAGGTTTGCTAGAGAACATTTGGATGATCCAGAAGAGGATTGGGGGAGAATGTCATATGGTCAGATGAAACCAAAGTAGAACTGTTTGGTAGAAACACAACTCGTCGTGTTTGGAGGAGAGAGGATGCTGAATTGCAACCAAAGAACACCATACCTACTGTGAAGCACGGGGGTGGCAACATCATGTTTGGGGCTGTTTCTCTGCAAAGGGAACAGGACGACTGATCCGTGTACATGAAAGAATGAATGGGGCCATGTATCGTGTGATTTTGAGTGCAAACTTCCTCCCATCAGCAAGGGCATTGAACATGAAACGTGGCTGGGTCTTTCAGCATGACAATGATCCCAAACACACTGCCCGGGCAATGAAGGAGTGGCTTTGTAAGAAGCATTTCAAGGTCCTGCAGTGGCCTAGCCTGTCTCTAGATCTAAACCCCATAGAAAACCTTTTGGAGGGAGTTGAAAGTCCGTGTTGCCCAGCGACAGCCCCAAAACATCACTGCTCTAGAGGTGATCTGCATGGAGGAATGGGCCAACATACCAGCAACAGTGTGCGACAACCTTGTGAAGGCTTACAGAAAACATTTTACCTCTGTCATTGCCAACAAAGGATATATAACAAAGCATTGAGATGAACTTTTAATATTGACCAAATACTTATTTTCCACCATAATTTGCAAATAAATTCTTTCAAAAATCAGACATTGTGATCGTCTGGATTTGTTTCCACATTTTGTCTCTCATAGTTGAGGTATACCTATGATGACAATTACAGGCCTCTCTCATCTTTTTAAGTGGGAGAACTTGCACAATTGGTGGCTGACTAAATACTTTTTGCCCCACTGTGTGTGTGTGTATATATATATATATATATATATATATATATATATATATATATATATATATATATATATATATATATATATATATATATATATATATATCTCTATCTATATAAATTTATTTTTTTTGGGGGGGTTCAAACAATCCACCCGCCGACCCACGCCACCCTTTTTTTAAAGCCTCGCATGCTTCCAAAAAAAAAAAAAAAAAACCCAGTGGAATCCATGCACCCGGCTTGTAAATTAGGGGGGCGGCACCCTTGCGCCCTGCATTACGGGCCGCCACTGCTAAGGTATTTATTGTCTGAGTAGTTGTCAAGTAGTCCCCACTTTTATTAATGAAGTTTTTCTTTAATCACTTCAAGACTGGACTGTTTGAATCCCTTCCTGCCCATGGCATTTTTCAGATTTCAGTGCTTAACATTTTAAAGTGACAATTACTCGGAATACTGTACCAAATTTTTTTTTTGCTATATAAAAAGTAAAAAAAGTCAAATCGGTGTATATTATTTAGTTTGTGTGAAAGTTAATCTACGAACTATGGTACATATAATTGAAAACTGATCAGTCCTGATGTTCTGACTGCTGATCTCATTTCCTGAAAGCCCTAAAATGCCAGGACAGCAAAAATACCCCCCCAAATAACCCTTTTTTAGAATGTAGACAGTCCAAAGCATTTAGTGATAGGCATGGTGAGTTTCTTTGCTACAATTTTTAGAATTTTTTTTTTTTTTGTGTTGTATTTTAACAACTTCTTTCTCACACACAGCAAAGGCATATATACAATTGCACCCCAAAAACAAGTGTGTGACATTTTCAGCTGATTGCTGTGACAGAAGAGCCTTTACAGGCTGCAGCATTGCAGCCTGTGTTTACATGTGTGTTTGGTCAGTGATCCGCTATGTCAAAGGAACATATCCCATGTGTAGCCTCAGTGATGCACACAAGCGTTCAGAGCAGGAGGACGATTAAGGTAGGCTCAGTCGAACGGTCAGCTCTTTCTCAATATTATTTGTTTTTTCTGAAAATGATCCTGAGATCTATGTGCATCTGTGGGACTGTTGCTTGTTTCACAGTAACCAAGGCATATTTTGTGGATACGAGCGACCTGTGTACAGGGTGATAACCATTCCTTATTAGACCACTTCTACTGCTAGGCATGATATGGTCATTTCCACTATTCACCATGGTGCTCACATGCCACAAAATAACTTTTTGTCAGGGTGTCCTAGACTTTCACAATCTTAGCAACATGCATGTCTGCAGAGTTTTATAATTGAGAAGTAACAATTATGCACTAATAGTTTTTTCACAATTTTAATCAGGATTCCCAATGAAGTACTCACCTTTCAGAGATGCTACATGTGACAGCGCTTGAGCATAGCTGGCAGTGTTTAAGATTGCTCCAGGAAGACAAGAAGGAAAGAATGATGCTGCTGGAGCCACTGTCCTGTCATGACTTAGACACCTATGTGCAAACAGGATACATAAAGATGTGTTAACACAGTACAGCTTCAAGGATTCAAATAATCATATTTCTGCTAACAGAACTTCATAATGTTACTCGGTTACAATCTGCAAGGAAAACCTTAAAAAGCAGAGTTTATCGAATGGGGTACACCTAAACAGAGCTGAAACTAGAGGTGGGGGGATGTGCCTCAGGTGTGGCATTGCGAGGGGTGCTGAAGCTGGTACAGATTTCCCTGCAGCAGTTGAAAGTCCCCTCCTCCCTCCCTCCGGCATTCAGATGCTGTAGGAGGAAAATACAGGGATTGGTACATATAAATGCCGAGGAAGCTGCACTCATTATCCTGGTCTTTCATTCCCCCACTTCCATCTAGATTCCCCGCAGCAGCAGACAGGATGGAGAGCAGGGGAAGGAAACACCAGGAGAGTAAGTGCCAAGGAAGGTTATGTTGCAGCTTTTTGTGGCTGTCTTTCTGATCACATGATGAGCTTTTCCGTGCTGAGGATTATGCCTTTATTCAGCCCATCCACTTACTGTATAGCTAGCCAGGGAGAGGAGGTGAGCACCGCGTGGGGGGCGGGGTAGCCAGAGGAGCACAGGGGGGATATTAGCCTATGGGGAAATGTAATGCACCCTTGACTGAATGTACTTTGATATGTTTTTATTCCAAATTTAACTAGGTTGTGAAAAAGCTGTGTGTACTTTTCATATAATTTGAGTATTCACTTTTCTTTAAAGGATTAAAGTTGGCGTCCGTTAAAGTCCTATGCTTTGTTTCCTGTTTTTTCCGAGGAGGGAGGAGGGGCAGACAGCTGACTGCACAGCTATGGCCTGGGATTCTCACTTTCCTGCCTATTCCCCCTGTCTATTGTATCAGCTGCCCTGCTTGCATTAGCTTTTTCACATGAGCAGGCGGACTCCGCCAGCGGATCTGCCTGCTCAGCATGGGATCTGTTTGCTGATACACGCTGAGCAGGCATATGACAGGTCTGTGTCCGCTCTGCCTATGCAGAGCAGACATGGACACAACCTGCTTCCCTCTATGGGCTGTCAGATGTAAATAGGCTGCCTGTCCGTTTACATTAAACTGTCATCCAATCCGCCAGATGGATGGGGAACTGATCCCCCATTTGTCTATTTTTTAGCAGACAGAATCGGTTTGAATGTCAGTGGGTGGGTCAACAGACACATGGCCATTTACATCTGCCGCTCCATAGAGGGCAGTGGAAGGTCCACCTAAAAAAACCTGACAGGCGGACCCGATTGGTCCGCCCGTGTGAAAAGGGGCCTAACACTGCAAGATTCCTGAATGCTGGAGAAGCCACTATCCATGGGGGTAGCATCAGGGGTCGCAATAGCAACCCCACCCATGTTCCCTGCAACACTGGACAGGCATTTACTGGATTACCTATACTTTCTCTAGTCATCTTCCAGGACGGCACAACCTGTGAGATGACTGGTCCACCTGACAGGAAACACAATCAACATATGAGGTTAAAAGTCCCCTCCCTTCCCCCTGCACCTCAATTCTTGATTGTGTTTCCCAGCAGTGAAACATTTGTTGTTTTTTTGCAGACCTGAAGCTGATAACGGATGGTCCCCCCCCCCGGGAGCTGGACACCAAAGCGGGGGAGGGCTGCGGGTCCAGCCAGGGCTGAGTCCCTTCACAGGGTGCTCCAATGGCCGGGGGAGAGGTTCTTCTCTGGCACAGAGGGGTATCCTGTGGGCACATACCTCCTGGCTTTACCTTCCACCCAGTCAGGTACAGGGGTGCCGAAGGAACCGGAGCTCGTGCTGGAGTCTAGGCGAAGGGGTAGAGGACATCCGTCCCAGCCTGCTAGGAGGAGAAATTTCTGTTCCATAGTGAACGCTGTAACACTCCTGTGTTAGGAGTAACCGTTCCGGCTGGGTGGAGCAAGATGGCGCCGTTTCCATTTCCGGGCACCGTCCCTTCCGGTTTCCAGTCTACGCCAAAATGGCGGATTCGGAAACGCTTGAGGCAAAATCTCCCTTCCGATGGTGGGACTCCAACAAAATGGCGCTGATCGTCATCTGAGGAGAGGACACCATAAGACTCTGGAGAGACAGGCGGAGGCCCCACAGGTTTTCTCTTACCTTCTGGATCGCCCCCTGGTACAGAACCAGCAGGGAACAGATATGGAAAGAGAGGAGGACACAGAAGTACCTTTAGCCCAGGAAGAGGCCACAGGTGGTGAGTCCTCTTCTGTTTGGAAGGTGGTGGGGTAAGAGGGGTCTTACCCACACCATGAGGGGGGGGCACAGGAGAAGGACTTAAAAACTATTTAAGTTTGGGTTCTGTCTTTTTGTCAACTTAGAACCTAATGGCTCTGCTCAAGGGGCCCACAAGGCTAGGGGTAAAAAAAACATCCCCCCAGAACAAAAAGGGGTGGGAATTGTAACGAAAAGCTCCCACAAGATCATGTAAAGCCTTATTGTTACAGGTGCATACATAAACCGTTGGGTAAGGAAACCTCACAGGTTATGAAGGACTTCCTTGCGGTACAGTCTGAGATGCTTTCTACCCTCCAATCTCTGATGACAGTTATAGCACCTAAGGAGGTGCCTAGTACAAGTTGCAGAGAGATTCTGTCCTCTAGAGAAGGCACTTCTTCTCAGGAAGGTATTTCAGACAGAGGTCAGAAAACCTGTCACTTCGGGAGTAGAGGAGTTTGAGGACCCAGAGGAGTCAGATGAAAATTCATTAGAGGGGGAAAACTCAGATTCTGAGAGCCAGGATAGTGACAGTCCTAGAGCTAATAGACACCACTTTCCCGTGGAGGACATAGGGCAGTTACTCGGAGCAATCTATGTCTCTGAGGATATCCCAGAACCTCCAGTTCCTCCAAGATGTACAGGGGGTTGGGTAAACCTCAGTCCAGGGTATTCCCAGTCCATCAGACTCTGAAGGAGGTCATTTTGAGAGAGTGAAAGGACCCAGAAAGAAAGGTCCTTAAACTTTAAACTTGGAAGAGAAGGTTTCCCTTTGGGGAAGAAGAAGGGGAAGTTTTTCAAGTCCTCCAAGTTAGACGTAGCCCTGTCACAGGTCTCTAAGAAATCTGATTTGTCATTTGAGGATTCTGGTAACTTAAAAGACCAAATGGACAGAAGGGCTGAGACGCTACTGCGAAGAGCGTGGGATGCCAATGTGGCAGCCATGGCTCCTACCTTGGCGTCAACCTGCTTGGCAAGAAATGTGGATGCATGGTTAGGCAGGCTTTCTGACCATGTTTCTAGAGGGAGTGACTCTAAAGAAATCAGACTCTCTAGAGATAATAGGCAAGGCTGTGGCATATTTAGCAGATGCGGCAGTGGAAACGGTCAGGAACACGGCTAAATCAGCGGCCCTCCTTAACTCCGCAAGAAGGGCCGTATGGCTCAAGTCATGGGAAGGGGACAGAAGGTTTTTTTTTTTTTTTATCTTAATGCATTTTATGCATTAAGAGAAGGCTTTTTATGTGTGTAGCAGCTCCCCCAATACTTACCTGAGCCCCATCTCTATCCAGAGATATGCACGTGTGCCTTAGCCGTCGGGACTCTACCTCCTGATTGGCTGAGCCATTGGTTCCCACTGCTGTCAATCAAAGTCAGTTAGCCAATCAGGAGATAGAGGAGGCGGGGCCGAAAAGCGGCTCCATGTCCGAATGGACACATGGAGCTGTGGCTTGGCTCTGGTGCCCCCATAGCAAGCTGCTTGCTGTGGGGCACTCGATAGGAGGGAGGGGCCAGGAGAGTCAGTGCGGGACCCAAGAAGAGGGGGACCCAGGCTGCTCTGTGCAAAACCACTGTACAGAACAGGTACGTATAACATGTTTAAAAAAAAAAAAAAAAAAAACAAGACTTTTATGTCTTGGCGATTTTGAAATTTAGAGTTTTTGTCCTAACCCCACGTCTCCCTATCCTGTAATTTCTGGCAAATGTAATTACACTGTTTCCCAAGTTGTCCCTTAGTTCCACATATGCAATCAGCTCTGTTTGCAATTAGTAGGTCCAGCAGAGCATTCATTCTAGTTGGGGCCTCCACCATTTGACTCATGAAATTGTCCTGCATTACATTCAAGAAATGACGAGCCTTAGTGGAGTGCCTAGTTCCATCTAAAAAATCAGTATTAGGACAGTTTAAGTCCTCCATGATTTTAATATTGCCCTGCCTTTCTGCCATCTCTAACTGTGCAGGCAGATGTGTCTCTTCCTCATACTTAATGTTTGGGGGTCTATCGCCTACACCCACAATTAATTTACTATTTGTTTCATCCCTTTTGAAGCTCCAGACACAAAGACTTCACTTCATCACTTGCCCAGGTAGCAATGTCCATCCTCCTATTCACTATCAAATCACTCTTAAGTTAACCACTTCCGGACCGGGTTGCTCCGATATACGTTGGCACTTTGAAGAGGGATGTTGTTGTTATGGCAGGAGCTAGCTACCATAACCCCTGTATCCTCTTCTTCAGTGAGCGATCCGATTTCAGATAAAAGTGGTCTCTGTGGTAGATTCAACACAAGATCACTTTTATCGGCGGCGGGAGAGGGCCCCCCTTCCGCCGCACTCCGGTGCCCTCCGTCATTTACCGGAGCCGCCGGTAGCGGCAGAGGAGATCGGGTTCTCTCTCTGGCTTGGTATGGAGATAAGTGAGGGGAGATGGTCCCCCCACCCATCTCCATACCATTGCAGGGTGGAAGCAACGTCAAAACGTCACTTCTGCCCATAGCTCTTAAAGCTCTTTTTTGCATTTTTGTGTAAATATGAGATCTGAGGTCTTTTTAATATAGATATTTAAGAAGTCCTGACATGCTTTTTTTCTATTACAAGGAATGTTTACATTCCTTGTAGTAGGAATAAAAGTGACACACATTTTTTTTTTTAAAGAACAGTGTAAAAATAAAAGGTAAAATAAATAAGAAAAAAAAATTGAAAATGCACCCCGTCCTGCTGAGCTCGTGTGCAGAAGCAAACGCATAGCGAACGCATACGTGAGCAGCGCCCGCATATGAAAACGATTTTCGAAAGACTCATGTAAAGTATGGTATCAATTTATCATTATCCTTCACAATATATAAAAAAAAAAATTGGGATAACTTTATACTATTGTCTTATTTTTTTTTTTTTAAAGTGCGCTTGTAAGACCGCTGCGCAAATACGGTGTGACAAAATATTGCAATGCCCGCCATTTTATTCTCTAGGGTGTTAGAAAAAATATATATAAATATAAAATGTTTGGGGGTTCTAAGTAATTTTCTAGCAAAAAAAAAACTGTTTTTAACTTGTAAACACCAAATCTCGGAAAGAGGCTCGGTCCTTAAGTGGTTAAAAAGAGGGAAAAAAAAAAATGTTTTTTCTTCATTCACGTGGTTAAATGATTGAGGCTAGCAAGGATTCACCTCACTCACTAAGTTAGATGAAAATTCACTTTTACAAAGTAAATTTCACTTAACTTGGCAAATGCGTTGAAGCTGTGCTGACTTCATACATCCAGTCATATTTATGCAAGAATCCTGTTTAATTGTCCTTGGGTACTTTTTGCAAAAGTTAATTTTCACTTAGCTGCACCCCATTTACTAAGCTCCTTTCATATATTTAATAACTCCTTTTTGTAGACAAATTGTGGATTACGAGAGTGATCATAGTAGAAGTTATTTTCCAGCATGCTGGATCATCTCATGTTGGCAATCCTCTATTGTTCCCTTTTCCAAATAAAGAGAACAGTGGATCTGTGGATAAACTATATCTATCATTTGCAAACTATTGGGGGCGATTCTCATGATGGCACTTGGAACTCTTATCACTTTTGGACAAATAGATATATCGGGGTTGATTTACTAAAGGCAAATCCACTCTGCACTACAAGTGTACTTGAAATCATGTGCAAGCAAAAATGCTGTTTTTTATTTATCTTGCATGTCCCCCTTAGATCTACAGCGACTGCACTTCCAAGTGCACTTGAAGTGCAAAGTGGATTTGCCTTTAGTAAATAAACCCCTATATGTCTCTATAAACTCTTCATCGGTCTTTGGCCAACCTTAGTTTTTAAATAAGAAAGGGTTTCCGCGCTCACGGACTCAGGTGTGCAGCCTCCCCTTAGACACACCCCCTGGGGGGTGAGTTGGAATGGTAGAAAAATTAAGGATGGGGTAAGTGGCGCTACCTATATTGGGGTACCTATTGTAATTGAATATACTGTGCTAATATGTGCAAAATAAGAAAAAAACACTCAGCAGAGGAACCTATAGTTAGTGAGTGTGCTCATAGAAACTAATAAATGAACCGTGCTAGTCTATATAAGCCAAAGGGATGCTCATATATATAACTGAGGTATGTGTACCTTCCAAATTAGTGCAGTATATAATAGAAGCAGATATATAACACACACCCCCAACTATTGCATGAAAAGGAATCTAACCAGTAGAAATCCCCTCTGCAAGTGATGTGGTGACAAAAAATCATTAATCAATACATATAAGGTGATACCTCATAAACCCAAAACATATATTGAACCCCCCTCCCATCCAACTCCAAAAAAAGGGATGATGAGAGGTGTAATAGATCTCAAATTAGTGCACCATATGTTATAAACAGTTAATGTAAATAAAAAAAAAAAGTCTGAAAAATGTGAAAAAATCTGAAAACACACATATAAAAAAATATATAGTTCCAGCAAAAAATTGTTGTAATGTTCCGAAAATGTTCTTATGGTTAGTGACTTTTGTGAGAGAAAACAGCTGATATCCAGTGACTTGCGGTGCTCCCCCTCAAGGATCCCCACTCACCAGCTCCCTGCACCCCTGCAGGGGTAATAGGCATGTAGTACCAGGCCGTGGAGTAGCGTCCTAGATTCCAGTAGGGCTGTTCCTGGGTGCTCCCGCTCCAGATGTAATAACCCGTCCGTGATATGGTCATCCACATAAGAAAGAAACAGGGCTCCCGTAGTGTATTACGTTTAAAATTACTTTATTTAAAAAATTAATTAACCCAAACATCAGGCTAAATAAAATAAGAATAACTAAAAAGTCCAGGCTCCTTATAGAAAGGAAGCCAAAAGATCACACTGCGTATAGGTGGCATACACGGAGAGAGCTCGTGGATCCCAAAGCCATCAGCTGAGCGGCGTGCACCTCAGCTGCGTTCCACACTCTCTCCGACTTCCGCGTGTGACGTAATTGCGTAGCTCCGTCTTACGCGTTTCGTCATCGACGTTGTCAAAGGCGTAGCTAGCGTACCTCATACTCTACTATTTGTAGGAATGTAGGCAAGTATGAGGTACGCTAGCTACGCCTTTGACAACGTCGATGACGAAACGCGTAAGACGGAGCTACGCAATTACGTCACACGCGGAAGTCGGAGAGAGTGTGGAACGCAGCTGAGGCGCACCCCGCTCAGCTGATGGCTTTGGGATCCACTAGCTCTCTCCGTGTATGCCACCTATACGCAGTGTGATCTTTTGGCTTCCTTTCTATAAGGAGCCTGGACTTTTTAGTTATTCTTATTTTATTTAGCCTGATGTTTGGGTTAATTAATTTTTTAAATAAAGTAATTTTAAACGTAATACACTACGGGAGCCCTGTTTCTTTCCTATGTGGATGACCATATCACGGACGGGTTATTACATCTGGAGCGGGAGCACCCAGGAACAGCCCTACTGGAATCTAGGACGCTACTCCACGGCCTGGTACTACATGCCTATTACCCCTGCAGGGGTGCAGGGAGCTGGTGAGTGGGGATCCTTGAGGGGGAGCACCGCAAGTCACTGGATATCAGCTGTTTTCTCTCATGAAAGTCACTAACCATAAGAACATTGCTGGAACATTACAACAATTTTTTGCTGGAACTATATATTTTTTTATATGTGTGTTTTCAGATTTTTTCACATTTTTCAGACTTTTTTTTTTATTTACATTAACTGTTTATAACATATGGTGCACTAATTTGAGATCTATTACACCTCTCATCATGCCTTTTTTTGGAGTTGGATGGGAGAGGGGTTCAATATATGTTTTGGGTTTATGAGGTATCACCTTATATGTATTGATTAATGATTTTTTTGTCACCACACCACTTGCAGAGGGGATTTCTACTGGTTAGATTCCTTTTCATGCAATAGGTGGGGGTGTGTGTTATATATCTGCTTCCATTATATACTGCACTAATTTGGAAGGTACACATACCTCAGTTATATATATGAGCATCCCTTTGGCTTATATACACTAGCACGGTTCATTTATTAGTTTCTAGGAGCACACTCACTAACTATAGGTTCCTCTGCTGAGTGTTTTTTTCTTATTTTGCACATATTAGCACAGTATATTCAATTACAATAGGTACCCCAATATAGGTAGCGCCACTTACCCCTATCCTTAATTTTTCAACCTTAGTTTTTCCCAGGCAGCTTGAACGGAAGTTGTGTGGCGATTTGGTGTCATACTGATTCAGAGCCTTTTCCCACATGAGAAATGTCATATTATATATCCATTACCTCTGCTGTGCATCCAAACTTTCTTTTTTTGCCCTGGTGGGCTCCCCAGTAGAAGGCGAATTAAGGTTTCTGGAGGTGGAAGTCAATTCAGCTGCACCTTCTTTTGATCCATCCTGCTCACTGCCTCTCTCAGTTTTCCTCCACTTAGCCCTGCGATTCTGAAACCACACCTTTTAGAAAAACAGAAAACAATAGTAGAATACATGCTGTAAAGTATGATAGAACAGCGCAATAAGTTGTTTCAACCATAATACTCCTTTCAGGTCTGTCTTCAACTTTCTGCCTATTCATCAACACTGAGGCTTCATTCACACCTACGTTTTTTTGTGTATTTTGTTTGTCAAATTTAGAGCAGCTCATTCATTTCAATTAGTTACCCTATATGTAAAAATTGTACCAAGGAAGTATAAGCACTTTTTTTTTTAAATTGAGCTACACTAAAACACATGGCACTTTGATAGTTATATAGTTAATAAGGTTGAATAAAGACACCAGTCCATCCAGTTCAAGGTGTGTGTTTATGTTCCTATCATTTTCAATACACTTGTGTACACCTAAAAACACATCTAATGCCTCGTATACACGGTCAGACTTTTCGACCGGACTTGTCCGACGGACGCCGATGGACCAAATCCGACGGACAATCCGACCGTGTGTGGTCTGCATCGGACTTCCGACAGACCGCTTCGGTCGGAAATGCGACGTACTTTAGATTTGAAGCCTGCTTCAAATCTTTACGTCGTAACTCCGCCGGACTCAGTTCCTGACGGGAAGCCCCTGCGTCTGCATGCTGATCCGACTGACCAGATACGACGCAAGGGCAGGGTACTGCATCTCGCACTCGCTGCAATAGGAAAAACAAATTTTCCTATTGCGGCGAGTGCGGGGCATCCTAGGCCCTTAGGCCATGTATGGATTTTAAGGGGAACCCCCTACACCATAAAAACGGCGTGGGGTTCCCCCTAAAATCCATACCAGACCCCGATCCGAGCACGCAGACCGGCCAATCAGGAAATGGGGTGGGGACGAGCAAGCGCCCCCCCCCCTCCTAAACCGTACCAGGCCACATGCCCTCAACACGGGGGGGTGGGTGCTGTGGGGGAGGGGGGCACCCTGCGGCCCCCGCCACCCCAAAGCACCTTGTCCCCATGTTGATGAGAAGGGCCTCTTCCCGACAACCTTAGCAGTTGGTTGTCGGGTCTGCGGGCGGGGGGCTTATCGGAATCCGGGAGCCCCCTTTAATAAGAGGGCCCCCAGATCCCGGCCCCCCACCCTATGTGACATGGTACCCCTACCCATTCACCTGGGGGGAAAAGTGTCAATAAAAAAACACTACACAGGTTTTTAAAGTAATTAGACAGCTCCGGGGGTCTTCTTCCGACTTCGGGGGTCCCTCCGGCCTCTTCTCCCAGTGTTCGGTTGGTTCTTCTCCACTCTCTCTGGCCTCTTCTCCCAGTGTTTGACCTCTGCTCCCAGTGTTCCAGTTCTTCTGCCGGCTCCTCCGCTATCTTCATGCCGCACTTTTGCTAGCGGGGGCCCTGAGTTCTGGCTTCTTCTCTTCTTCCAATGTTGACACAACGCTCTCTCCGGCTGCAATGCTCTGAGTGCTCCGATTTGACTTATATAGGCGGTGACCCCGCCCCTTATGCCGTCACAGTCCCTGGGCATGCTGGGACTGTGACAGCATAAGGGGGCGTGGTCACCGGGTGATGTTGACCACGTCCCCTTATGCCGTCACAGTCCCAGCATGCCCAGGGACTGTGACGGCATAAGGGGGCGGGGTCACCGCCTATATAAGTCAAATCGGAGCGCTCAGAGAGCATTGCAGCCGGAGAGTGTGTCGTGTCAACATTGGAAGAAGAGAAGAGGGAAGAAGCCAAGAAGCCAGAAGTCCGGGCCCCCGCTAGCAAAAGAGCGGCATGAAGATAGCGGAGGAGCCGGCAGAAGAACTGGAACACCGGGAGCAGAGGTAGAACACCGGGAGAAGAGGCCAGAGAGAGCGGAGAAGAACCAGCCGGATGCCGGGAGAAGAGGCCAGAGGGACCCCCGAAGTCAGAAGAAGACCCCCGGAGCTGTCTAATAAATTATTTAAAAACCTGTGTAGTGTTTTTTTATTGACACTTTTCCCCCCAGGTACCATGTACCCCATACCTATTCACATAGGGTGGGGGGGGCGGGATCTGGGGGCCCCCTTATTAAAGGGGGCTCCCGGATTCCGATAAGCCCCCCGCCCGCAGACCCCGACAACCAACGGCCAGGGTTGTCGGGAAGAGGCCCTTGTCCTCATCAACATGGGGACAAGGTGCTTTGGGGTGGCGGGGGCCGCAGGGCGCCCCCCTCCCCCACAGCACCCACCGCTCCATGTTGAGGGCATGCGGCCTGGTACGGTTCAGGAGGGGGGCCGCTCGCTCGTCCCCACCCCCTTTCCTGACCGGCCGGGCTGTGTGCTCGGATCGGGGTCTGGTATGGATTTTAGGGGGGACCCCACGCCATTTTTTTCAGCGTAGGGGGTTCCCCTTAAAATCCAGGGCCTGGGATGCCCCGCGACGGGGATCGCAAGGTGTCAATCTCGCCGATAAAAGCGGAGAGATTGACTTCCTTTTCTAGTCCCGTCGTACCCGAGTCACGTTCAAAGTGAACAGACTTGTCCGTGTGTGGGCAAGTCCGTTCATTCTGAAAGTCCGGCAGGAAGAACATCGGAACGTCGGACCTAGCTTCCCAGAAAGTCCGGTCGTGTGTATGCGGCATAAAAGTTTTTTAATTCTATGTACATTCCCCACTGACATCACCAACTGTGGAAGGGAATTCCACATCGATACCACTCTTATGGCCCGTACACACGGTCGGATTTTCCGATGGAAAATGTCCGATCGGAGCGTGTTGTCGGAAATTCCGACCATGTGTGGGCTCTATTGGACATTTTCCATCGGATTTTCCGACACACAAAGTTTGAGAGCAGGCTATAAAATTTTACGACAACAAAATCTGATCGCGTCAATTCCGACCGTGTGTGGCCTGTTCCGACGCAAAAAGTGCCACGCATGCTCAGAAGAAATTCCAAGACGGAACAGCTCGGTCTGGTAAACTTAGCGCTCGCAATGGATACAACACTTTCGTCACGGTGCAATGTTAAAAATGGTTTAATACAGCGCACTCTCTTCTTCTTTATAATGTAAGAAGAATGAAGTAGTTTTGCTGCTCATATTCAAACAGACTTCTCACAAACTTCTTTCTTTACTATTTATCGGGATTCCCTCAATATATTTTGATTTGTCACATTATTTTTGTGTTGTATTTTTTTTTTTTTTTTTTTTTTTTAAGGCAGATTATTTTTTTGGGGTTTGTATTTTTTTCAAGGCTGATCTTTGTTTTATTGTATTTTTAGTTTTACTCCAGAATATTTTTGTGTGTTTTGTGTGTCAAGTTACCACAACACCATTGATATCTTATATTATTTAATCTCAAGGAGATTGTTTGGTGTTGGTGTCCCTAGTTAATTTCACATTGTACTTTGGAAATGTACCTGAGTCCTCACAAACTGTCCTTTTTGAATGAAAACACACATAGGACAGTATAATTGAAAAAAAATAATTTATTAAGGGCTTACAACTAAACAAAGAGAGAGGCAACACTGGAGAAACAGCAGAAATGGGTGAAGCCTTGGACCCCCAGGGCACACATCACCTATGTTCAAGCAAAATTGGTGGCCTGAGGAGTCCTTATCTAAGGGAGTGCAGTCTGGTCCAGAAGTCCCAGAGATCCGGAAAGCAGCAGATGACATCTGTGTCCCCAGGCTGTGGTCATACAAGAGACAGCATCTTTTGTCAGACCAGACTGAACCCAGGGTCATCACTCTCTGGTCTTCCTTCCACGCTTCCTTCCACGCTGTGGCTCTGGTGGTGGTGGAGTTGTGGCAGCAGGAGGAGGAGGAGCCAACTCACTCAGGTGGGTATTGGGTGTTATTTCCCCAGTCACCCCCTTACTTAGGACTTTATACAGAAGGTCCTCACATAGCTTGCGTTGACCCTCCTGCATGCCCTGCAGTTTGGTGGCAGCCATGCAGGCAAAGGCCTCTTCAGGAGTGGGTAAGGCTCTGAGGGATGCAGAAGCCTCCTGAATGAGCCTGATCGCAGAATCCTGCATGTGAGTCGCCTTCCTCGCTCTTTTGTATGGAAGGCGGAGGGGAGGAACCTGCGATTCGGTCAGGCTTCGACTTGTCCCAGGCTTCTCCTGGCTGACACTTAGCCCCTCCTCCTCCTGGCTGCAACTTAGCCCCACCTCCTCCTGGCTGCCACATTCCACAGCCTCCTCCTGGCTGAGGTCTTCCTGTGTATGAAAAAGGGACATAGGTTTAGTTTTTTATTCATCAATCACACACAATTTTCACCTCCTGACTGTTGCAAATTGAATGTTAACAGATATAACAGACTATCCATCTGAGCCCAGCATTTTTCATTCTTGTCCCAATTTTGGGTGCCCACTACTCTCTATTGATATGTAAAACACTATTTGCAAGCAGCAATTAGTGATCAATAATGACATCTAGTAAACATAATTTATTTATTGACAAGAAATCTGTAGAACAATGCTATACCTGACTCCAGCTGGGCTCCTCCACTTCTTCCTGGCTGGAAGGCCCAGGTTGGACATCGGAAGCCTCAGCTGGGGTGGAAGGAAGCGTGGAAGGAAGAGTGGAGAGGGATTCCCTGACTTCAGTGTGGTCTGACAGAAATCGCAGTCTCTCATACTACCACAGCCTGGGGACATAAACGTCATCTGCTGCAGCTCTGGACCTCTGGGAATCTGTGACGTTCTTGCGCTCCCTAAGATAAGTGCTCCTCAGGCCACCAATTTTGTTTTTTAAATAGGGGATGGTTGCTGTGGGGACCACCGGCTTCACCAACTCCAGCAGTTTCTCCAGCGCTGCCTGCCTCTTTTGTTTATTATTATAATGGGGATGTCTCACCTACCACAGACATGGCAGCTCCCTGTACTTGTCTATGAACAGGGGAAGGAAATTGTGGTCGCTGAAGCCATCCATTTTCTCTGCAAGACACAACACAAGACAAACCCTAAGGTCAGGCAAAACTCTCCTAATCTTGTTACAATATAGGCTTCAATTTCGAAGCAGTATAGGCCCAAGTTTAGATCTTACCTTCGTTATCACGATCGGCACCTCCGATGCTCCTTCCTCCGCTCACAGATCGTACGTAATACGCATGCGTGTTACGCTTTATACACACTGCGCATGCGTGTAACTCCGCCCGCCCCTGACGTTCTTTCTAGTCTATTCCCCACCCCTTTTCGTTCGGCGCATTGGGGGAAGAGCACATGGCGGAGACACAGCAGGTGCGTGCTAATTACAGCAACGAGGAGGAGGAGGAAAGCCCAGATCCGGAAACGTCCTGATCCAGAATGAGAAGATTTAAGGCATCAAATATGTCCTTTGGGGAGATGTTGGAGATGGTCGACATCCTGAAGAAGGCCGACTATGATGGGAAGTATGGACATTACCCCAATCCCAATGTCTGAAAGGCCAAGATCATGGTGAAAGTGGTCAAGAGTCTGCACCGGAATTTCGGGGTACGACGATCGAACGATCAGCTCAGGAAGCGGTGGTTGGACCTCAAATTACGAGAACATGAGCAGTACAGAAAGATCCAGAGAATGCTGCAAAAAAGTAAGTAGTTATGCTGTGTTCCTATTCTTTTTGTCTTTATTACGTTTGTGCTGCTCCATGTGCTTTTCTTAAAAGTGTTGTACATTTTAAAATGGCAACTTTCATGTTCATGGGCACATTATTCGTTCGTATCAAACATTTTTCTTTCGACCTATAAAACATCATTGTTTTGGCCATATACATTTGGCCACATTTTTTAGGGCCTACTTGTATGAAACTAATTTGGTTGTGTAGATGGGTTTGTTACTAGAATGAAATGCAAACTAGATTCTGTGTAAGGAGAGGACACTGAGCAGCTGTTTTCACACCCGGACACTGGAGCACTAGTGTGGGACACCAGAACACCATTTTTATTAGGGGGGCCACACAGGTGCTCCAGTGTATACTATAGGGGGGTCTCCATCTGTGAAGCTTGTACCAAACAGGTAAAGTATTGCAGCTTGACAAAGGACACTCAAAATTCTACATCTTGGAACTCTGCCAAAATAGACAATTGTACCACACTTCCAAGCAATGTTTCCTATTTATAGTTCTGCCATCAAATATCTGTGTGCTAAGTATACCATTTTTGTTTTACATAGGGGATAAAAGACTCGGAGGACACCCCTCATCCGAGGAGACCAGAGCCCCCCCCCCCCTGGAAGAAGGGGAAATACCCCCAACACAAGAAGAGCAGGAGGAGGAAGAAGACGTGGTGGAACTAGTCACCACAACAGGTGAGTGTCTGCGACCACAGGCTCAGGTAAGAGATGGATGCCGGCATATTTTTAATACCTGTTTTTGTTTGGTTTCTCTCTTTTTAGGTGATCGTGATGTTGTGGATCCAGATCCTTTCACATCAGAAAGTGCACAGATCCTGATCAGGGAGATCATGGGGTGTAATTTAGCATTGGAAAACCTAAAGAAAAACATCAATGATGTTATTCAAAAAAATAAGAACATCACTGATGTTTTGGGGAGAGTTTAAAACCCCTCCAAATTACTTTGTTTTTTGTGTGCTACAATGTTCAAAATGTTTTAGCGATTTTTAGAAAAGCCAAATTTGGAGGATGCACACAGTGTGTCAACATGTGCTATCTGCCATCACGGGAGATCAATGGACGCGTTTTGGGGGTGCAACCCCCTTCCTCAATAATAAAGTAGCTGAGAGGAAGGGGTTTCTCCCCCAAAACACATCCCTTGATCCCCCGTGATGGCATCTAGCACATGGTGAACTTCTTAAATTTGTGTGCATCTTCCAAATTTGGCTTTTCCTGGGGTGACTTCACCCCATCTGAACACAATATTAAACACAGTTCCTAAATACTCATGTCTGATATTGCCTTCAAGTTCTACCTAACGTGAACTTTGTAAGTTCAAGATTTGTGTCTTTCTTGTTGGTTTGAAACATGCCTGTTTTATCTTAAATGGACATTTCTATTTTTTAAAATGCCACCCCAAAAATTGTTATACAACAAACATGTTGGTTTGTTTTAAAAACCTTTTCTAAATGCACATGTGATTGTGCAGGTATTAAAAAGATTGTTAATCAAGAATGTGTGGATTATTGTCTCAACGCTACAACACTTTTGTGGTGATGTAATTGCTGCTTTCTGTGACAATGGGGGTTATTTCCTAAGGGCAAATCCTCTTTGCACTACAAGTGCAGTTTCAGTGCAGTTTCAAGTGCACTTGTAGTGCAAAGTGTCTTTGCCTTTAGTAAATAACACCCAACAGTGCTTTGTAGAAGGTTACACAATCACGCCATTTTCTGGACTCACCACATTTCTGTCAGGGTCAGCTAAAACAAACACAAGCAGTAAATGTCACCAAAGATTTGCATAATTTTTTTTTATTGGATCAAGGTTTCACAAATTGTCTGGCATATTGATGGCCCCCCTACCCGCAAAGAACTCAAGGTATCTTAACCGGACATCACGGGCACTCAGGGAGGGCAAGCCAGGACGGCCACTTTCAAGCACCGTCAGGGTTGTTTCATTTATAATTCCAGCCTCAGGCCCAACTGAGCCAGCATAGTTGGCCGAATGTTGCCGTAAAAAGTTATGTAGAACACAGCACGCCAGAATTATATGATTCAGTTTATACTCCGCCATACGGATGGGTGTAAGAAATAGGCGGAACATGATTCCAAATGTGTTCTCCACCACTCTTCTGGCTCTGGCCAGCCGGTAATTAAAAACCCTCTGTTCCGGGGTGAGGGTCCTCATCGGGAATGGCCGCATAAGATGGTCCCCCAGCGCAAATGCTTCATCCGCAACGAAGAGGAATGGGAGTCCTTCCACATTCTCTTCTGGAGGTGGCAAGCCCAAGCTGCCATTCTGGAGATGCCTGTAAAACTCTGTCTGGGCGATGACTCCACCATCGGACATCCGGCCATTCTTCCCCACGTCCACATACAGGAACTCGTAATTAGCCGACACCACCGCCAACATCACAATACTATTGAACCCCTTGTAATTATAATAGTACGACCCCGAGTTGGGTGGTGGGATGATGTGGACGTGTTTCCCGTCAATTGCCCCTCCGCAGTTAGGAAAGTCCCACCGCTGGGCAAAGTGGGAGGCCACAGTCTGCCATTCCTGTGGCGTGGAAGGAAACTGTTGAGGAAAACAAATAAAAATTAGTAATTTTGCACATAAACATGGAAAGCAGATTAGACACAAACATTCTTGGCCAACATCCAGATAAGATTTATTAAGGGGAATTTTACAACACCAAAGTATAAAGGTACACCTATCATATCCCCCCCCCCCTCTCATGGGCCATTTCTAACATTATAGGGGGTGGGGAATCTCGGACAGGTAACCCTCTCCACTTCATTGAGAGATGAATGCCTAAATAATGGGTATTACTTGGAACAGCCCCTCCTTAGTTACACTATTGGCAGCCCACTGGACAGGTAAGAAGTGTCATAATACAAAGATATAAATACACACTGTACACATTTGAGCACATTTGGACATTCTGCTATTACCTATCAAGAGAATAATAGGATACAAAAACTTTAAAACTTTAAACTTTTACCGGCAGGCCCTTGCACTACATGCTTTGGGGAATTCATCAATAAATCTGACCACTAAAGAGATGGGTGTAGTGTGTATGGGTTTGGCAAAGTCGGCAGATAGATGATTGAGGATAGAGAATTGGGATCATCTGACTTAGCAGTTGGGGGGAGGGAGGGTTAAAAATGATTTGGGGACACCACAAAAACAAGCCTCTGGCACTCTGCCTGAATTTAAAGCACAAATCACATTTTTAAACATTTTAGGGGTTGTTTGGGGTAAAGCACTACTATGGAGCTGATAAAATACATTGTTAAGTGACTACATGAGGTGAATATAGGGGCAGGAGAGCATGCTGGGGAGGTAAGTAATGGCAAATGTGTATGAAGGACAAAAAACAATTACATAAAATTCCAGCATGCATGAGGACAAAGGGGACATTCACAGCATATTACAATCATGGTAATTAGGGAATGAGGAAAGAAATACAATATATTAGCAAACATTATATACAATAAAATGTGATATTAAGGGATTAAAATCTTACCTTCATATACTCCTTCTGCAGGACTTGAATGATGGCAGAACAGGTCTCTGGGATAATGATCCCCAGAGCATGGGGGGAAGATGCCTGTCGAGAACTTCAAGTCCTGCAGGCTTCTCCCCGTCGCCAAGTACCACAGGGTAGCGATGAGCCTCTGCTCTGGAGTGATGGCTTGCCTCATGCAGGTATCCTGCCTGCTGATATAGGGGGTCAGCGAAGCCAACAAATGGTGAAATACGGGGTCTGTCATCCTGAGAAAGTTCCTGAAATCATCAGGATTATTCTCACGGATCTCACTGAACAAAGGCATATGAGAGAACTGGTCATGCTGAAGCAACCAATTCTTGGTCCATGAACTCCTCCCCACCCTGTTCATGGACTGGACTTGTGTCAAGGTCAGGACCCCAACACCATGCCCCCGCACAGCACGAACTCTACGAGGAGTACGTATACGCAACATGGCTAGAAAACAGTCGGCTGCTCAGAACGAAGTAACAGAACTCACTGAAGAACAGCAAGGCCTGTGAAGAGCGACCTGAAAAACAGTAACGAATGAACAAGAACACAATGACAAGTCACGTGTAGCTTGTTTGCATGCACTGAAGAGCAGATACAAACCCACAAGCACAAACTGAACGGCAGAAAACGATCTGAAAGCCACGAGTCTGAAAAAGCGCAAATCGTCTCTCACCAAACTTTTACTAACACAAGATTAGCAAAAGGAGCCCAAAGGGTGCCGCGCTTGGTTCTGAAATGGCCTTTTCTAGTCTTGTCGTACGTGGTTGATGTCACCGCGTTCTTGGCGATCGGAAATTCCGACAACTTTGTGCGACAGTGTGTAAGCAAAACAAGTTTGAGCCAACATCCGTCTGAAAAAATACTAGGATTTTGTTGTCGGAATGTCCGATCAATGTCCAACCGTGTGTACGGGGCATTACAGTAAAGAACCTCTTACGCGGTTTAAGATTGAAACACTTCTCGTCCAACTTCATTATGTTACCACATGTCTTCTTTAGAGACCAAAGATTAAATGGCTTTCTCCCATTGATAGTCACCATTTAAAGATTTGTAAATTTCAAATCCTATCTCCTATCTCTCTACCCTCTAAAGTGTCTCTTCCCCAGGGAGAATACATTTAATGGTTGTAGTCATTCCTCATAACTGAGGTCCTCCAGCCACCTTATTGGTTTTGTTGCCCTTCTCTGGGATTTCTCCAATTCACATACATATTTCCTGAGGATTAGTGACCAAAAGTAGACCACATACTCAACATATGGCTGAACTAGTGTTTTATAAAGTGGTAGATTTATAGTTTTGTCGTTTGAGTAAATACCCTTTTTAATGCATGATAATATTCTGTTAGCCTTGCTAGCTGCAGCTTGGCATTGCATGCTGTCTGTCATCTACTAGAACCCCGAGGTGCTTTTCCATCATTGATTCCTCATTGGGTTCTCCCTCTAGCAAGTAACTTGCATGCATATTTTTAGCTCCCCAAAGCTTTGCTTTGTTTAATATTAAACCTCCTCTGCCATAGACGTAGCTGCCCACATCAATTCGGAGCACAAGCCCATTTTGATTTATCCTAGGTCCAGTAATACAATGGATGAACTTTGTTGAGGACAGTCAAATATAGAACAATTAGACCATAAGTGACAATCGAAATAGGGATCGAAACATGTCAGAGCATGGCCTGGGAGAAGCCTAGGCTGAGGCCACTTTCCATCTTAACATAGTATGCAGGCTGTCAGGAGTGTTGCCTTTGTATTACACAATTTAAAAAAGGATTGAATAATGTTATGGAAGCAAAGTAGGTAGGATACAACTTAAGGACATTAGGAATAGGGTGCGAGACATACATACATGCCAATTACAGCATCAGGGCCGGCGCTACCCATAGGTAAGGTAGACGGCAGCCTAGAGTGCACACCAGTTGGGGGCGCTGCACTGGTTGCATGTGGCAGTGAGGAGTGAACTGTGTTGCCGGATGGACTGCCTAAGAAGACACAGAGAGCTCCCATCCCCATCCTACCTCCACCCCATGAGGCTTTGAGTTCATTTTGGACTCCGGGAGAAGGTGCTGCCGCTTTCAAGATGACTGAGCCTGGACTGCCTTCTTCTGCTCAGGTATACCTAGGCGGCAATGCTGCAGTGCAGACTGAGCTCCCTTCACGGCTAATTCCAGTGCTGGCTGTAGAGTATGCTGGAGGGGGGGTGCAGCCTGCCTGGGTGTCCTCTCCTGTATGACTTCTTCCTTCCCCGCTTTCATCCAGCAGGTAGAAGACAGATTGTCCAAGCAGAAGGCGGGAGCTGTCCCAACTTTTCAAGTTAAAAAGCCTGTGATTTGGTCCTAGCAACCAATCATCTGTTTGTTAAATGGAAAGTTGGACAGCTCTCGCCCTCTGCTCAGACATGTTGCATCCTCTGCTTTCTACCTGCTGTGTAAGGTAAGGGAGGGAGCATTGACCTAAAAAGGGACTGTGTTAAAGGTGGCTGTAAGGGGGACCGGGTTACAGGAGGGGGGGCAGCTGTAGAAAACACTGATACTGTATTCTGAAGACAAGGAGGGGGGCTGTGAAGCAAGGAGGGGACTGGGATATAAGTTAGGGGCTGTGGAGGTGACTGGGATGCAGGGAGGGGGCTATGGAGGGGACTGGGAGACTGGGATGCAGGGAGTGGGGCTGTGGAGGGGACTGGGATGCAGGGAGGGGGGCTGTGGAGGGGACTGGGATACAAGGAGTGGGGCTTTGCAGGGTTCTGCGGTGCAAGTAAGAGGAGCAGCTGTGAAGAGGTCTAGGGGGGAAGTAAGGGGGGTTCTGTAAAAGTGACTGGGTACAAGTAAAAGGGGGGTTGTAAAGGAAACTGGAATACAAGGGGGACTGTGAAGGGGACTTGGATGCAAGGAAGGGGGGCTAAGGACACTGGTGTAGAGGGGGAAGGTCTGTGATGTAAGGAGGGGGCTGTGATGTGAAGGGAGAAATCGGGCATTGAGATAAAGGGGGACTGCGAAAATTGGGGGACTTGGATGTAAAGAGGTCTGTGATGTAAAGCGGGCACTGTATTGTAAAGGGGTGCTATATTGCCACAATTTGTCTTTAGGCCAGGAGGCGCAGATGCAGACCACAGCTGAAGAAATAGTTGGAGAGGCGCTGCAAAAAAACTCTACCATCGTCACCACCACCGTGTACATGGGCAGGGCAAAGGGGGTGGAGAAATGAGGTTTCACCTAGGGTGTCAAAAATCCTTGCACCAGCCCTACACAACATTCACCCAGTTATCAGAGCATTTCCCTCCCTCCTGTATGTGAATATACAGGGACTAGGAGGCACATCTTGAGTCAATTATGCAGTTGGTGATGTGAACAGATGGCAAACTTATTGCTAATCTTCCTCTCCTTTCTTTCCTAATATGTGAAATGCATTGGAAAAGGAAACTTCGGTAGAAGCCAAACAAAGTGAACCTCTGGACTAACACAAGCTGATATCATTATAGTGTAACAATTTGTTCGGTATCATCATTCTCATCTCTGGTTGCTTGGATAAAGTTCATGTTCATCCGTATCTTTGAATCTTTCTTGAAGAGGACTGTGTTGCTTGGGAAAGGCTGCCAGAATAGATAACCTTTTCACAGGGTATTGCCTGCCGCTTAATGAAGCAACCCAGAAAAATAATTCAATGCAGTAGAAAATAGTTTGCTTAGTAACAAACCCTAAAGAGTTAACTACTGCTAGAGGGAGGCTAAAGCTTCCATCTATAGCCCTGATTCACCAAGTGGTTAATGGACCAAACCTAGCCCTGCCAGGAATCAGGACATAATTAAAAAAATTAAAAAAATGTTCAGAACAGCAACAAAAAGGTAGGAATTTGCAACAGAATTACAATAATATTCTGCAATGCACACAAACCACCCAAGGGAAATATAGGCATCATATAAGCTTTTTATGCCTCTTTTTTATTTTTATTTTTTTTTTCAGGTAAACTGGACAGCACTAGGGATGAGCTTCGAGTTCGAGTTGAACCCATGTTCGACTCAAACATCGCCTGTTCGATTGTTCGTCGAATTTAGAACGTTATGGGCCGTTCGTGCCAAATTCGAGTGGCTGGCTGATGATTGGCCAAGCATGCACTATGACCTGCATGCTTGGCCAATCACAGCGCCGTTTGTACAGAGTGTCGTAATTGGCCAAAGCCAGGGTGGCTTTGGCCAATTATGGCTCTGGGGGTTTAGTACATGCCCCACACTATATAAGGCCGCCTGCATGGCTGCCTTGTGTAGTGTGTTGCGGCAGCGGAGAGTGATAGACAGAGAGACAGTGTCATTTGATTTAAGTTAGATAGAGTAGGCAGGCAAGTCAGTTAGCTGCACTTACAGTGTATTGTGTATATATATGCATCCTAGGTGTATATATATGCATCCTATTAATATCACAGGCAGGCAGCTGCAGTATTTACGCTTAGTTTACTGTGTCCTCTGCACAAAAGCTACCTGAAGACAATTGCTGTTGTTCTGATCCTATTCATACCACAGGCAGGCAGCTGCAGTATTTACAGTTAGTGTACTGTGTCCTCTGCACAGTGTGCACCTAAAGCTACCTGAAGACAATTGCTGGTGTTATGATCCTATTAATACCACAGGCAGGCTACTGCAGTATTTACAGTTAGTGTACAGTGTCCTCTGCACAGTGTGCACCTAAAGCTGCCTGAAGACAATTGCTGGTGTTCTCATACTAATAATACTACAGGCAGGCAGTTGATTCTGCTAGCTGCAGTATAATCAGTGTGTGTGTATATATCTCTATCTCTATCTCTATATATATATATATCCCAGCTTTGTGCAGCTACAGTATGTCTGGAAGGCCAACAAAGAGAGGCAGTCACAAGTCAATAAAAGAGGGCAAGCAGGCTCTGTGTCTAGAGGCAACAGTGCTGGTCGTGGACACGGTGCATCCTCATCAGCACGTGGCCGTGGGACACACTTGTCCTTTTTTTTGGTAGCTGGCCGTGTTGAACCGCAACATGCCGAAAACTTTGTAGAGTGGATGACCAAGGCGTCCTCATCCTCCTCATTCTCTCTCGCCCAGGCTCAGGATACTTTGTCTGGCAAAGCAGCTGCCAACGCAGCCTCTTACCTCGGCTCAATGGCATCAGTCACTCCTTCCCTAGCCCCACCATGTCCTCCTGAGGAGTCCCCCGAACTGTTTGACCACAGTGTTGGGTACATGCTCTAGGAGGATGCCCAGCGTTTTTAAGGCTCCGATGATGGTACCCAGCTAGAGGAAGGCAGTAACGTGAGCCCAGAGAGAGGAGGTGCCCAAGAAGGACAGCAATCTGGCAGTCATGTTCCCCCAGCTGCAGCATACTGCCAGGTTTGCTCCAGTGATGAGGAGGGAGGGGACGATGAAGAAGTCACTGACTCCACGTGGGTGCCTGATAGGAGAGAAGAGGAAGAGGAGGCACATCAACAAGGCAGGATGCCCTCCAGGGGCCAGCTTAAGGGCAGCACACCGGCTGCATCGCTCCGCATGTGCAGGGCGCTGCGGTCTCTGCGCGTTATTCCAAAAGTTCTTTGGTGTGAGCCTTTTTTGAGACGAGTGCATCAGATCACACTGCTGCTATTTGCAACATATGTCTCAAGCATTTCTCGCGTAGCCAAAACATCACCCTCTTGGGCACCACATGCTTGACCAGACATATGTTGACCTGCCATGCAGTTCGTTGGCAAGCGTACCTAAAAGACCCACACCAAAGAACAACCCTCTCCTGCTCCTCATCAGCTGGGATCTCCAACCCCACTATACCTTCAGTCCTCTCTGAAACCTGCACTGAGAGGAATGAAGGTGTAGAATTAGGTGTGTCACAGCCAAGACAAATTTCCCTGCTCCAGCTGCTGCACCGCCGAAAGAAGTTCGCTCCCAGCCATCCACATGCCCAGCGGTTGAATGCTAGCTTGGCTAAATTGCTAGCACTTCAACTACTGCCTTTTCAGTTGGTAGAGACTGCCCCCTTCTGTGAGTTTGTGGAATGTGTGGTTCCTCAGTGGCAGGTTCCCAAACACCACTTTTTCTCACGGAAGGCGATTCCGGCTCTCTACCGACATGTGAAAGGCAATGTCTTGGCCTCGCTGGACAGGGCGGTCAGAGGTAAGGTGCATATTACCGCTGACTCATGGTCCAGCAGGCGTGGACGGGGACATTACCTATCTTTCACCGCGCACTGGGAGACTCTTCTGGCAGCTGGGAATGATGCAGGACAGGGTGCAGTAGTGTTGGAGGTTGTTCCGCCACCATGCCTCCAAAATTCTACTAGTGGTGATTCTGCCACACCTCTTTCCTCCACCCCCTACTCTTCTTCCTCCTCATTCTTCCTTCCTGTGCTGATTTCTCCATTCGGAACCAGCGGTGCTCCGTAGGCATTCAAGGGGCTACACAACCGTGCTGGCAAAAGATGCCATGTGGTGCTTGAGCTGGTGTGCTTGGGGGACAGGAGCCACACTGGGGCAGATATTTTGTCAGCTCTGCAGGGGCAGGTTCAGAGGTGGTTGACGCCACGCCAGCTTCAGGCAGGAATGGTGGTTTGCGACAATGGCACCAACCTCCTGTCCGCTCTCCAACAATGGGACACTTCACCCATGTTCCCTGTTTGGCTCACGTTCTTAACTTGGTGGTGCAGAGGTTCTTGGGCAGGTATCTGGGCTTACAGGATATCCTGAGGCAGGCCAGGAAAGTCTGTGTGCATTTCTGCAGGTCATATATTCCCACCAGGTGGAACTCAATGTTGGCCATGCTGCAGTGGCTGCACACGCAGCAGAGGGCCATCAATGAGTACCTATGCGACTATGGCACAGAACAGGGTCAGGGGAGCTTGTTTTTTTTCCCCACGCCAGTGGGCTATGATCAGGGATGCATGCACTGTCCTGTCACCATTTGAGGAGGCCACGAGGATGGTGAGCAGTTACAGTGCATGCATCAGTGACACTGTCCCTCTTGTCCACCTGGAGCACACGCTGTGTGGAATAATGGACAGGGCACTTGAGGCAGAACAGAGGGAGGAAGAGGAGGACTTCCTTACCTCTCAAGGCCCCCTTTATCCAGACAGTGTTCCTGCGGGCCCTCCGATCACACAGGAAGAGGAGGAGGATTGTGTCAGCAGGGAGGTGTAGCCTGGCACTCAGCATCAGCAGCAGTCTTCAAGGGATCATTTATAGTCCGAAGAAACCCATGGACTTGTACGTGGCTGGGAGGAGTTGGCTGCGGATCATATCATCCTTAGTGACCCAGAGGACTCTGGACCGAATGCCTCAGCAAACCTACGCTGAATGGCCTCCCTGATCCTGCAAAGCCTGTGGAAGGATCCTCGTATTCGTGGTATCAAGGGGAGGGATGATTACTGGCTGGCAACCCTCCTTGATCCACGTTACAAGGGTAAGGTTTCGGACCTTATCTTGCTGTCGCAGAGGGAGCAGAGGATGAAACATCTTCGGGAGGCCTTGCAGAAAGGTTTGTGCAACGCGTTTCCAGCACCTGGGAGGTTAAAATTTCCTAGTCCTCTGGGACAACATGTTGCTGAGGCTTCGGTCAGTCACAGAAGGAGAGGTGGAGAAGGTGGCCATCTGACAGATGCGTTCAGACAATTTTTTGGTCCGCAGCCCCAAGGTATGATCGGTTCCAGCAACCATCGCTAGCGTCTGATTCACATGGTGCTGTAATACCTAGGGGCCAGATCAGGCTTGGTCACCTTTCTCATCCTCTGGGTTACTGGGTCTTGAGGATGGATCACTGGCCAGAGCTTGCACAGTATGCAACTGGCCTGTCCTGCATCCAGCGTTCTTTCGGAACACACATTCAGTGCTGCTGGAGGCTTTGTAACCACAGGGTGCGCCTGTCCACCGAATCGGTTGATCGGCTGACCTTCATAAAAATGAATCAGTCTTGGATCACCAGCTACCAAGCACCTGATGCTGATGTAACCGAATATTTTTTTTTTTAATGTGAGATTCCTTCAAGACTATGCTGATGCTGAGTGACTATCCTGTTATGCTGAGTAACAATCCTCTTCCTCCTCAATTTTCATGCTGATAGCTTTTAAGAACATTTTTGGTTCTGGGCACCGCCACCAGTGGCTAATTTTTCTGCCCCTGTTTAACAGGAGCGTGTAATTACAATTTTTGATGCAATACTTTGCATCAGGGCTCATTCCTGTGCTCCAACTAGAGTATCTGTGAGGGGTTGCAGTGTTGTGGCAGCAGTGGCTAAGGCCCAATTTTTCTGCCCCTGTTTAACAGGGGCGTGTATGTAACGAGCCCCTTGCTCGCTCGGTTCCACTCTCCCGACACTCCTCTGCAGCTATCGAATCAGATTGCAACGTCTGATGGTTCGGTCATCCAATGCTCCGGGATTAGAACTTCAGCTATGTGCCGTTCTAACCCAGTTGTGATAGCTCAGAACAAACACCAGGCAGGCTGTATGTAAGTTCAAACAGGAATCTCTTTTATTCAAAAATACAGGCTCTTTTATACACTAACAGTGGAGGTGCATACCTCCTGCTCATATTACTTTAACAATACACCTGTAACCTAATTAACCTAATTAACATGGGCTAATTAAAGCGGGGTTCCACTCAAATTTTTAACTTAATCTTACCCCCTTCAGTTAATTGCATAGATGTTCAAATGCTGCATGAAATTTTTTTTATCGCTGTAATTACCTTTATATTATACTTTATTGTGGCACTTCCTGTCTCTCCTCCCATGGGAGTAGGCATGTTTATTACCTTTCCCCAGCGCCGCACTGTCTCCTGGGAGCTTAGTGTCAGGCTTCCCAAGATTCAGTTCGGGAACAATGATCATGCTTGTGAACAAGCTGTGAATGAACAGCATTCACCGCATCCAGGAAATCAATGCTTGTGGGCTTCACATGCCCACAAGCAAGATGGAAACAGCATCACATTTTTAAAGTTATTCTTCAGTACGAAAACAGACAGAGGTGGAAATATTACACCCAAACTGTGAGTATTATTTTGGGATTATGGGATTAGCAAAGTGTCTCGATGACCTAAAAAAAAAAAAAAGATTGGTCGCCGGACTCCCACTTTAACTAATCCCTTTAGACAGCCTAGATGACTCAGACATGACCTTTAGGCCAGACTGGCCGTCTTGTAGTTCCGAAAATCCAATCAACATTATCACAATAGCAGAGTTAATTAAACACAAACAACAATGGGGATCTAATGACTCTTAGATCCCATACTAGAGACTTATTTACAATACACATTTTAGCAGACAACAGACAGGTAGCTGGAATTGATGACATTAGCATTTAACAGTAGGAGTCCCAACGGTATGAATCAGTCACTATTCCAATATGGCAAATCCAGGGTCCCCAGAGTCTGTGTGTCCTGGGGGACCAGGACCCGAATCCACAGTAATACCACCTCAAGGGTCCCCAGGCATACAGCTCACAAAGAACACCGTTCCCCCAAATGCCAGGGCCCACGATTGATCGGCAAGAGGCTAGCATACAGTCCCCTCCAAAAGTCTCTCTCCCGGCTAGGTCTGTCACAGTGTAATTACAATTTTTGATGCAATACTTTGCAGCAGGGCTCATTCTTGCGGTCCAACTATAGCACCAGTGCCTAAGGCCCAATTTTTCTGCCCCTGTTCAGCAGGGACATGTAATTACAATTCTTGATCTAATATTTCACTGCAGGGCCCGTTCCTGCACCCACCAAGAGTAACTGAGGGCTTATAGTGTTGTGGCAACACCAACACCTAAGGCCCAAATTTCTGCAGAGTATATAGGGCAGGCCCCTACTTTCAAACATCCAACTTACAAACGACTCCTACTTGCAAACGGAAGGAGACAACAGGAAGTGAGATGAAATCTACCCCTGGGAAGGGGAATTCTCTCCTGTAAGAGTTAATATGGGAAAAACGTGTCTCCTCTCCACTGATGCTTTTATCAGCAATCCTTGTTTACCTAAAAACCCCAAATTGTCAAAAAAACATTTGTCATTGGTACAGAAAGGGAGGTGAAATCTTCTGAAGAGGTGCACAGACAGCAAAACAAATGTTACAGGGGTGTTAACCCTTCCCTATGTTTTCCAAAAAGCTTAAAAATAGATTTTTTGGCTGGAGCTACACTTTAAAAATGTACCCGTTCAAAATTACAAACAGATACTACTTAACAACAAACCTACAGTCCCTGTCTTGTTTGCACCGCCTGTATACTGCTGTTCAGAGTATATAGGGCCTGGGGGCCCCACGCCTTTCCTTTTTTAAGGGTTCCCCTTAATATCCATACAAGACCCAAAGGGCCTGGTAATGGACTGGGGGGGGGGTCAGTGAAAAATCCGTTTTCGAAAAAAAAAAACAAACATGCCGTTTGTCTCACTGATTTTCATCCATATTGCAACATTGCATTAAAGCCGCAAGGAGTTTTAAATGACTTTTATTCCTTTACAAATGTCATTTTGTGCAGGGACTGTTCTAAGCACGGGAAACACGTGCCACTTTACAGGCATACTATAGACACTCCCCCCAGGTACGATATTTAAAGGAATATTTCACACTTTTTTTTCACTTTAAGCATCATTAAATTCACTGCTCCCGAAAAAACAGAGGTTTTTAAAACTTTTTTTTGCATTGATACATGTCCCCTGGGGCAGGACCCGGGTCCCCAAACCCTTTTTAGGACAATAACTTGAATATTAGCCTTTAAAATTAGCACTTTTGATTTCGGACATTCGAGTCCCATAGATTTTAATGGGGTTCTAAAGTTCGCGCTAACTTTCGGTCCGAACCGGAGGGTGTTCAGCTCATCCCTAGACAGCACAAAGAAATATAATAAGATGTCCTATATTTCAACAGGCAATAGCTGGCTACAATAGTTATCCACAGGCAACTCCTCTATCTTCTTTGGGAATGCTGGTCTTTTGTGGGTATTGTCAAACATGAGAATCCATTAACGGGTTAATGCCACGTGTGAACAAAGTATTGCTTTGTACCCCTGTTATGCAGAGTACTCATTGTGGGGAGCTAAGGAGATGCAGAGTGGCTGCAGGGAGCAAGGCACAACAGTACTCAGAAATGCAGCATTCATTTGGATACAAAGCATTTTTACATTTTAGCTCACCAAACCTCCGCCATCTGACTGTAAACACTGGCACAGTGCGTGGGTGTCCATGCCTAGGTGAGACTCTGCTGGCACCATTGCCCACTTCACATGGTCCCAGTGGACCCCAGACAAGACTGTTAGCTGTGATAAAAGCTGCCTGAGAACCAGCAGCAGGGCTCCATCTCAGCCTAAATTGAGATAGTTTCTCTGTGCTGTAAGGGTAGCAGCATAATATATGTAAAGGTATTTTTCCTACTTTTGTTCCCCCCTCATAGTAGTGGAAGTGTATTGGAATTGCATCAGTGTCTTTTCAGTGTCTCTGCCCATTTAAAAAAAAAACCTTAATTCTAGATTTTAGCTTTAACTACTATTATAGAAAATATATCAGAGATGCTGGTAAGGAATGACATGGACATTCATTGTACTGTTCATTTAAGCACAAGAGAATCCATTTTGTTCTCACTGTTGAAATGTGTTCTGTAACCTTCACCTAACACACAGACACTTCTCCTACTAAACGCTCTCTACTCCCCCCTCCCTTTTCAAGGTTTAACTTTTGCAATTGTTCTATTCGCTAGTTTTTAATAATATATTTCTATTTGTTAGCTTTTAATAACATATTGCTATTTGTTACTTTTTAATAACATCTCACACCACCCCTTTCTTATCTATGTATAAAATAACATGTAATAATAAATTTTTCACTGAACGGACATTTTAAACACAGTGATTGAGTCCTGTGAATCTGTTCCTGCAGCTGCAGTATTAACTTTGTTTTAGAGTCCCAATCAGAAATCAGTCATATCAGTCTTGGCGAGTCATAACAGGAGTTTGGCAGAGTCTCCAGAAGGAACCGCGCTTCGATCGGGATCATCGGGAAACGCAGACCTCAAATGCCGGCTAGGTAAGCTGCCCTTAAGCTTGCTATATTTCTGCCTTTTCCTATGTATCCTATCTGTCGGTTCTCAAGGAAACCAGACCACTCTCGGACCTTTCTGGTTGGGTAACGTGTGTGTGTGTGAATGTGTTTGTGTCCCCCTTCACGGGTTGGACTGTGTGTGGATAGGGAAAATCCTCTGCAGTTCCCTGCGTTGACTCCTTGTGGGCGACCTGGGTCAGAGGCGCATGGTAGGGTCAGATAAAACTCACAGAGAAGAGAAGAGACGAGGAGGGTCTCTTAATGAGTGTTTTGTCTATTGTCATAAACCCCTTCTATCCACGTAGATAAGTGGAGACTATTCTTGTAAATCTGCAGATTTGCTGTACTATTTGTTTTAGAGGCAAGAGGGTATAGGCACAGGTAGAGAAGAGAGAAGACTGGCCAGTCATTATGGGCATTAAATTAATTAAGGGAATGAAGGGAGAGAGGCCTTCAGAAAATGCCCAGCGCAAGATGAGCGCTAGAGAATATATGAACCGAAGGTACGGTTCTGCCTATACTGAGCCCCTAGATAAATGGGTAGAATGGACAAAGGGAACAGCTAAACCTTTAAAATCTGAAGGGACTTTTGATTTAAAAGTATGGCAAACTTTTCTGCACGATTATGGCCCACTACTGTGCAGTGAAGGAACGTGGAGAATAGCTTGCACATGGGAGACAGAAGCTAAAGTAGCAAATCAAACTGGCTTGACGGAGATATTTAATAAAAGTACTGCCCAAATTTACTACGTTTGGCCAGAAGACTCTGTAGAGGAGGACCCCCCACCTTATGTGGCTGCCAGTTTGGCTTTAAGGGGTCCACGCACAAAAGCAAAAGAATTAGACTACATGGAACACACAAAAGATGAGCTATGCAATATAGTAGAGAGCAGAGGTTTAACAGCCCCATATCAACCTACAAAGAGGGATTTGGCTCGTATCCTAGAAACAGATGATTGGCATAAATCAAAAGGCACATATGCAAACCTGGATCTCTCTGAACTTAAGGCTTTGGCCAGAGAAAGAGAGATAGAGTCTGAACTTCCAGAGCAAACCATAATTTCCAAATTGTGGCAGCAAGATGAAGAGAGAAGGAAGGGAGATGCCAGCCCTTCTGCCCCTGGCATAGAGAAATCTGTTGCAGTTTATCCTGTCAGAACCCAATTAGTTTTTGAAGGTGATGCTGTTGACAGTAAGTCTCAAATTAAATGGCATGTACCTTTTAGTCCCCAAGATATGAGAGCCATATTAGAAGGATTGGGAGATCCTAGAAAGAATCCAATTGGGTTTGCAAACAAACTTAGTGCTGCACAGGAAGCATATGAGGCTTCTGCTACTGACATTCATCAGCTTCTTATTAAAGCAGTGGGAAGCAACATGTCTGGCTATATACTTAAAGAATGTGGTGTAGACGTCAAAAATCTAGGTAAGATGGTTAGTGGACGGGAGGTTTGTGAGAAATTGAAGGAAAAATTGCCCCAAATATATGGACAAACCAGACATGCTGAATTTATGAATGCTAAGCAAGGGAAAGAGGAAGCAGCAGGGGCTTATTGGAGGCGGTTAAGTGAGATGGCTGAGGAAGCAGGCATTAAAATAGAGGAAGAGAAGGCGGGAGAAACTGCAAGTCCATCTACACAACTGGTGAAACAAAGGTTTCTTGATGGTTTAATACCCCAGTTGAAAGAAAAGTTGTTCACAGCAAGGCCTGAGGCAGGCAATATGTCTATTCGAGACGTCCTGCCTATCCTGTTGTCCATAGAAAACAGGATTAACCAAAAAGACAGCAAACCCAAGGTAATGTACATGGGGAAGCAGAGAGGAAAAGGAAGAGGTAGAGGCAAAGGCAATTTCAGAAATCATGGCAATCGGGGACCAATTATATGCTACAATTGTGATGGGGAAGGACACATAGCCAAATTCTGCCATCTTCCTGACCGTAGACTAGAAAAGAGCTTAGAGGCCCCTCATGCTGATCCCAGTTCTCTGCCAAAAGCAGTGGATCAGGCATAGGAAAATGGCATGCCAGTATCAATCATGTTAAATAGGGGAGACAATGGTCCCGAGGCCAGAGTAAAAGTATTTTTACAAGAACTCCCCTATCCTGGAGGAGAAACAGAATTAACCTGTTTAATTGATACTGGTGCAAGCCGAAGTGTTTTTAATATAGAGGACTTACCTCCAGGATTATTATCTACAAATGTTATCTCTGGTGTTGGCCTAACCGGGACCTCTACTGATTTGGTTGAGTCCAAGCCACTTAAACTTAGGCTAGGACAGCAAACAGAAATTGTCACTAAAGTGTTAGTTTCAGACACAGTTCCTACCAATCTTTTGGGAGCTGACATTTTGAACCAAATTCTAGCAAACATAGACTACACTCCTACAGGAGTCCAAGTGGTCAGTAGTCTATCAGGAGAAGTTTTAAATTCTGCCTGTGGAGTATTTTTAATCCAAGACTCCACTCTGCCATTTCCACCAGAATTGAAAGTGATTCCCACTGAATTATGGGCCACGAGCAAATATGATGTAGGTCTGCTGGATTGCACCCCAGTCATGATAAAAATTAAACCAGGAGCCCATCTCCCACAGATTAAACAGTACCCACTGAGTATTGCTCAGACTGAGGGGATAAAGGATCAAATCACTCAACTGAAAGCAGCAGGGGTTGTTGTACCCATTAAGTCCCAGGTCAATACACCCCTGTTCCCAATTGCAAAGAAGCCAGACAAGAAGGGTGGGCAGGTGACATATCGCATGGTGCATGATTTGAGAGCCATTAACAATATAATAGAGGCAGATACCCCGATCGTGCCCAACCCCCGCACTTTACTAAGTGGAATACCTGCCTCCAGCACCTGCTTTACAGTGATTGATCTTGCAAATGCTTTCTTTTCGGTGCCCCTGCACCCAGATTGCTGGCACCTTTTTTCATTTACCCATGATGCCCAAAAGTTAGCATGGACAAGATTGCCCCAAGGCTGTGTGAGTAGCCCCTCTGAATATAATACTGCGTTAAAGCAAGTATTGGACCAATGGTCCCCCTTACACCCAAACACAGTTTTGCTTCAGTACATAGACGATTTGCTTATTTGTTCTGATACAAAGGACATTTGTAGCAGAGAAACAGTAAGCCTTCTCCTGTTTCTCTATAACAGTAACAACAAAGTTAGCAAAGATAAGCTACAATACTGCCAAGAGAAAGTGATCTTCCTGGGTCACTGCATTTCACATGGAATCCGTCACCTAACCCCAGATCGAGTTAAAACTCTACAAAACTTTGAAAAGCCAAAAAATGTACGGCAACTACGTGCCTTCCTGGGGTTAGTGGGATATTGTAGGGACTGGATTCCAAATGCATCAGAACTTATGGCTCCTCTATATGAGGCTACCACTAGATACCCTTTCAAACTCACATGGGACAATGAATTGCAGATGAAGGAGCTTATTAAAATTTTGTCTGAAGCTCCCGCCATTGGACTTCCTGACTATACTAAGACTTTCTCGTTGTTCTGTCATGAAGTCAATGGATTTGCTGCAGGTGTACTCACCCAGCTACATGGAGACAAACAGAGGCCTGTGATGTATGTATCAGCCTCATTAGACCCTGTCATCAAAGGCTCCCCCAGTTGTATGCGAGCCATAGCAGCCTGCATTTTGCTGCTAGACAAAGTAACGGAGCTTGTACTAGATTCTGCTCTGATCCTGTATGTGCCACATGCAGTACAGGAAATCATGAATCAAGTAAATACTAGACATGTGTCTGCCAGTAGATTTGACAAGTACCAGTCTGCTCTTTTTGCTCCATCGAATTTAACAATCAAACGATGTGTTACTTTAAATCCGGCTACTCTTCTTCCTATAATTGATGAGGAAGATGCAACAAATGGTACTGATGTAGAACCTGAGAGTTTTTCTCATGATTGTATGGCTCTTATGGAGGTAGAAAGGGCCTCTGTCACACCAGCAAAAGATGAGCCCTTATCAGATTGTGACACACACTTATTCGTAGATGGTTCCAGATTTTACACTGACGATGGTCAGCCACACACAGGGTTTGCTGTAACCACTACAGACACCATTTTACATCAGGAAGCATTGAAACCCCAGATGTCAGCACAGGAAGCGGAGTTGTATGCTGTAGTCAAAGCATGTCATCTCCTAGAGAATCAAAGGGGAAATGTTTACACTGACAGCAGATATGCATTTGGAATAGCCCACGATTTTGGGCCTATCTGGAAAGCACGGCACTTTCTGACTAGTGCAGGGAAGCCAGTGAGACATGCAAAACTCATAGAGCGGCTATTTGAGGCCTTTCAGAAACCAGCAGAAGTTGCCATCTTGAAGGTAAAAGGGCATGCAAGGGGAAGTGACATGACAGCCAGAGGAAATGCTTTAGCGGACCAAGCGGCAAAGGATGCTGCCCTTATGGCATTTGGAGTCACATCCACTGTAGGGGTCGCCCAGGTAGCGGGGACAGATTCCCCTCATCAAGAGCAGTGGGATGTAGAAACTCTAATTCAGTTGCAGAACCAGGCCCCTGATGAAGAGAAGGATAAGTGGATCAAATGTAATGCTACCCAAAATCAGCAGGGCCTGTGGAGCGCTGACAACAGGTGGTGTCTACCCAGGAGTTTGTACCCAGTTTTAGCACAGCTGGCACATGGCGTCAGTCATCTTGCTAAGGGCGCAATGGTGGCACTTACTGACTGCTATTGGATAGCACCTGGATTTAGTGCATTTGCAGCCAGGTTTTGTGCTTCATGTCTCACTTGTGCTCTGTACAATGCAGGGAGGCCTGTTCATGTTCCCCAAAGGCATTCTCCAAAGCCAGATTTCCCTTTCCAAAGAATTCAAATAGACTACATTCAGATGCCCAGAATAGGCACCTATGAGTTTGCTTTAGTGTGTGTTGACATGTTTTCAGGTTGGCCCGAGAGCTGGCCAGTAGCCAAAGCAAATGCAAAAACAACAGCAAAGAAAATTTTGAATGAAATAGTTTGTAGATATGGAGTTCCTGAAACTATTGAGAGTGACAGAGGAACCCATTTTACTGGGGAAGTAATGAAAGAGGTAATGGAAGCACTTCACATACAGCAAGCTTTCCATACACCTTATCATCCACAAAGTAGTGGTAAAGTTGAGAGACTTAATGGAATTTTGAAAAACAGATGTGCAAAAATTAAAGCAGATACAGGAAAAGGATGGGTGGAAGCTTTGCCATTAGCCCTATATTCTGTAAGAACTACCCCTAAACAACCACATGGGCTGTCCCCCTATGAGATTTTATTTGGAGGGCCACCCAAAACAGGGCTATATTTTCCCCAACAGTTGCAGGCTTCTCACTCTAATCTGTTAGAATATGTTCAGATTTTGCAAAGAACATTGAATAAAATACATGAAGGTGTTTATAAATCTATCCCCGACCCAGATTCTGTTTCAGGTATTCACAGAATCCAACCAGGTGACTGGGTGGTGGTCAAGCGACACGTCAGAAAGCCACTAGAACCAAAATTTGACGGACCACATTTGGTGCTTTTGACAACCGGTTCTGCTGTCAAGTTGGAAGGAAAACCCACCTGGATTCACGCCAGTCACTGCAAGAAAATCCTGAAGTGATGATATCCTTTGAAAAAAAGATGATAATGTTTCTTTTCTTTTTGTTGTTTGTGAGAACTGAGACATGGAAAAATAACCCTTTCATCCAAATGTTAAAATTGTATGCAACCCATAGCAACGCTAGTAACTGCTGGGTGTGTTCTCATTTGCATCCCCAAACAGGAACAATACCCATGATAGCAATGCCTCTCATTTTCACTGATCTAAACAGGACCAGAATAAATGGCTCATACATAGTCTCCACAGCTAATGAGCACAGATCAGTAACATTGATGGTTTCGAAACAGATAAACACTCCACAGATTTGTTTAAACATTACATGCCCGTTTAACACTAAATGTAGACGGTTGGGCAATTCAGATTGCACTGGAGCAAAAATTACAGTTTATGGAGGAAACTATGGTCAATATTATTATATCCCAGATCCAGAACTAAATAGAACCCTTTATAGTACAAATTGCTCACAGTTTCCAATATGTGAAAATATCGGTTTCCTGAGATTCCATGTTATTGCTTCCAGTTTTTTAGGAGCAGGCATACCGTCCATACGTAGAGGGTTATATTATATATGTGGAAATAAAGCTTACGCCTGGCTTCCTACTAATGTTACAGGTACATGTTATATTGGGAAGTTAGTACCTGCTTTGGCTGTTCGCAAAGATACAGTGCGACCAGATCAAAGTCCAGAATACCCTTTAGTGTTCAAAAGAGAGCTGTTCACTGAAGGTGACATGACATGGTCATGGTTCCCTTCCTGGACAGGATGGGGAATTGAAGCAATGAAAAGACTAAATAATTACACTAGAATTGTAGATGAGATTATTAACCTTACTACCACTGATATAGGTTTATTAAATGAAGAAATGGCTCAGCTTAAAAAAGTAGTATTAGAGCACAGATTAACGCTAAATTATCTCACTGCAGCTCAAGGTGGGATGTGTAAGATATTTCACACTGACTGTTGTATATACATTTCTGATAATGAGGACATTATTAAAGGGCATCTTGCTAAGATAAGAGAACTACAGAATAAGGCCAGAGATATTGCTAAAGATGGATGGAACCCCTTTCAGGGTTTAGGAGGTTTTGGTGATTTTTTATATGGCATAGCAACATGGTTACAGAAACTAGGCGCTTACATTGTGATGTTTCTATTTCTCATGTTTGTTATTTACTTCCTCATCAGGCTATGCCTCTGTGTGACTACCCGCTGTACCAACAAATGTACCACCAGCCCTGATGAACCCATTATTGTGAGAAAGCTAGGAGAGAGCTGAACAGGACGCCGTCTCTCTGCGCCAATGTAACAGGAGTTACCAGCAATCGGCTGAACGTAACGCGGAGAAGAATGGTGTCAAATAAACAAAAGGGGGGAAATGACATGGACATTCATTGTACTGTTCATTTAAGCACAAGAGAATCCATTTTGTTCTCACTGTTGAAATGTGTTCTGTAACCTTCACCTAACACACAGACACTTCTCCTACTAAACGCTCTCTACTCCCCCCTCCCTTTTCAAGGTTTAACTTTTGCAATTGTTCTATTCGCTAGTTTTTAATAATATATTTCTATTTGTTAGCTTTTAATAACATATTGCTATTTGTTACTTTTTAATAACATCTCACACCACCCCTTTCTTATCTATGTATAAAATAACATGTAATAATAAATTTTTCACTGAACGGACATTTTAAACACAGTGATTGAGTCCTGTGAATCTGTTCCTGCAGCTGCAGTATTAACTTTGTTTTAGAGTCCCAATCAGAAATCAGTCATATCAGGAACCACATACAAGAGTATGAAAAGGAAAATATTGTAATTGATAACTGAAGCCAGCATAGATATTAAACCTTCTTATCAGAATGTAAGAAAACAAACTTGGACAAGAGGGATGATTGGGTCTGTAATTTATTTGGAGTATTTAATATGGCTGCAGGTTGAACTCCAGGCAGATATAAACTGATGACTGCCGATTAAAAAAAAATGTAATTCTGTATTAGTACTACATAATGTTTAATACAAGCAGTTTAAGTACTCGAAAATTACTTACATAGTTACATAGTTAGTAAGGTTGAATAAAGACACCAGTCCATCCAGTTCAACCTAAATGAGTGTGGGTGCATGTCTACAATTATCCCTATTTAAGGTACCCATAATTTATTTAAGGTGCCCATAGTACCCATGATACTTGGTATCAGCCTCTTGCAATCCACTGTATTGACCAGTTGTAAATGCCAAAAATTGCTTATTGAGGCTTTTAAGGTGCTTATAATTTTATTCAAGAATTCAAAAAGTTAAATACTCCGATATTCATACACTTTGTTAAAATATAGGCATAACGATCTTTCTAGAAGGATATTGAACATTAAAACAGAAATCTCCTCCTTGAGTAGACTCCCCTGTATGTGGCCAACTGCTTACTATGCACAATACATTTCAGTTATGCCTCATGTGCAGTGATGCTGGTAAACGGACATAAATGTCCTGTGTACATGAAGCCGGCTTCATGCAGAGACGTTGTTCAACCTCTCCTGAACGATTTAACTTGACAGCTAGAAACCAACGTCTAAAAATGGCAGTTTAGCCACGTTTACATGCCACATTTAGTCGCGTTTAGCCACGTTTGCATCTAGAAGCATTTGTAAAAAAAAATGTCTGTAAATGAAACATTGTTAAACGCGAGTTACTGTATTTACAAGCTGTTACAGGCATTTGGTGTTTCAAATGCCTCTGAACATCCGTCTGAACCCATTTTTTTGCGTTCCAAAAAAAGCTTCTAAACTCAACTGCTTAGAAATGACTTTAAATGACCCTGTGTACATGTACTGATAAGATAACATAGAGGAGAGTTCAGGGGCAGCTGAAAAAAATGCCCAACTGCTCCTAAATGTCCGTTTACCAGCAGCAGTGTACATGAGGCATTAGGAGCAGTTGGGCATTTTTTTTTCAGCTGCTCATGAACTCTCCTCTATGTTATCTTATCAGTACAAAGGGTCGTTTACAGTCGTTTCTAGGCAGTTGAGTTTAGAGGCTTTTTTTGGAACGCAAAAAAGTGGGTTCAGAAGCTGAGTTTAGAGGCTTCTAAACACGGCTAAATGCGGTAACTCGCCTTTAGCCGCATTTCATTTACAGGCGATTTTCATTTTTGGCAATTTTTAAAAAAACGCTTCTAACTACAAACGCGGCAAAACGCCGCTAAATGTGGCATGTAAACGCAACAAAACAGACGTTTTAAATGTGGGTTACTATCTGTCAAGTTAAATCGTTCAGGAGAGGTTGTAAAAACGTCCCGTGTACATAAAGCCTTAGTCGAGGCAGGAGTTTAAGGAATAATTGTTGTAAATCGGGAATTCAGGAGGTTTGATAGTTTCTGGAATGCCTCTAAATTTGATATAGTTCCTTCTGAAAAGGTCTTCAGGTGGGCCACTTTTGCCTGTAGGTAGCAGATTTCTTCACTGTGGGGATCCTGGACCTCTGCAACTTCATTGTAAGCACCTGTGTGCTCAGTAACATTTTTTTCAAGGTTGTCTGTGTGCTCCTCCACGTCTTCTATCCTGGAGTGTAAAGAAGATGTGGAGGCGTGGAGTTCATTGTGGGGGTCTTTTTGTAAGGAAAGTAGCATGAGCTTCAGTGTGTATTCTGAAGCAAGCTGATCACTGGCAGGGTGTGGGGCAAGGGAGTCAGTGTCATTCTCCCCCTGAGATGGATCATCGGGGTTATCCCAGTGCTGCTTCTTATATGAAGGAGCTTTAGAGGGAGAGAGCACAGGGGATTGAGCAGCCCTCTTACCTCTGTCTGTCTGCAGGTGAGCCTTGAGGGGGAGCTGATGTGGGCTCTGCGCTGTTCATATCCTCTTGGTTGCCGGTGGTGTCCTGTGAATCGGCATCTGATAATGAGGAGGAGGCACCGCATCTGCGCCATCTTGGCAGTGCTGCATGGCCGTCTGTAAGAAATAGTCCGTGAAGCAGTGTAAGTTGCAGGGGTTGTTGTTCCTCTTTCTGGACATACCTTCCAGGCGCCACAATTGTATGCTCCCCTCTGGTGCAGGAGAGAGGGGAGAAAAGCCGCTGTAGAAGGCTGGTGGATTAAGCGACCATCATGCTCCACGGCCAGCCACGCCCCCACACTTTGAGTGACAAGCTTCGCGGGCCGCGATTTTGAGGGGTGGGGGTGCCAGATATAGGATCCGCCCCAGGTGCCAAATGCTCTAGGTATGCTCCTGAGTCTGACATGCAGTTTGCAGTTTTAATATACTCCAGTGCGGTAAATACAGTACATGCTGTGAGCAAATAGTTATGTGTTCTGGTAAAAATCTCAACATCTAAATCTTACAGTTCCTAAAACTATGACTTCATGGCTTACTGAGCTGATTACTAAAGAATAAAAAATGCAATCTGTCTAAGCTCTACAGAAAAAGCTTGATAACTGATCTGGACAAAGCATTAGAACATTTTTATTTGGATATTAAAAGCAGGAGAAAAAATTGTGTAGAAATCATTTACTATTTTGAAATATGGGAAGGACTTGCTCATCTTACTGGTTGCCTGCAGTGGTACTAAAACCATTGTAATAATGAGCTGGAAAGGTGGGAGACTGTTTTTCAAATATGGATCACATCAACTGAATGAAATAGAAAAAAAAATAAGTTTGTGTCCTTCCTTGCATTTTTTTGTGCATTTTTTTTTTTTTTATTATTTACATTTTTTTTTCAAGAATAGGATAAAATTCCAAATAGCAACTTGGGAAAATCAAAGAGCCAGTAACACAAGCATGTGACCAGTGTTAATGGTGCAAATATTGCTTTTGCAAAAAGATAACAGAAGAAGAAATGGCAGAAAAATGTAAAAGAAAAAAAAATAACTGAAACGTTCTTGTCCTCCAGTTAGTGTTTTGATCTGCACTAAAAAAAAACAAAAAACAAAACTGCAGTTATTTAGGAAACGGAGGATGAAAAAAAATGTTAGATTTAGATCTATGCTTTTAGAATGCTACATACTTTCCTGCTCTGTGCAATGGAATTGCACGGAGCAGCCACAAACCTCATCTTCTTGGGTCCCCTGCCAACACTCCTGGCTCCTCCTCTCTGCCAAGTGCTCTCAAGGAAAGCTGCTTTCCACGGGGGACTCTGCCCTGCCCCCAATCCCACAGCACTGGCTTTAATTGGCAACCTCAGCAAAGCCAGTGAGACAAGGGAGTGGGGGAGAGAAGAGCTGCAAATGGGCACAGTTCTTAATAGAATGAGGGCTCAGGCAAGTAAAAGGTGGTGGGGTGGAGGGGGATACTGATTTCTAAACATTTATCTTAATGCAAAGAATGCATTCAAGGGCTTGTAAGCCCCTTTTTAAATTTTTTTTATTAACAAACATGTCATACTTGCCTCCACTGTGCAGTTAGTTTTGCACAGAGTGGCCCCGAACCTCCTCTTCTGGGGTCCCATGGCGGTGCTGGTGGCTCCTCCCTGCATCGCGTGTCCACGCTGGAGAAGCGCTCTCCTTGGTGGGCACCCATGCAGGCGGACTACCGAGTCCTGCATCTGTGTCAATTCACACAGAATGCAGGACTCGGCCATGCCCCCCGGCACCGCGTCATTGGATTTGATTGACAGCAGTGGAAGCCAATGGCTGCGCTGCTATCAATCTATCCAATCGGGACACGAGACACCAGCTACAGATGATGTGCTCCTTCCTGGACAGAGTATGACAGCGTCCAGGTAAGTAAAACGAGGGGGCTGGGGGGCTGCAGCATTAAAAAAGTTTTTTCACCTTAATGCATTCTGTGCATTTAAGGTGAAAACCATGAAGGTTTACAACCCCTTTAAGGTAACAAATGTTTAGGCTGTATAACCATTTTAACTAAAATACCTTTGGTAAAAATTGTTGTCTGAAATTTTAGTTGGACATTCCTTCCAGTTGCCACAATTGTATGCTCCCCTCTGGTGCAGGAGAGAGGGGACAAAAGCCCCTCTCTCCTGCACCAGCATTTTGTACATATTTCTGGCATAATACATTGCTGTTCTCCTTATAACAGCTTACAATCTGTCAATGTTCTCATTGATATTGTTTTTGGCTGATATTGTGAATGTTTTAACAAAGGCTAAGTCTGAGTAGCCATAAACTTTCAAAACACTGAGATGTCTCTCGAGGAGATGCTGGAGCACCAGATGCCTCCATATACCATAAGGCAGCGGTGCTTATTCGCATATGAGAATGGTTCCATCATTCCTCTTCTAAGCTTTGGGTCCAATTAGAAAATTATGGGCCCACCCCTCTTTCGAGACATTACACGTCAGACGATCCAAATATGGAATAACTTTATGGCCACTTGTATCTAAACCTTTTGGACCCATGACTCCCTTCTTTGGGACCCCCGCTTTTCCACCAGCACTGCATGCAATGGGGTATGTGCCTTGGACTAAGGATGGTCATAGGATTCTCGCTTAAGTTCTTTGAGCAAATCAGTCACTGACGATGGCTACTCCTTCCACATCAGTAGCAAGCCACCTAACATAATGGTTTCAGAGACAAGTAATGTCTTACAACTCCTTCCTTGGCAGACGTTCTTGACGACCCATCGGGTCTCGAAGATATGCTCTTCCAGGGAGACCCTCCAACTCATGTAGTCTCCCAACTTTATTCATTAATACTGAACGCTTTGACCCCTGGCCTGCCTCCTTACACGCAGGTGTGGGATTTAGAACTACATCACTCCATTTCTCTTGCAGATTGGCAAAAGTGTTTTATTGTAACTCATAAACTTTCCCTTGCCAATATGACCCAAGAAAAAGGGTTTAAACTGGTGACTAGATGGTACAGATGTCCAACGACCATCCAACACTTCAATCCTTCCTCACCAGACATTTGGCATGTTGGCATTGTCCTGTAGCCAGAGGTACCACGCTTCGCATCTGGTGGGAGTGCATCTCTGTAAAAGCAACATATAATTGAACTGTATTTTAAGTTGATGGTAACCTCTATCCAACACTCGCCTGAGGTGGTCCTTTTTGTCTATGCTTCCTGGATCCTTCAAATCTGTAAAGAAAGACATCCTGCAACACTTCCTGGCTGCAGCTAGGGTAGTTACTCCCCGCCATTGGAGATTGAGGACTATGGCTTCCCTTGGGGATTGGGCGAGTGAGGTGGACCGTATAAGAAACCTGGAATAACTGTTGGCTCAGGAATTTGGACAGGAGGAACAGTTCTCCCTCACCTGGACCTCATGGTCCATGTTCCGCTACTTCTCGAAGTTCATTGCTTGGGCTGAAGGTGGCTCTGCAGACACCCCCCTGATAGCCTTGTTGGAGTGTATTTTATTAATTTATTCTCTTTTCATTCCCTGTTCTCTTAAAGCGGAGTTCCACCCAAAAGTGTAACTTCCACTCATCTGATAACTCCCCCCCTCCAGTGCCACAACTGCCACCTTTCGGGGGGAGGGGGTACAGGATACCTGTCTTTGACAGGTATCCTTTCCCACTTCTGGGAGCCTCAGCCATGGGTATTGATGTCACGGCTGGGGCTAGCTCCTCCTTCCCCTGTCGCTGGGCCAGTAGGAGAGAGGAGTGGGCCTCATGCATGCGCAGTAGGGTTCCCGGCTTGAAGCCAAAAGGCTACACTAGCGGGTACCCTTACCTGCAATGGCGGTGGCAGTACCTGACAGCTGATGGAAACATCAGCTGCAGTGCCGACATAGCTGGACTCCAGGACAGGTAAGTGTCATATTATTAAAAGCCAGCAGCTGCAGTATGTGTAGCTGCTGGTTTTTAATTTTTTTTTTTTTGGGCGGACCTCCGCTTTAGGTTTTTTTTTTTTTTTCCATCATGACAGCGTGTGATCCCTTCAGTATACTACTTTCTCAAATATAACAGTGCCGCATTATATTTATTGATGTCCTCCCTCTCAAAATGAAGTATCGGGTTGTATCGTTGATGCCTATCGCAGGCACTGGTATCCTGTATTCTTTGCTCCCTATACAATCATTAGTATGTCCTTAATTTATGAATATATGTTCTCGACTTTGTACATAAGAGATTGTATTTTTACTACTTTGTATTGTCAAAGCAGACGTTTGATAATATTTTGTATATGTTAACCTTTCTATACATCTTTCAATAAAATCAGATTAAACTAAAACACTGAGATGTCTGTGTTCTTTGTCCGTTGAGTCTGTTTATTGTTACCATCTCAAACAAAAACACTAGACCATCAAACAGAGGAGATGAGCAGAACACACACGTAGTCTTCCCATATGTACAACCCCTGGCAAAAAGTATGGAATCAGCACTCTTGGAAAATGTTCAGTTGTGTAGAAAAAACCCAGTTACAGACATGCCTCAAAACTATTTTCATTTAACATTCCAACCTTCTGGCTTTAAGAAAAACTGAAGTCAATTGCAAAAGAGGAAAAAAATTGAATAGAATCATGAAAAAAATAAAACACTACAGTACCCCACTAGTACTTTGTTGCACCATCTCTGGCTTTTATAACAGCTTGAATTCTCTAAGGCATGGATTTAATTATCGACAAACGGTATTCATCAATTCGGCTCCATCTTTCTCTTATTGCAGTTGCCAGAACAGCTTTGCAGGTTCAAGCCTTTTCATGGACCATTCTCTTTCATTTCCACCATAGATTTTGAATTGGATTGTGGTCCAGGTTATGTCATGGACATTATATCTTTCTTGAAGGAAAGTTTTCACGTCTTTTTCCCTATGGCAAGATGCATTATCATCCTGAAAAATGATGTCATCATCACCAAACATCCTTTCAATTAATGGAATAAGAAAAGTGTCCAAAAATCTCAATATAAATGCATTTAAATGCATTTAGTGAAGATTTAATGACTGTCATGTCCCCGTACCTTTTACCTGACATGCAACCCCATATCAAGGATTGTGGAAATTTGCATGTCTTCATGCATTTCATTGGAAAGGCACCAAACAAAAGTTCGAACATCATCACCCTGCCCTATGCAGATTCGTGATTCATCACTGAATATCACTTTCATCCAGTCATCCACAGTCCATGATTGCTTTTCTTTAGCTCACTGTAACCTTGTTTTTTTCTGTTTAGGTGTTCATGATGGATTTCATTTGCCTTTTCTGCATGTAAATCCCATTTCCTTTAGGCAATGTCTTATGTCCTGTACACACGACCGGTTTTGCCGTCGGAATAAACTCTGAAGGTTTTTCTGACGGAATTCTGCTCAAGCTGTCTTGCATACACACGGTCACACCAAATTCCGACCGTCAAGAACGTGGTGACGTACGACACGTACGATGGCACTAGAAAAAGGAAGTTCAATAGCCAGTGCGCCACCCTTTGGACTCCTTCTGCTAATCTCGTCAGAACAGCATACAGACGAGCTTTTTTTCCGATAGTAATTTGTTCCGTCGGAAAAATATAGAACATGTTCTCTATCTAAGTCCGTCTGAATTTTTGACAGAAAAAGTCAGATGGGACACGGTTGGAATATACGATGAAAAGCTCCCATCTGACTTTTTCTGACGGAAATTCCGACTGTGTGCATGCGGCATTACAATTCAGTCACAGACATTGACTCCACTTTGAGTTTGACCATTTGTTCCTCATTTGTTTTGTTGTGCTTTTTCTGTTTTTAAGGCATATTGCTTTAAGTTTTCTATCTTGACATTTTTGATGTCTTGGTCTACCAGTACGCTTCCCTTTTAACAACCTTCCCATTTGATTTGGTCCAGATTTTAGACACAGCTGACTGGGAACAACCAACATCTTCTGCAATCTTCTGTGATAATTTACCTTCTTGAAGAAGTTTTATAATCCCCTCCTTTGTTTCAACTGACGTCTCTCATGTTGGAGCCATGATTCATGTCAATCAGGTTGGTGCAACAGCTCACCAAGGTGTGCAAGCACTCTTTTTTTAACTGCAGACTAATTAGCATGTAATCTGATGCAGATGTTTGTTTTAGAACTGCAAAGTACATGGTGATTCCATAATAATTTCCTCAGAACTGAGTGATTCCATATTTTTCCTCTGCTTGATCTGGAAAAACTGTTGAAATTGACTACAGTTCTCTTTATTTTTTTGTATATGCTTCTTTAAGGCAGAAGGTTGGAATGTTAAATAAAAATAGTTTTGGAGGCATGTCTTTGATTAGTTTTTTTTCTACACAATTAAACAATTGAATGAACATTTTCCAAGAGTGGTGATTCCATACGTTTTGCCTAGGGTTGTAGTTGGGAGTCTCTTTTGAAAAACTCAGAAGCCTCTTTAACAAGCATTGTGTCCTTCAAGCCCAGCATTACATTAAGACAAAAGCTTGTTCGTCCTAAAGACCCCAAACACCCAAGCACAAGGAAAGTAACTTGGTATTTGCAGTATCTAAACACAGGCAGTAACACAGTATATGTAGTAGGAATGCAAAGACCTGTACATTGGAAAGACAAAATAACATCTTAACTAGCGAATAGCCCAACACAGGATGTTAAATTCTACAAGCCAGGACAGTAAGGTGCACAATTTGGACACAGGACAATTGGTTCACAAGAGGCATGAAAGAGGGCCTCTACATCAGAATGAAACAACTATCCCTGAATAGGAGTGGGGGCATTGAACACCCATCTGTCATCCATATACCATTTTAACATCTCTGCCCTGCTGATTTGACAACAGTTCACACTCTTAGCCATGTTAATTGGGGCACTAACACTTATGCAGGCTCCACCCCCCCTCCCACTACCTTCTCTCTTACAACCCTCCAAACCCCCCCCAGGTCAAACCACCTTTCCCACTCCCTCTTTCCGACTCCAATTTCCCTTTCTCCCCTCCCCATCCCCCTCCCCCTCTCTCTTTCTCTCTCTCCCCTGTCTACCCTCCCATCCCTTTGCTGTTCCCCCTTCCCCATCACCTCCCTGTCCACTCTTCACCCCTCCACACACCAGTTTAGGTATCTCCCCATTCATTATAGTATACAGCAGCAGGTCAGTAACCCATTTTTCTGTTTAACCACTTGACAACTTGGCACTTAAACCCCCCTCCTGCCCAGACCAATTTTCAGCTTTCAGTGCTCTCACACTTTGAATGACAATTACTCAGTCATGTAATACTGTACCTGTGACAGACTCACCCGGGACAGAGGCTATTGGAGGGGACTGAACGCAAGCCTCTTGCCCACCGATTATGGCATTTGGTAGAATGGTGCTCTGTGAGCTGTATGCCTGGGGACCCTGGGGTTGGTGTTACTTTGGATTCAGCTCCATGTCCCCCCAAAACACACAGACTCTGGGAACCCTTTATATGCCATATTAGAATGGTGACTGATTCATACCGTTGGGACTCCTACTGTTAAATGCTAATGTCATCAATTCCAGCTACCTGTCTGTTGTCTGCTATAATGTGTTTATTGTAAATAAGTCTAGTGTGGCTCTAAGAGTCTTTTCACCCATTGTTGTTTGTGTTAATTAACTCTGTTACTGTGTGAAGCTCGGTGACCACAAGTCTGGGCAAAAGGTCATGTCTCAGTCACCTAGGCTGTATAAAGGATTAGATAATTAGCTCATGTTAATTAGGTTACAGTTGTATTGTTAGAGGAGGTTCCAACGGCATATAAAGTCTTGTAATTTTGATTCTAAATAAAACAGTCCATGTTAGCAGTGAAGCAAGTGTCGCCTTGTTTTCTGCTCAGAGCGGTTGGAATATCTGAAATCTGTATCCAGACTAAAGGGAAGTGGTATACTGATGGAAGCACTCAAGCGGAGTGTGGGACGTTCCGTGACAGTACCCAAATGATTTTTTTGTCCATACAAATAGAGCTTTCTTTTGGTGGTATTTGATCACCTCTGGGTTTTTTATTTTTTGCGCTATAAATGAAAATTTTGAAAAAAAACCCATTTTCTTTGTTTCTGTGATAAAATTTTGCTAATTATTCATTTTTCTTCATAAATTTTGGCTACAATTTATACTACTACATATCTTTGTTAAAAAATAATTCAAATTACTGGATATTATTTGGTCTGTGTGAAAGTTATAGAGTCTACAAGCTGTGGTGCAAATCATAAAAAATTGATCACACATGATGTACTGTGGCCTATCTCATGTCTTGCGACCCGAACAAGTCAGAAAAGTACAAATACCCCCCAAATGACCCCTTTTTTGAAAGTAGACATTCCAAGGTATTTAGCAAGATGCATGGTGAGCTTTTTGATGTCATTTTTTCCCACAATTCTTTGCAAAATGAAGATTTTTTTTTTCCCCACAAAATTGTCATTGTAATGCCCCGTACAAACAGTCGGATTTTCCGACGGAAAATGTGTGATAGGACCTTGTTGTCGGAAATTCCAATGGTATGTAGGCTCCATCACACATTTTCCATCGGATTTTCCGACACACAGTTTGAGAGCAGGCTATAAAATTTTCCGACAACAAAATCCGTTGTCGGAATTTCCGATCGTGTGTACACAAATCCGATGCACAAAGTGCCACGCATGCTCAGAATAAATAAAGAGATGAAAGCTATTGGCTACTGCCCCATTTATAGTACCGACGTACGTGTTTTACGTCACTGCATTCAGAATGATCGGATTTTCTGACAATTTTGTGTGACCGTGTGTATGCAAGACAAGTTTGATCCAACATCCGTCGGAAAAAATCCTAGGATTTTGTTGTCGGAATGTCCGATCAATGTCCGACCGTGTGTACGGGGCATAATAGGTTATTTCTCTCACATGGCATGTGTATACCACAAATGACACCCCAAAATACATTCTGCTACACCTGAGTATTACGATACCACATGTGTGGGACTTTTTCACAGCCTAGCCACTTAGAGAGGCCCAACATACAGGGAGCAACATCAGGTGTTCAAGGAGCATAAATTACACATCTAACTTGTTGACTACCTATTACACTTTTGAAGGCCCTGGAGCACCAGGACAATGATGCGTGACACTGACGTGGCACTGATGACAGATGGCACTAATGCGCGGCACTGATGACATGTGACACTGATGACAGATGGCACTGATGACACGTGACACTGATAACAGATGGTACGTGACACTGACAGGTGGCACTGATGACAGATGGCACTAATATGTGGCACTGATGACAGATGGCACTAATATGTGGCACTGATGACAGATGGCACTTATACGTGGCACTGATGACAGATGGCACTTATACGTGGCACTGGGGACAGATGACACTGACAGGTGGCACTGGGGATAGATGGCAGTGGGTACAGATGGCACTGACAGATGGCAGTGGAGACAGATGGCAGTGACAGGTACTGTTGTCACTTTATTTTCTGTTTTTTTTTTTTTCCTGACACTTACCGTTGCAGCCGTTACCTCTCCCTCCTCACACGCTGTCTCTGTGTTAGGAGGGAGAGCCGGCGATGAGAGATGATCTCATATGTTTACATATGAGATCATCTCTCATTTGGAAGCTCCGATCGCGCTGTAAACGGCCGATGTGATTGGCCATTTACAGCGATCTGTGACTGGCTGTGTCCAAGGGACACGGACAGCACATAATTTCCCTGATGCGCACCCGCGGGAGCGTGCATTGCGGAAGTACAGCAAACAGGAGGACGTCCAGGGACGCCCTCCCGGCAATTGGCGCCTGCGCTGTAGCAGTCTTTCGGTTATAACGCGGGCGTGAAGTGGTGAAAATATATATTTTTAAAGTATCCTTTAGATGTATTTTAGACTACATTTTTAAAGAAGCTCCTCTTATCCATTTCAATATTCAGCTTCCCTTCAGGTCCTTTTATTAGGTTTTAAATATGTATACGGCTTTTCAAATATAGCTTCACCCTTTTATACAATGTTTTGACATATAAAAGTATGTAAATTATTTTTATCCTCTAACCTTTATTTCCACATATGTCCATCATGCTATACACATATATGTTTCTGTATATTTTTATTTTTGTCTCTAATAGCCCTGAAGGGTGAGTCTTTGTTGTTTTCCTTCTAAGTGGATACCGGGCGCTCCTTTTTACCTACCCTCACAAGTATATGCGGAAATGACCCCGAGGCCGTACCCAGAGGTAGGAGCTCAAGCCCCTTAAAAGGGCTTTGCCACCTTTCCCCAACACAACTCTCACCATCACTCCCTCACAGACCCTCAACTAAGTCAGTCCAGCGCGGTCTCCCACCTGCAAGGGCTGACAGCAATAATGGAATTATGCAACTGGGATAGGGTGGTTCTACAACTTTTACACATCCTATTTTGTTCTTGCACAGTCAACTTTTAGGCTAGGTTCACACCTATTCCTTTTTTTTTTTTTTTTAAGGCGTTTTTCAGATATGCACTGCATTCCATTTAACATGGTTTCCTATGGAACACGTTTACATCTATGCTTTTTGGAAAGGGTCAGGGACTTTTTTCCTGCAGCAGATTGCGTTTTACTTGTAATAGACTTCAATGGACCCACACCAAAAATGCAAGTGTTGCGTTTATTGCATTTTTGTATGGGGGTCCCACCCAATCCATACCAGGCCCTTCAGGTCTGGTACGGATTTCAAGGGTAACCCCACACACTTTTTTTTTTTAAATGGTGTGGGATTTTCCCCCCAAAATCCATATCAGACCCTTATCTGAGCATGCAGCCCGACTGTCCAGAAAAAAAAAAAGGGGGGGGGAGCGCCCCCCCTCCTGAACCATACCAGGCCATATGCCCTCAACATGGGGGAGGTGCTTTCAGGCAGGGGGGCTCTGCCCTCCCCCAAAGCACCTTGGCTTTATGTTGGAGGCAAGGGCCTTGTCAGGTCACCTTGAGGCTAGGTGACAGATGCACTCTGTAGGGGTCAGAAGTGCACCGCTAAGGTAGTGGACCCTAGGACTGACTGCTGCGGATTGAACCCTGGGAGGTTCAGGAAGCAGGTCTACTGGATCACTGACACAGATCCCACTGGGAGCTAGAGCATAGATTCCCCAGGGCGCGGAGTCTAAGAGCCAGCAGGTGTTCACCAGAGCTTCTAGTGGTGAGGATGGACTGCGCTGCAGTCTGGCTCCAGGTCGCGGCCCCCAGGGTCTCAGCTCACACTCACGGTAGACTACAGGAGCAAAGGAAGGAGGCAGCAGGCTGAAACAACAAGGAAAGTAAGGGACAAGCCAAGGTTGGGGCCACAAGCTGACAAGGACAACAGAGTTCACGCCAAGGTTCAGGGTCACAGGCAAACAGGGATGGTCGGGGACACGCCAAAGGTCAGGGTCACGAGCAGACAGGAATAGTTAAGAACAGGCCAAAGTCGGTAACTGGAATCAGACGTAGGAAACACAGCAAGTACACACGAAAGCTAACACACAATGGTTGATCAGCACTGCTGGCTTGCAGTGCACAGGTTAATATAGGGTTCCCTGATAGGGTCTGGGGTGGGGCCATGCTTAGAGGAGAGGTTATAAAACCAGTCAGGTGAGAGGCAGCTGGTCTTTAGAGATGAACACATGGAGACAGGTAAGCTGACAAACAAACTCTATTGCATAACCATGACAGGCCCCTTCTGGGGGTCTGCGGGTGGGAGCCCCCAGATCCCAGCCCCCCTATGTGAAGGAGTATGGGGTATATTTTACCCCTACTGAAATCACCCATGAAAAAATGTAAAAAATAAACAGTGACAGCTTTTGACAATTCCTTTATTAAAAAACAAACAAAAACAATGTCCCAAAAACAATCCATCAACTTGGGTACATCTAGCCTGCTGAATTCACTTGCGATTATCGCTAGCAGTCGCTATAGCTGCCTCCTCCTTCAGGCAATCCCCCCCCCCCTAAAGGGGAAAATGTATACTGTCTGGATGGAGTAAAACAAAAAACAGCCACTCAGTACAGAGACAGGGCGTGGCTAGTGGCCCAATCAACAGGGCAATACTGGCCGGCTTTTATAGCTACAATCCAATCTCCAACATGTATAGATGTCATAGCATGGCACAAGTGTACCTATAGCACAGTGAGCAATGAACTAAAAAGTATGTAAAATAGAATAAAGGAAAATAGGTATGATTACAGAAAATCCTTAAAAATTATAAAAAAAGTTATCTGATCCGAGTGAATCCCTGCATAGTAAACACGTCTATGATAGTATTTTATAATAAATGGTAAAAAAATCAATAACTATATAAAAGATGACTTCAAATAAAATAACCTATTATGATCACTACGGCATAACATCTGGAACCTTTCAGCCCGGGAGTCGCAAGGAGAGATAGATTCCAACACTCAGACTTTTAACCCTTCAGTGGATTTATTATGGACATGAAAGAAGTGCCTAGGGACACTATGTTCATCTGATCCCTTTTCAATAAGTCTCCGAAGGTTGCCTGAATTGGGCCCTTGCTGTCCGAATAGTGCGGCCTACATATAGGAGGCCACAGGGACAAGTCAAACAATATATAACAAATTCTGTTGAGCAACTGTAGAATTGCTGGATATGATACCTTTTACTTGAATTATCTTTAAAACTCTTCTGGTGGTGCTGGATGAACTAGCACATTTTGCATCTGATTTTTTTACATTGAAACATACCCATCAGATTGCAAAAGGTGGTTAATGTTCTGACTGAAGTGGTACAGTGAGGAATCTTACTTGGGGCTACCAGATTTTTCACACTTCTAGCTTTGTTAAGTTCCACCCCCTTGCTTCCCCCTTTTTTTTGCACTGACAGGGATGGAAATACATGGCCTTACCAGGCCATGGCTTCACTCAAAGTCCCAAACACCCTCCTCCTTTTTAATATTCAACATGTATAGCTGTAATAGCATGGCACAAGTGTACCTATAGCACAACAGGCAACAAGCTAAAAATATATAAAAAAGAATAAAGGAAAAATAGGCATGATTATAGAAAATCCTTAAAAATGATAAAAAAAAAGTCATCTGATCTGAGTGAACAGCTGCATAGTGAACATGTCTATGATAGTATTTTATAATAAATGGCAAAAAATCAATTAATAACTATATAAAAGGTGACTTCAAATAGAAAACTATTGTGATCACTACATGAATAATTACACTAAATTATAAATTCATTGAAATACACACCAGGTAATAATTCCTATCAGCATATCTAAAGGGCAAAGGGTATATAAAACAGACTAAATATATAAATAAGAACAAATCATGGCGGGGGGGGGGGGGGGGGGTTTGGTGGAAAAAAAAAAAAGGAAGGGAAGGGGGAAGAGGGGAAATACTGTTAGTTGCAAGTTGATCATTCAAGGCATCATAGAATTTGTTGACTTCCATCTCCTCATTCAAACTCCCAGGCGCCAGAGAATTCAAGATAAATTAATTAATCCTACGGCATGACCTCTGGAACCTTTCAGCCCGGGAGTCACAAGGAGGGATAAATTCCAACGCCCAGACTTTTAATCCTTCGGTGGATTTATTATGGTCACGAAGGAAGTGCCTGGGGACACTATGTACATCTGATCCCTTTTCATTAAGTCTCTGATGTTGCCCGAATTGAGCCCTTGCTGTCCGAATAGTGCAGCCTACATATAGGAGGCCACAGGGACAAGTCAAACAATATATAACAAATTCTGTTGAGCAACTGTAGAATTGCTTGACATGATGGCTTTTACCTGAATTATCTTTAAAACTCTTCTGGTAGTGCTGGACAACTGGCACATTTTACATCTGATTTTTTTACACTGAAACATACCCGTCAGATTGCAAAAGGTGGTTAATGTTCTGACTGAACTAGTACAGTGAGGAATCCTACTTGGGGCTACCAGATTTTTCACACTTCTAGCTTTGCAATAGATGACCTTTGGTCTCTCAGGCAAAACCATAGCTAACTTCTCCTGTAAAAGAAAACCCCAGTGGTGTCTAATGATGTGTTCCATCTTTTTGTGTTGATTGTGATACTGGGTAATGAACTTGACCTCTGACCTAGTAACAGACGTCAGCTTGTCCCGATTGGTGATGGGGACTTGCCACTCCAAAAAGGCTTTATGAACTAAGTCAGTCATATCCCTTGTCCATAAATGTATTTATTAAGAGTTGCCCTTGTGCCTTGTAGTCACCGTCTAGTATTCAGTTCTTTCTCAGTCTACAAAATTGGCCCTTTGGGATATTATGCTTCCATTTAGGATGGTGGCAGGACATGAAATGGAGATACAAATTTCCCGCTGATGGCTTGAAATGTATCTTAGACACAATCCGGGCCTCCTCATGGGATAATTCGAGGTCCAAAAACATATACATGATTTTTGTATATAAAAAAGAGAGAACAGAAAGGGGCAGGACTTTAAATGAAGCATGTGCGGGATGAGGTTATGATTATTTTGATGGTGGGCCTATCAATAGTACATTTTATATATTAGATACGCATAATTGCTTCATAAATAACTTTATATTCTTCAAATAATTCATAACTATACACATGCATAAATACCAGTTTGGTTAAGTTTATTCCAATTAGTAACGGGGAAAGACAGGAAGATGTACAAAATAAAAATTGGACATCTTTATTGTATAGCATAAAAATAATGTATGGTTCAAAGCAATGCATATAATTAACAATAAGAATAATTAACAAAAATTACAGTACACAGGCAGAAAACAGTAGGTGCAATATGATACAAGCTGTTAGGACACATAATTGAAACACGTTATCGATTGGCTGTACGCATTTCACGACTTCTTATCGCTCATCAGGCGCATATGTGTATTGTGTCTCTTCAAAGACATAAGTAAATTTCAAATTGATCCAATGCATCCATACACATAAAAACTGCAAGCAGGAATCAGAGTCCCAGATGGTGTTTACGGGATGTCCATGTACTGTCGGCACGGACACAATCATGGGAAACTCTCCCCCCACGGGGACTGAGATAGGGTACTTCAGGGCGGGTTGCCAAAACAGGACATGCCCAGGGTGGACAGGCATCAAGCAGGAATTGATGTGTAGACGTAAGGTCAATTGCCGGTGGTGGCTGTAAAATAGTGAGGTTTTAAACTGAGAGTGTGTGACACTAATTGTGGGAGAATAGTGAGGGAATGAATGAAAGGAAAAGGGGCAAGTGACTAAAAACTAAAAGTGACCAATAAGGCACATAAAAAACACATTCAATAGACAGCCACCAATGTGAACAAGGGAGTAAAGAGATGGGTGCGTGGGGGGAACATAACAGGCTATGTGAAACAGGATTACCTTAATTGAACCATGGAGCGTGTGATAGGTGTTGTTTTCCCTGGATTTGGGGTTCCTCTGCCATTCCTCCTTGCAGATCCTCTCCAGTTCTGTCAGGTTGGATGGTAAACGTTGGTGGACAGCCATTTTTAGGTCTCTCCAGAGATGCTCAATTGGGTTTAAGTCAGGGCTCTGGCTGGGCCATTCAAGAACAGTCATGGAGTTGTTGTGAAGCCACTTCTTCGTTATTTAGCTGTGTGCTTAGGGTCATTGTCTTGTTGGAAGGTAAACCTTCAGCCCAGTCTGAGGTCCTGAGCACTCTGGAGAAGGTTTTCGTCCAGGACATCCCTGTACTTGGCCGCATTCATCTTTCCCTCGATTGCAACCAGTCGTCCTGTCCCTGTAGCTGAAAAACACCCCCACAGCATGAAGCTGCCACCACCATGCTTCACTGCTGGGACTGTATTGGACAGGTGATGAGCAGTGCCTGGTTTTCTCCACACATACCGCTTAGAATTAAGGCCAAAAAGTTCCATCTTGGTTTCATCAGACCAAAGAATCTTATTTCTCACCATCTTGGAGTCCTTCGGGTGTTTTTTTAGCAAACTCCATGCGGGCTTTCATGTGTCTTGCACTGAGGAGAGGCTTCCGTCGGTCCACTCTGCCATAAAGCCCCGACTGGTGGAGGGCTGCAGTGATGGTTGACTTTCTACAAAATTTCTCCTATCTCCTGACACCCCCCCCATTTGTCCTTATTTATAAATTTAGTCTGTGCATATATCCATCGCCCTTTAGATATGTCGAAAGGAATTATTACCTGGTGTGTATCTCAATGAATTTAAAATTAGTGTAATTATTCATATAGTGATCATAATAGGTTATTTTATTTGAAGTCACCTTTTTATATAGTTATTGATTTGTTACTATTTATTATAAAATACTATCATAGATGTGTTACTTTGCAGCCGTTCACTCGGATCAGATTACATTTTTATTATCATTTTTAAGGATTTTTGTAATCATACCCATTTTCCTTTTTATTCTATCTTATATACTTTTTAGCTCGTAGCCCGCTGTGCTATAGGTACACCTGTGCCATGCTATGACAGCTATGCATGTTGGAGATTGGATTGCAGCTATAAAAGCTGGCCAGTATTACCCTGTTGATTGGGCTACTAGCCACGCCCAGTCTCTCTACTGATTGGCTGTTTTTTGTTTTATTCCGGCCAGACAGTATAAATTTTCCCCCCTAGAGGGGGGTGGGTTTGCTTGAAGGCGGCAGCACCTTAAACGCGTTGCGGCCCACCCGTCCTGATTTGGTCTCTTGCTAGTTCTGCGAGAGCTGGAGACGCTGCTTTTTATATACCTCCATACAGCGGGTCTGAGCTTATCCCCACAGCGAGCTTCTCATCCCTCATGATGGCTGGTTGCTTGATTAGTAATCCACATCCCCCCTTGTGTGCAGCTTGCAAGATACTTTTATGTAAATGTATCTGAATATAGTGTTACTTGTTTTTACTATCAAACTAACCCAGGTGCTCTCTTTCTGCTGTTTTTGTTTGTGTCTGAGGGAACTCCCATTTCCTGCTGAGGAGCTGCCGGTGATGGTGCAATCCCCATCCACTTGTGGATCCATCCATCCTGCGGACTACTCCTTGATATTCCTTACTACTATGGACTGTATGGACTAATTCTTATTAATACATTTTGGGTATATCTTGTTGCCCCCCCCCCCGTTATTGATCTCTTATGGTCCACCTTATAGCTGCCAGTGAGCACTGACTCGCACACTACCTGCCAGTTCTGTGATATATCGCTTGTATTCTTCTGATTGGGATTTTTCAGCTGCACCTGTCAGTTGCAATGGAAGAGATTGATTATTTTCTGTCTTGCAGAGATATTAGATTTGCTTGTTTTATTTTCTACATCTTCAATTGTCTCCAAACCCAATTCCCCCCCTCCCCACACCACCACACACGTTTAAAATATGAATTGTATATGCGTAAATTGTTTTAAAAATGAGAAGATCTACTGACATCAGAAAATCACCAATGGTGGGACATATTTTTCTTAACAAGTATCTAGAGTTGAAATTGACACCCAGAGGCCTAATGCCCCGTACACACGGTCGGATTTTCCGACAGAAAATGTGTGATAGGACCTTGTTGTCGGAAATTCCGACCGTGTGTAGGCTCCATCACACATTTTCCATCGGATTTTCTGACACACAAAGTTTGGGAGCAGGATATAAAATTTTCCGACAACAAAATCCGTTGTCGGAAATTCCGATCGTGTGTACACAAATCCGACGGACAAAGTGCCACGCATGCTCAGAATAAATAAAGAGATGAAAGCTATTGGCCACTGCCCCGATTATAGTCCCGACGTACGTGTTTTACGTCACTGCGTTCAGAACGATCGGATTTTCCCACAACTTTGTGTGACTGTGTGTATGCAAGACAAGTTTGAGCCAACATTCGTCGGAAAAAATCCTAGGATTTTGTTGTCAGAATGTCCGAACAAAGTCCGACCGTGTGTACGGGGCATTAGAGTGTATAAGTGTTGTTCCTTTCTTGATCTAGACCTTATGAAGGAATGGAGACATTTCTCTGATTTCTGCACTACACAATGGATGAAGGTCATTATCCAGCAGAAGACCAGAACATTTGCCAGATATGTTATGATATAAGTCTGAGATTGAGACTGTTTATAAGCTTATTAGTGAACACAACTCCTTTTGCCTAATGGATAGGTGGTTTGCTAATCTACTTCAGAAAAGAGTTAATAAAGAAAATAAGATTTCGGCCAAGAAAATCAAGACATTAAATAGGGATCTAGAGGATTTTCAAAACAATAGAGTATACACATGGGCGATGGACAGACGTAGGATGAGACAGGTACTTATGGCAGGTTACCAGAATTCATCACCTAGCCATGTCCATCCCCTAAAAAAAACTCTAACCAATAATGGGAACCCCAAGAGCCAATGTCCCAAACTCCCTCTGAAAGGCGATCCACTTCTAGCCACAAATGGAGCCAGCAATAAAAGGTGACACTCCTTCCAACGGTTCAGACAGTAAAGCTACAGCTTAGAACACCAGACAGAATATTGTTTTGAGATCCCCCATCTATGGCGAGGAGGTCAACACCCTGGTACCCTCCTGTCCATTGCGCCCATTAACAATACCATCATTACTTTCTCATCCCACTCCATACAAACCAGCTCCCAGTACTCAGAACCTTGTCACACTTCTCCTGACTTATCTGTTGAGGGCTTACAAGCCATCACAGGAACATTAACCCCTATAGACAACCCTTCTAGTGATAGCATACCAGCCCTGTTGGATGATTTTTTAGTCTGCACCCTACCTCTCTGCCCAGTGGAGAAGACCACAAAAATAAAAGAAAGAAGAGGCAGACAAGGTGGGAAGCATAAACAAAAAGCACCACAGGGAACTACCTCAGATACCATACAAATATTTAATTTATCATCCCACATTTTATCCGTGGAGGAAACCTCTAACCTAAAAAAAAAAAAAAAAAGTTTTACATTTTGCTCCGTCTAGTTCTTCCAAGCCTTTTGTGCGCTTCAGAGATTTAAATAGTTTTATTCGTAAATTAATGCTAATACTATTATTTTGCATAAAGGATTCCTCTTCCGCTTCTTCTAAACATACCCCTGCACCTCCTTCTCCCACTATCTGTACTAGAGTGTGGAATGAGGAGGATACTAAAATCCATGAGATTCTCAAAGAACTTCAGTGGAACAAATAAATGAGAAATATCTCCACTACATACCCATGTCATATGCCCTGATTGCACATAGAACTTTCAAACCACCTTCTACTTTTTATCCTTCACATGCGAAAGGTTCTTTTATAGATACATTTTATCATATAACTTTTGCTGAGCTACATCAGTTGTGTGTTCCTACCAAGCCTAAATAGGTTTAAACACCATAACCTCAACCCCAGAGAAAGATTGGCCCTAAAAAAGCTTTAGCTAGCAATCATGACCTTATTGTGAAACAGGCAGATAAGGGGGGAGGAGTAGTTATTCAAAATAGACCTGACTACATCAAAGAGGCTGAAAGACTGTTGTCAGACACCAAAACTTATATCAGACTTCCTAAGGACCCTCTGGATACTTTCAAATCTGAATTAAAATCTCTAGTAGACCAGGCATATACAGTAGAGATAGGGTCATCAATTCAGAAGAATATCAATTCTTGTATAAGGAACTTTATAAAACATCCATATTTCTATCACCTGCCAAAGGTGCACAAGGATCCCATTTGTCCACCTGGGGAGGCCAATCATTGCAGCTATGGATAGCATTATGAGCAGTCCCCAATATGTAGATTGCTTTTTGCAACCTATAGTTCAGTCCCTACCATCTTATGTCTGCGATTCCTCCCATCTGTTGGATTCCCTGTCGCACTACATATGGCAGAGCCCCTATACTTGGCTCTCTCTCGATGTGACTTCCTTGTACACATCAATCTCGCATGAAGTTGGACTCACGGCATTAGGGCATTTTTTAGCACAGGAACCTAACCTACATCACCAACATGCCCAGTTCATCTTGGATTGTATGCAATTCTGCTTGGAGCACAACTACTTTAAGCATCTTGGGGGTTACTATCTCCAGGTGCATGGCACTGCAATGGGTACTTTCTTTGCACCTTGTTATGTCAATCTCACCATGGGTTGGTGGGAGGAGTCATACATCTGGAGAAGTAACCCCTTTGCATCCCAGATTGTCTTCTGCGGAAGACATATCAATGTGATCATTATATGGGATGGTCCACCCTCTTCCATTTCCCCTTTTGTCCAGTACTGTAACAATAATAACATGGGCAATTTGTTTACTCATGTACATGATACTCAATTGCTTGTGTTTTTGGACCTTGAATTATCCCAAGCGGAGGGCTGGATTGTGTCTAAGACACATTTCAAGCCTTCAGCTGGAAATTTGTATCTCCATTTTGCGAGCTGCCACCACCCTAAATGGAAGCAGATTACCCCAAAGGGCCAATTTTTGTAGACTGAGAAAGAACTGCACTCTAGACTGACTACAAGGCACAAGGGCAACTCTTAATACATTTATGGACAAGGGATATGACTCCGACGAAGTTCATAAAGCCTTTTTGGAGTGCCAAGCCCCCATCACCAATCGGGACAAGCTGACAACTTCTATTACTAGATCAGAGGTCAAGTTCATTACCCAGTATAACAATCAACACAAAAAGATGGAACACATCATTAGACACCACTGGGGTTTTCTTTTACAGGAGAAGTTAGCTACGGTTTTGCCTGAGAGACCAAGGGTCATCTACCGCAAAGCTAGTAGTGTGAAAAATCTGGTAGCCCCAAGTAGGATTCCTCACTGTACTAGTTCAGTCAGAACATTAACCACCTTTTGCAATCTGACGGGTATGTTTCAGTGTAAAAAAAAATCAGATGTAAAATGTGCTGGTTCGTCCAGCACTACCAGAAGAGTTTTAAAGATAATTCAGGTAAAAGCCATCATATCACGCAATTCTACAGTTGCTCAACAGAATTTGTTATATGTTGTTTGACTTGTCCCTGTGGCCTCCTATATGTAGGCCGCACTATTCGGACAGCATGGGCTCGATTCAGGCAACATCAGAGACTTAATGAAAAGGGATCAGATGAACATAGTGTCCCCAGGCACTTCCTTCATGTCCATAATAAATCCACCGAAGGGTTAAAAGTCTGGGTGTTGGAATTTATCCCTCCTTGTGACTCCTGGGCTGAAAGGTTCCAGAGGTTATGCCGTAGGATTAATTCATTTATCTTGAATTCTCTGGCGCCTGGGGGTTTGAATGAGGAGATGGAAGTCAACAAATTCTATGATGCCTTGAATGATCAACTTGCAACTTTTCTTTTTCCTTGTACCAAGACCCCCCCACCATGTTTTGTTATTATTTATAAATTTAGTCTGTTTTATATATCCTTTGCCCTTGCACACTGGGGCGGTTTGCAGGCGCTATTGCGCTAATAATAGCGCCTGCAAACCGCCCCGAAAGTGCCACTGCATGTATTCCTGTGTGAAAGCCCCGAGGGCTTGCACACTGGAGCGATGCGCTGGCAGGACGGTAATAAAAGTCCTGCTAGCAGCATCTTCGGAGCGGTGAAGGAGCGGTGTGTATACCGCTCCTTTACCGCTCCTGCCCATTGAAATCAATGGGACGGCGCGGCTATACCGCCGGCAATGCGCCTCTGCAGAGGCGCTTTGCGGTGGTTTTTAACCCTTTCTCGGCCGCTAGTGGGGGGTAAAACCGCCCCGCTAGCGGCCGCATACCGACGGTAAAACGCCGCTATTAATAGCGGCGTTTTACCGCCGACGCCGCCCCCGCCCCAGTGTGCAAGGGCTCTTAGATATGCTGATACAAATTATTACCTGGTGTGTATCTCAGTGAATTTATGATTAGTGTAATTATTCATGTAGTGATCATAATAGTTTTTTATTTGAAGTCACCTTTTATATAGTTATTGATTTTTTGCCATTTATTATAAAATACTATCATAGACTTGTTTACTATGCAACTGTTCACTCGGATCAGATGACTTTTTTTTATCATTTTTAAGGATTTTCTGTAATCATGCCTATTTTCCTTTATTCTATTTTATATATTTTTAGCTTGTTGCCTGTTGTGCTATAGGTACACTTGTGCCATGCTATGACAGCTATACATGTTGAAAATAAAAAAGGAGGAGGGTGTTTGGTACTTTGAGTGAAGCCATGGCCTGGTAAGGCCATGTATTTCCATCTCTGTCAATGCAAAAAAAGGGGAAGCAAGGGGGTGGGACTTAACATGAAGCACGTGGTTGCAATTGGATACATTGGTGAACATATAAAATGTTTATGAATTCATATACACACATATAATGCTGGTATCATTTAAAAAATGGTTTAACACAATAATAGCATCTGTATCACATGACATTTGCAAAATAAAATTCCATAGTTCACCAAAATTTCATAAATGTACACATACATATGTTAGTGTATTGCCTGCATGACCTATGGCCTCACTGATCCTGTGCGTGTGAGTATGACATAATAACATAGGGTTCTAAGACATACAAAAATTAAAACTTGGCATCTATTAGCTCTACGCGTTTTATGGCTTTGAGCCACTCATCAGGAGCAAAGCGCGCGATGTATCTGTAATTAAAGAATATATATATAATATGTGAATAATCTGACATGTACCAACATGGACAAGGGTAGGGTAAAAAGGACCCCCCCCTCCCCCAAGTGCATGTTTACTTAGTGTAGTCTGTGCATTGATAGTATAATGCTGAGAATTGTGAGCCACCTTAGTACATCATTGCCGGGTGCTGTGGTGGACAGCTAAGCGATGGCGACCAAAGCAGACGCCAACCAGGCCAAGCATGGAACTGTAAGGCACTCCTGGGGGTGAGGTGGAAATGGTAAGTTAGCCAAACATTTGGGGTCTCTGTGGGAAATATGAAATTAATTAGGAACCCGTGCTGGTGAAGAGGGTAATGGGTGTGTAAGTGAAAGCTGGCAGCACTAGGGCTAGAGGGTGAAATGAGAATAAGTGAGGGAAAGAGAAGAAAGTTGCCCTCCAAAACAATTGGGAAGGAGTGAAAACCAAGAGAAAAGGTGACTTGTGAGTGCAAAAAGTACCTGGTGCTAGAGGAGGACCAAAATCCAAGGTGATACATGGGAGTTGTTTTGCAGGGCAACTTTCTTCACTTTCCCTGACAGTAGATTGGTTGCCATGGCTGAGCTGTCCACCACAGCTCCCGGCAATGATGTCCTTGTGTGGCTCACAATTCTCAGCATTATACTATCAATGCACGGACTACGGTAAGTAAACATGCACTTTGGGGGAGTCCTTTTCACCCTATCCTTGTCCATGTTGGTACATGTCAGATTATTCAGATATTAAATATATATTTCAATTGCAGATAAATCACGCACTTGCTCCTGATGAGTGGCTCAAAGCCACGAGACGCGTAGAGCTAAAAGATGTCGTGTTTTCATTTTTGTATATCTTGGAATCCTATGTTATTATGTCATACTCACACTCACAGGATCGGTGAGGCCATAGGTCATGCAGGCAATACTCTAACATATGCATGTGTACATTTATGAAATTTTGGTGAACTATGGAATTTTATTTTGCAAACGTCATGTGATACAGATGTTATTATTGTATTAAACCATTTTTTAAATGATACCAGTATTATATGTATTTTAAGTAATAAACATTTTGTATGTTCACTAATTTACCCAATTGCAACCATGTGCTTCATGTAAAGTCCCACTCCCTTGCTTCCCCCCTTTTATACATGTTGGAGATTGGATTGCAGCTATAAAAGCCGGCCAGTATTGCCCTGTTGATCGGGCCACTAGCCAAGCCCAGTCTCTATACTGATTGGCTGTTTTTTGTTTTATTCCGTCCAGACAGTATAAATTTTCCAGTCTAGAGGGGGGTGGGTTTGCCTGAAGGAGGTGGTGCCTCAGAAACATGTTGTGCCCCTGTCCTTATTTGGTCTCTTGCTAGCTTTGTGAGAGTGGGTGTGAGAGCTGGAGATGCTGCTGGTTATAAACCTCCATATGGCGGGTCTGAGCTTATCCCCACAGCAGTCTTCTCATACCTTGTGATAGGTGGCTGCTTGATTGGTAATCCACACCCCCCCGTATGCAGCTTGCAAGATACTTTTCTGTAACTGTATCTGAATAAAGTGTTACTTCTTCTTAATATTCCTTACTACTATGGTCTGTATGGACCAATTCTTAATAATTCATTTTGGGTATGTCTTGTTGTTTTCTCCCCCCCCGTTATTAATCGCTTATGATCCACCTTATAGCTGTCAGTGAGCTCTGAATCACACACTACTTGCCAGTTCTGTGTAATATATTGCCTGAATTCATCTACAGGGTGAATACCTTTGCTTGTCTTTCTTGTCACTGACAGGACTATTTTATTTATTTTATTTTTTACAATCTAGTTTGTTCCGGACCCCTTTCTGAGAAGAGACTTTATTCTTTGACCAAGTTCTGCTACCAACCAGTCATTCTACCTCACAATTTTTTTCTGGTCTATGTGTGTCCTCTATAAAAGCAGTTATTTTGCACTGAGCATATGAGCACTCATGTGTGGGAAAATCTTGGCTACTTTATTCAGGCATGGCAACTTCATATAAGAGAGTGCTTTTGATACTGCCCGTTGCTAAGAGACTACAGCCAACCTCATGTATGTTTGTTTTTTCAGAAACATGCCTGTATCTACTACAGCACCTCCCTATTTAGAGGCCCCTCCTACGCGCTTCGGATGCTTTTTTTTCACTTGTTTAAACTAGTATCTTCAAATTTACAAATGTGATCTGAATCGCATGGCCCCGCATTATTCACATATTTTTCTACTGTGAGAATATAATTGGTTTATGGTTGGTTGGTTGTTCAAAGTAAGTACTATCCTTCTCAATCTAACTACTGATTACATCAGCAGAACAGATGTCATCTCCTTCTTGGTTAATGAATACATTATTCCAACTAATTATTGCGTATAAGCTTTAGTATATGTTATTATTTTTCATATATTAGGTTCTGTTTGGTACTTGGTATACCTTTTAATATACAGTATTACTTTCAGAATTACTATGATACCAGTTTGCTCAAACTGACTTTGTACTTTATTGGATACAGAGCCTCAGTGCTTGTGAGTTATGTTGCTGGACCGATAAATGTTCTATGTTTTACATGTTTTTTTCTTCTTACTGCTATGGAGCTGTTGACACCCATCCTTTTTATGACATATTTCATTTTCATAATTAGTATTTGTAATAGGTATGTTTGTGTGTCCTTGCTGTTGTAGAGTTGGGCCCTCCCACTACCCAACAAGAGTTGTAGAACGTTTTGCTAGTACACCTGCTACTCAATTGGTTTAGGTATCGAAGGTGTTCTTTTATTATCCTTATTATCCTTATTTTTAGGATTACTTTAAAGACCACCTATACTAGTTTCTGAGACTATAGGTCATCAACGAGTATGTCTCTAACTTCCTATCCTGTAAATCCTGGCTTCAATCTAGGAATTAAAAAAATAATATTTCTTAAACACAAGCATCCGGTAGGCATTCATCTTCAGTTGACCATTATTCTGTATAAAATGTACTTTGTATAATGTATAAACATTTTTCTTCAAAATACATACAGGTATGTCTTATTGAAATGCGATTTTATTCATGGCAATTTTCAAGCATAATCATTTACAATTGTTTTTCTTATAGTATATATAACTTCATGCAACACTTTCAAAAACTCCTGAAGAAGCTCTTCTGAGCGAAACATGTAGAGTAAGAAGTGGTTGTACATGTTAAAAGAGATAATATGTGATTCTTGTAAATGTTTATTGCGATTTTAAAGAATTAAATAGCATTTATATATTTTTCTATTTTGACTAATATATCCTTTGGTACCTTAAAAGTCCCGCCTGCCCCTTCTTTATTTACTTTGTTGGGGTTCGGTACCGCACCCCGATCTCTCATCACCCAGTTCCCAAATATTTAATGTCTCTAACTTGGCTTACTCCTCACTTGAGAAATATCCTACTCTTAATCTAAAATTCAGAGCACTGAACACGCCTGGGAAAAGATCAACCTTATTAAGAGAACTTACTCTAGAAGACTCGCTTTAAAACACACAATATCCCCAAATTGACTAATAACTGTTTTACTAAAGCTAGAAAAATGTCGAATTAACTGCGCAACAAAAAATAAAATATTAACCATCTATGCTGCAGAGTCCTATATGTGACACAAACACACAAAAATCGAATAAGAAAAATATTGACTCGCGGTTAAAACAAAAAAAGGCTAACGTGCATAAGGCTGAAAAAGATTCCCAGCCTATTTGTGAATAAATATTATTAAACGTTGATAAAGTTATATAATAAAATGTGGCAAAAATATATATCAGGTTGGGAGATTAGTCCCACTTCCCCTTAAAAAATATATATATCCAATAGCAACCCAAATTAGTACATAAACCAAAACAAAAAAACTTAAAAGGTTGCAAAGTGAATTGACTGAATTTAGATAAAGTATAAAAAAGGAAGTCCATATACAAAAACACCAAAAGTGCTGTGATTAAACCAAAAAGTGTCCAATTGTATGCAGTCCCAAATGTGTGGGTCCACCACCATGAATGAAGTGCCTGGCCGCTTACCGGAACCCCATGACCCCACGTTACAGAGGGTCTAAATGGGCATTGTGGTCCTGCTGCTTCGGACAGCCCGGGGACCCGAATGGAGACTGGATTGGAACCTCTGGAGTTGTAGTGCTGTAAAAGCTGTATTGCAGGTGGATCTCCAGGGAAAAAGCAAAGCTCAGCCCTCAATGGAGTATAGACATCATGTGGGGGAAACAGAAGAAGGCTCCCATAGTGTAAAATCACTTAATATTTATTAAAAGAATATAGTAAACACTCACATATAAAAAAGCACTTGTCCTCTGATGAGAGGC